>NC_091446.1:70490671-70790671 GCF_964237555.1 Oryctolagus cuniculus | reverse complement strand
GGGAGAGGGGGATGGCCCAAGTGCTTGGGCCCCTGCACCCCCGTGGGAGGCCAGGAAGAAGCTCCTGATCCCTGGCTTAGTCCCCCAGCCATTGAGGCCATTGGGGGAGTGAACCAGCAGATGGAAGATATCTATGTGTGTGTGTCCCCCTCTCTCTCTGTAACTCTGCTACTCAAATAAATAAAATAAAATTTTTAAATAAAAATCTCATGTTGCATTCCAATGTCTACATGTTTATGTCTTAATCTGCATTATACAGATGGGCAACACAAGATGGGTAAGGAAAAGCCCGCTAAACCAAGAGGCCTGAACGGGACCCTTCAGCATGGGGAGTGTAGTGAGTGGCAGTTTTCATGCTATACTCCATATACTCACTCCGTGCTCCACCACAAGGAAGCATTGTATACAGTTTTATAACATTAAATTCAAAATATTCTGAAGCCCACTGGCTGTGTGCGTTGTAAGAATCCTTGTGGGTTTGGCTGTTCTTTGACAACTTTCCACCTGGCTAAACTACCCAGGAGTGTCCTACCACATTCTTGGCATTCCTGGAATAAACCGTTTCTTCTTCTAAACCAGCTCATCTGGGCATCATAATTCCCAGGTAGATCCAAGTCTCCTTCACTGACTCAGAATTTCTTATTTTGCTGTGGAGGAGGAAGTGCGAGTTACGGTTCATGTGGCAGCCACACAGCCACAGCCACGGCCACGGCCACAGCCACAGCCACAGCCACAGCCATGGCCACAGCCCAGGAGAAGGTGGAGAGGGAGGCTGGATCCTCAGGGCAGCCCCAAGACATGAGATGAAAGTGCTCCATTTGGAGCCACAAAACAACAACAGATACATTAGGGCTGGGCCTTTTGTTTTCCCCAAAACTCAACCTTTTCTAATGCATTTGTTGTTCTGTAAAGGGGGTGGGGAATTTCCACTTGTTCTCTTCTAAACCACTGCAGGATGCTTTGAAGCTGCCTTAAAATCCCATCCAGTTCTTAGAATTAAGAAACCCACCCAGTCTGCTTCCAGAGGAAGAAGGTAACAGAGTTCCAAGGTGTGTGTGTGCTTTGTATTGTTATCTCAGGGCTTCAAATCAGACTGCACAGCTGATCTGTAGAAAGGGGCCTGTGAGGGTCTCCAGGGCAGATCAGAGAGGCCAGACATGCATACTCCTACCCTAGGTGCATGCATACTCCTACCCTAGGTGCGGTCTGTTAAGATTATAAGCCTGACTGCTTTGTGAATGCCCTAAAGGCAGATGTGAGTTTACCTATCTAATGCAAGGCTTAAGCTTCTGCTGAACACTCTGATTTTGATTGTATTGGGGCCTTTTGCTTTTGCAGAGCTGTAAACTGTCCACAACTGATAGCAATGCAAAATAGTTCTTTTGTCTCTAGATAGGCCAGTCCTGCCACATGTACAGGTTCAGGTGACTCCAGGCCTTCCTGCCTCTATTTGCACAATATCACAGTCTGTATCAGATAAGGTACAGGGCAGCAGGTGAGGCCATATAGGGAGGGAAGATATCTCTCTCGCACGCTCTGCCTTTCAAATAACTAAACAAAAACTTTGATGAAAAATATTTCAGGCTGGCACCAAGGCTCAATAGGCTAATTCTCCACCTGCAGTGCTGGCACCCTGGGTTCTAGTCCTGGTTGGGGCGCCGGGTTCTGTCCCGGTTGCTCCTCTTCCAGTTCAGCTCTCTGCTGTGGCCTGAGAAGGCAGTGGAGGATGGCCCAAGTGCTTGGGCCCTGCACCCCATGGGAGACCAGAAGCACCTGGCTCCTGGCTTCCGATCAGCGTGGCCATTGGGGGGTGAACCAACGGGGGAAAAAAAAAAAAGGAAGATCTTTTGTTAGAGTCCGAAAAAGCCCACCTCCCAATGAAAGACTCCAAGAGACCTTTCTCTCATGCAACCAGCAAAGGGTTAAAGATTTATTGATTATCCAGCATGCTGGGGCTGTCCAATCATACATGAGCAGAGCAGCCCCGAATAACCAAAAGTTAGGGTTTATAAAGGCAAAAACCACAAAACCGGGAAGGGGGGGAATACATGGTTGCTATGCATGGTTGCTATACATAGTTGCTAAAATCAAAAGAGAGTACATAAAATCAAAAGAGAGTATATGGTTACTGGGGTCAACATAACCTAAAACCTAAGTGAAATTAATATTCATCATAATCTTGACAATACCAGTTACAAGATTACAATTAGCAATTAGGACTTGACATTAATGTAAGACACAGACAAATCACATCTTTATTATTAGCCCAGGTAACCCAGGTGCCACTTGAGCAATCATGCTAGGGGGTTTTTGTGCTCTGCCAAGGGTGATGTAGTGCACTGCTATTGTCCGACTATTTGAGATCATAGTTTCAGACCAGAGTCTCACGGTGGGGGGGTGCTTTCTCAGAATGGAGTCTCAAGTGCTCCAAAATGGAGTCCCTACTGTCAAGGTGCTACTTCACTCTGTCTTATTTTTACAGCTGTACCAGGAATGTTATAACCTGTAAGCTTAAGCTTAACTTTTTACACCCGCACATATACAATTTTAACTTTTCACTTTCTCTCTGTCTCTCTCTCTCTCACTGTCCACTCTGCCTGTCAAAAAAATAAAAATAAATAAAGAAAAATATTACAGATCTGTGTCTGTTTTTTGGACTGATAGTGACTTTCTAGGGTGCATCCCTTATTAATGAGTTCGATAAAATCTTTAGCTCCTGCTCAGTTTATATCTGTGTGCGTCCTGATTTAACGTTTTTTTGGAAAAGCATCTTTTCACATCACTGTCCCTTCTTTCCCGGAAGAAGGACTTCCTACAGAAGACCCAACAGCAAGCCTGCGATCCCACAGACGCTGTCTGAGGCCATCGGAGCCCTTTCTTGTTCCTCATGGAGAAAAGCTTCTTCGCACCTGGTGGTTGGGGGGGGGAGGGCTTTGGCGCCTGTGCCACAGCTGTGGGTGACAGCGGGACTCAGTTTACCCGTCTGTGCAAGGAGCTCACAGCGACTGCCTGAACCCCGGAGCTGCCGCCCAGCCTCCCCTTGCGCCCTGCACCCCGCGCCCGGGGCCCCGGCAGTGCAGCCGCTGCCTGGGAACGCTCCCAGTCCCGCACGACTGCCCCTCCGCCCGCGGGGGTCTCTGGGCTCCGCGCTGCTCCCGGGGTGCGGAGGGACTCGGGAGGGGGCGGGTTCACTGGAGCCAGAAAGCCCGGAGCCGCCCAGGAATTTTGGCTCGGGCTGGGAGCATTTCCTCCCGGGCTGGCCCGGCGCGATCCCGCGGAGGGCTGTCGCTGGCAGACGCGCGCAGCGCTCGGTCCCGCCGGCATCATGCGGCCCCTGCTGTGCGCGCTGGCCGGGCTCGCCCTGCTCCGCGCCGCGGGCGCTCTGGCCGGTGAGTAGGGGCCGCGGGCCCGCGATGCGGGCAGGGGACTGGGAGCCCGGGAGGCCCGCCGAGGGCAAGGTGGGGATGAGCGAGTGAGAGAGATGCCAGGCAGGGAGGGAGGGAAGGAGGGAGTGACAGAACCGGCGGGGAACAGAGGCACAGAGAGAGACAGGGGAGAGGGGAAATAAGGGATTAGAAAGAGGTTTTGGAGAAACACAGATACCAGTTCGGGCAGAAAGCAAAAGCAGTTGAGAGCAACAGAGCAAGAAACAAGGATTGAAATGGAGAGAGACGGAGACCGATGTTTTCAGAAAAACCTATTGAGAAAGTTGAGAAAAGCTGGGGGGGTGGGGGGGTGCCGAACTGCTGGTGAAAGGAGACAGGAAGGGGTAAAAGGTCAAGTTTGTAGGGTGGGGCAGCCCTGAGGCCAGCTGGGAGCAGGCCTGGCTTTCCAGGGCGATGCACTGGAAGCTGAGCTCCAAGGCCAGTGACCCAGGCAGGGCCCCACACGGCCATCCGGCCATCCTGGAGCCAGGCAGGCGGCCCCTGCCGTGTGGGGACAGAGTCAGATTCCAGGTTTGTTTCTTTAAAAGATGTATTTATTTATTTGAAAAAAGAAGGAGATCTTCCATCCACTGGTTCACTACCCAGTTGCCTGCAACAGGCAGAGCTGGGCCAGGCCGATCAGGAGCCAGGAACTCCATCGGGGTCTCCCATGTGGGTGGCAGGGACCCAAACACTTGGACCAATGGTCCACTGCTTTCCCAGGCTAGCAGGGAGCTTGTTTGGAAGTGGAGCAGCCAGGATTCAACCCGGCGTCCTGATATGGGGTGCTGGCGTCACAGACAGCATTTAATCCATAACGCAGCCCCAGGATCCAGCTTGCCGGAGAGCTTTCCTGAAGGCTGTGTTGCTTTGAGTGGAGGAACAGGGGGCGAGCACCCCCCACCCCCGTGTGCACGCGCCCCTGGCTGAGTTCCAAGCTTTGCATTGTCCGCTTAATTCCCCTTCTCATGCCAGTGGTCTTCAGGCTGCCCCTGCACAGGTGGGGCACAGACAGGATGACAGTGACAGAGAGGTCACCCCAGAACTGCACATTCCACAGCACTGTGCAGGGTGCAAGCCAGAGAGTGCTCGTGGCTCATCCGAGTGCCCAGGGGAGGGAAGGCTCAGAGCCCTCACCAAGCACCCAGGCCCTCGCTGGGCCCTGTGTTGGGATAGAAGCCTCCCGGGGCCCTGTTGGGGCCCCATGACCTGTGTAGGCGGGCACTCCAGGAAAGGCCCTGGGCCCTAGGCAGGGCTCATCGAGGAGGAGTGACACACACCTGCTGCTGACCCCGGGATGTGCCCGGCCAAGAGCAGGCATCCACACACAGGACGCTGGCTCTCTTGGACAACCCCAGTGCTCTCTCTGAGCCTCCGTTTCTGCACCTGTTCAGGAGAATCAGCCGTTTCATCACAAGGCTGCCGACGAGTGCCTGCCCAGGCCCTCGGTACAAATCCTTGGCCCAGCTCCTCTCTGCCCGGCCTCACACTCCCAGAGCTGAGGGCACCCAGCAGAGCCTGTGACTGGCTGACTTTCTGTGGCCCCTGTAGCCGCAATTGGTATATACACTTTAATGTGAATTTCCTTTAAAATATTAAGTTTTTTCTTCTGATTATGTATGTTTAGAAGCTACAGATTAAGAAAAAATAAAGAGGAAAGTATAAATGCATGCATGAATATAAGTTCACTTTTTAAAGATTTATTTACTAGAAAGGCAGAGCAACATAGAGAGAGGGGAGGAGAGAGAGAGAGAGACAGAGAGAGAGAGAGAGAAAGAATCTTCCATCAGCTGGTTCACTCCCCAGGCCTGCAAGAATCCGGACTGCGCTGGGTTGAAGCTATAAACTTGGAATTCCATCCAGGTCTCCCACATAGGTAGCAGGAATAAAGTGCTTGAACCCTCATCTGTTGCTTCCCAAGAGCATCAGCAGGGAGCTGGACCAGAAGTGGAGTAACCAGTACTCAAACTGGCACTTCCATACAGGAGGCAGTGGCTTAACCACTGGACCACACCGCTCACTCCTCTATTCACACATTTTGTGTATAACCTTCAGGTTGAAGATAATATCCATTTTTTTTCTTAACTTTTGTTTATAAAATTTTCTAAAAGATTTTATTTATTTATTTATTTATTTATTGAAAGGTAGAGTTATAGACAGTGAGAGGGAGAGACCGAGAGAAAGGTCTTCCTTCCGTTGGTTCACACCCCAGATGTCCGCAACAGCCGGAGCTGTGCTGATCTGAAGCCAGGAGCCAGGTGCTTCCTCCCAGTCTCCCACATGGGTGCAGGGGCCCAAGCGCTTGGGTCATCTTCTACTGCTTTCCCAGGCCATAGCATTGAGCTGGATCAGAAGAGGAGCAGGCGGGACTAGAACCGGCGCCCATAGGGATGCAGGCAGAGGATTAACCTACTGCACCACAACACTGGCCCCTACAAAAAAATTTTTGATTCAAAAATATACTGCACAATATACTGATGCTACCGTGTAGTAAGGTAATCTTCTGCCTGCGGTGCCTGCGTCCCATATGGAGCCTATTCTTGTCCTGGCTGCATCTCTTCTAATCCAGCACTCTGCTAATGCACCTGAGAAAGTAGTAGAAGATGGCCCAAGTGCTTGGGCCCCTGCACCTGCATGGGAGACCCGGAGGAAGCTCCTGGCTCCTGGCTTTGAATGGTCTCGGCTCCAGCCATTGTGGCCATTTAGGGAGTGAACCAGTGGATGGAAGAACTTTCTCTCTGTCTCTCTCTGACTGTATCTCTACCTCTCAAAAAATAAATAATTTTTTTAAAAAATGTACTACAAAAAATAGAACAGTATAATGGATCTGCCAACCCTGTTTCAACAAGTACAATTCAGGTTGAGCATTCCTAATCTGAAAATCTGAAATCCTCCAAAAATCTGTAATTTTTAAAAAAGATTTATTTACTTATTTGAAAGTCAAAGTTGCAGAGAGAGGGAGGGAAAGGCAAGGAGAGAGATCTTCCATCTGCTGGTTCATTCCTCAAATGGCCACAATGTAATTCCAACCCCAAGCATTTAGGTAAGGGCCTCCCAACTTGTATAATCTCTACTCTGTCTCATTTCCCTTAGATATTATAAAGGAAATTCAGGCACACATATTTTCATCTATAAATATGTCTTTGTGTATTTCTAAAAGATCAGTACTCTTGTAATGAACATAACTGCACTACCATTATCACTCCAAAAATGGACGATAATTCCTTAGTATCATCAAATACTTAATCAATATTCAAAAGCATTCTGGTTGTGCTATATATTTTAGCATTTCATTTGTTTGGTTCAAATAAGGTTTGCGTTTGGTAATATGTCTGTTAAGTCTGTTTAAATAAGTAAGTTCTCACTCCATCCTTTTTCCTTAAAATCCATTTGTTGAAGAAGCTAAGTTTGTCCTGTAAATTTCTCCACATAGACTTGGCTAATTGCAACCCCATGTGGTCATTTAAGTGTTTCTCTGCCCCTTGTATTTTCTAACTTATAGCTAAATCTAGAAGCTGGAACTAATCCAAAAAGAGTTTTCATTTGTTTGTTTATCATTCATTCATTCATTCATTTGAAAGGCAGAACAACAGAAAAGGAGAGAGAGACAGACAAACGGACAGAAAGATCTTCCATATGCTAGTTCACTCCCCAAATGGCCACAACCGCAGCTGGGGCTGAGCCAGGCTGAAGTCAAGAGCCTAGAACTCCTTCAGTCTCCTACATAGGTGGCCAGGGCTGAAGGACTTGGACCATCCTTTGCTGCTGTTAGACCGGTGTCGGATCGGACTCAGTTAACCCAACGAGAGATGTGGTGATGCAAAAGCAAAGAGGTTTATTGTTCTGGCCCAGGCTAGGGTCCACACGTCCAACTGTCCCAGCAGTCTTCTGACAAGGACCCATCCCGTTTCCTTTGCGGGGTTTATATAGGGTTTTCAGAGACATGCTATACATTATAGCATCATTCAGCAAATCATCTCATCCCGTGGGAAATTCAAAGAACCTCTCTTAAGCTGATTAGTGCGTCCAGTGGTGGGAATGGACCTGGTAAAGGTGGTTAGATGGCTTTGGGGTTGAGCTTTTTAAAATGATTGGCTAAAGTCTAGGGTCCGAGCCGCTAGGGTGAACCTGCCAAACTGCAGGGTCTCGGGATATAATCAGTCACCTTAACTGCCTGAAAAGACACCTGGAACTTTAGAGATTTCCCTATCTGCTGATTGGCTGTTGCTAGGGGAGCTTATCACAAGGAGAGTTTATTTCTCTTTTTTTAGGAGCTTTTAGCTTAGGGTCCAGGGCCCGGTTAGGCCTAGTCTAAAATAGCTGCACCTTGATCCGGGCAGGTTCTTCACTGCCTTCTCAGGTCTATAAACAGGTAGCTATATTAGAAGTGGAGCAGCTAGGGGCCAGTACTGTGGCGCAGCAGGTTAAAGCCCCAGCCTGTGGCACCAGCATCCCATATGGGTGCCGGTTCAAATCCCAGATGCTCCACTTCCAATCCAGCTGTCTGCTATGACCTGGAAAAGCAGTAGAAGATGGCCCAAGTCCTTGGGCCCCTGCACCCACATGGGAGACTCAGAAGAAGCTCCTGGCTTTGGATCAGTTCAGCCCTGGCTGTTGTGGTCATTTGGGGAGTGAACCGGTGGAATGGAAGACCTCTCTCTGTAACTCTTTCAAATAAAATAATTCTTAGAAGAAGAGGCCGGCACCGCGGCTCACTAGGCTAATCCTCCACCTACGGCGCTGGCACACAGGGTTCTAGTCCCAGTTGGGGTGCAGGATTCTGTCCTGGTTGCCCCTCTTCCAGGCCAGCTCTCTGCTGTGGCCAGGGAGTGCAGTGGAGGATGGCCCAAGTGCCTGGGCCCTGCGCCCACATGGGAGACCAGGAGAAGCACCTGGCTCCTGGCTTTGGATCAGCGCGGTGCGCCAGCTGCAGCGGCCATTGGGGGGTGAACCAACGGAAAAAAAGAAGACCTTTCTCTCTGTCTTCTCTCTCACTGTCCACTCTGCCTGTCAAAAAAATAATAATAAAAATAAAATAAAAAATAAACTAAATAAATTGCAAAAAAAAAAAAAAAACAAAAAGAAGAAGAAGGGGAAGAGAAGAAGAAGAAGAAAAGTGGAGTAGCTACAACTCATAGTGGCCCTCTGGTTTGGGATGCTGGCATTGTAAGTGGCTGCTTAACCCTCTGCACCACAGTGCCAGCTCCTGGAGTTTTTTGTGAGAATACTTTAGAGTCTTTATTATTTTTATTTGTATCTCTTTGATTGTTACTGGAATTGAACTTTTTTAAGCTTTATTTATTTACTTATTTATTTATTTATTTATTTGAAAGAGTTGCACAGAGAGAGAAGGAGAGGCAGAGAGAATGAGAGAGAGAGAGAGAGAGAGAGAGGTCTTCCATCTGCTGGTTCACTCCCCAATTGGCTGCAATGGCTGGAGCTGTGCCGATCTGAAGCTAGGAACCAGGAGCTTCCTCCAGGTCTCCCATACAGGTGCAGGGGCCCAAGAATTTGGGCCATCTTTTGCTGCTTTCCCAGGCCACAGCAGAGAGCTGGATGGTAAGTGGAGCAGTCAGGACTCGAACCGGTGCCTATACGGGATGCCAGCCCTGCAGGCAGCAACTTTACCTGCTACGCCACCGTGCTGACTCTGGTGTTAAATTGTTTTTTTTAATTAAAGGCATACTGGTCATTTCTATTAATTCTCACTAATTGTCAGTTTTCTTCTTTTGTGCATTGGGATTTTTTCTTATTGATTTGTACATGCTCCTTACATATTAAGTGAAGTAAAATGGATTGTGTGTTTCTTGAGACCTTTTTTGAAGGTAAAGCTTTAATTGAGCTCCTATTTTGCTATCAGAGGGATCTTAAATCCTGAGATCCTATATCTTTTAACTAGTGTAGCCATTCCCACGAGCGTCTCAGGTTCCACTGGGGAAGCTGTCAGGGTCCAGCACCATCCAGGTCCCCAGGGACCAAAATCAGGCTTCTGCTTTTGTTTTGGGTGAAAGAGGATGATGCAGTGGCCTGTGGTGAGGATTGTGGTATTTCTTACAAAAATGGGTATAGTGAGGAGTAAACTACTCAAAGACACTTTGGTGAATATCTATATGTATGTATATGTATATATATACAGATCCACCAAAATCCATACACACACACACACACACAGGCA
Source organism: Oryctolagus cuniculus (assembly GCF_964237555.1). Classification (NCBI taxonomy): domain Eukaryota; kingdom Metazoa; phylum Chordata; class Mammalia; order Lagomorpha; family Leporidae; genus Oryctolagus; species Oryctolagus cuniculus. The sequence goes on along the minus strand of NC_091446.1, from coordinate 70,781,071 downwards.
GCATCCTGCAGTGTTTTTTGTTTGTTTTGTTTTGTTTGTTTGTTTGTTTTGACAGGCAGAGTTAGAGAGGAAGAGAGACAGAGAGAAAGGTCTTCCCTCTGCTAGTTCAGCCTCCAAATGGCTGCTACAGCCAGCACGCTGCGCCGATCCGAAGCCAGGAACCAGGCGCTTCCTCCCGGTCTCCCATGCGGGTGCAGGGCCCAAGCACTTGGGCCATCCTCCACTGCACTCCCGGGCCACAGCAGAGAGCTGGCCTGGAAGAGGAGCAACTGAGACAGAACCCGGCGCCCCAAGCGGGACTAGAACCCGGTGTGTTGGCGCCGCAGGCAGAGGATTAGCCTAGTGAGCCGTGGCGCAATCCTGTGGTTTTTGAAGTGTTTTACTACATTGTAACTCACTGTAACTCGTTCAGTGGATTAAGATGAATGTTTAGGGCAGGTGTCTGGCCTAGCTGCTCAGATGCCTGTGTCCCATACCAGAGGGGCTGGGTTCTGTTCCCGATTCCAGCTTCCTCTAATGCACACCCTGGGAGGCAGCAGGGGATGGCTCAAGAAATTGGGTCCCTGCCATTCAGGTGAGAGGCCTCGATTGAGTTCCTGGCTCCTGGTTTCAGCCTGGTCCAGCCCTGACCATCGCTGGCCAAGAGTAAACCAGCTTGCTCTCTCGCTCTCTCACTCCCTCACTAAGTACCCTAGGTTTCCTGTATGTTCAGAGTGCAAACTGCCTCAGCAGCCCCGGCCACCAGCTGATCTGCCCCTGCATTGACGGAAGGGAAACTAATGCAGGTAACCGAGGCAGACTCTTCGTCAGGGCAGCTTTCTCGTGCCCTGAGTAAAATCGGCACAGCAGACACTCACTGTGCTGGAGTGACATCCATAAGCGCTCAGAGCAGTCTGCAAGGCTCGTAGCAGGTCTAGAAAGTGACACAAGGGAGGGACCCCTTCCCTCCCCCAGAAAACGCAACACAAATGCTCCTCCGCGTCCCAGCTCGCCCGTGGGAGGCTTAAGCCTCCTCCTCCAGCTTCAGCCAGGACAGCTGTCTGTAGATTGGAGTTTGTCATGCAATCATTTGAATATGCTTCAAAATGACACTGATGGTTTGGATCAAATCACAAGTGTTTATGCAGACAGTGGATGTGGTGAGTGCTATTATCCTATGACATCAAATGCGGTCAACGGGAAGTAGGCCCCAGGTGGCCAGAGCTGCTGGCCAGCGCAGGGCGTGACTGGTGATGCCGAGGTCTCCCGGCACCTTTCAGATCGCACCCAGCACACAGAAATCTTTTACGTTGCGGGCATATTCTTACTGGCCGGGTCCCAGACACAAAAGATCTCCCCCTAAGACCTGGAAGCAGGAGGGGAGCCGCAGAGGACAGGACCCAGGGCCACGTCTCAAACTGGGGCAGCCAGCCCGGCGCCTCCCCCCGACCCCGGCCCCTGGGCTCCGCCCTGCAGTCTTCCCTCACCAGCGCCCAGTGCTGCTCCTCCACCCGTGGCCACTGTCCAGGGTGTACATCAGGAGCCAGGGCAGAAACAACCCAGCACCAGGGAGGTCCGGGGTGGGGAGGGGAGGCTGGGGAGCCTCAGGCTTAGCTGCTCAGGGTCCGTCCTAGTAATCCTTCCGCCGCTGCCATTCCTCTTGTTTCCTGACAGCCTCGTGTGTGTGTGCACGCATGTGCACGGGGAAGGCCCCCAGTTACAGTCTTGCTGGAATTTCTGGTCCAAGAAGCAACCTCTCCTTTCCTTTCTCCGTCTCTGTCCTGGGAGCTCCTCCCTGAGGCTTCTCAGCAGGCTCCGGAAGCCCAGGGAGCCTCCTGGGGGAGCCACAGCTGGGAGGGGGCGCCACGCGGCCACCCCCACGCTGAGACAGCAGAGGCTGAGAGAGGAGAGGACAGCTGCTCCCCACCCCGCAGTGAGAGGCTGTGTAATGCCTCCCAGCCAGTGCTGGGGGGGCCCCCCGGGGAAGGGGAGGTGGCTGGGGAAGGGGCTGCTGGCAGGCTGGCAAGTTAGGGCCCTGTTCCAAGCCTTCTCTCTCAGATGACCTCCTGGGGCCTGGCTGAGCTCATCGGCAGTTGCACCTGGGTGCTCAGCGCGCAGTTCTGTGCAGATGTGAGGGGTTCAGCTGTGCCTCGGCCCGGCCTTTTCCCTGGAGGAATTTGGCGGCCAAGTTAGAGCTCATCGCAGACACACAGAGCACAGGGTGTTTTCAGCCGAAGAAGAGGAATGAATTCACATTGTGGGAGACTGCCAAAGCCAGCTGATCCCCACTTGACCGGCAGGGTTGCTAAGCCGGGGACAGGGTATGAGCGGGAGGGCTATGGGGGCTTGGGCGGACAGGTGTGGCTCCAGGGAACAAATGAGTGAGAGGCTCTTGGGCACAGCTGCAGAGGTGTGTACATACCCGGACTCACACCAAGGAGGCCCCTCCTCCCCCCAGCTGCCCACCCTGTGGGTGAGAACAGCTCTTCCCGCTCCTTGGAAGTCTCCCCTACAGGCTGCGCACCCCAGCTCCAAATGAGACAAATGAGTCACAGCATGGCTTCCCTTCACCACGGCCACCTCCAGACCTGCCCCAGTGGGGTCTCTCACACCTCCTCCTCCCCCCTAGTTCTGAGCATTTTATGTGGGTGCACTCCGCCCATGAGTGTGTTTTTGCCAACAATCCCATCAGACAATTGGCTTTTAGAATGGAACATTCCAGACCATACAAGGAGCCTTCAAAAAGGTCATGGAAAATGTGTATTAAAAAAAAAAACCTGGCCGGCACCGCGGCTCACTAGGCTAATTCTCCGCCTTGAGGTGCCGGCACACCAGGTTCTAGTCCCGGTCAGGGCGCCGGATTCTGTCTCGGTTGCCCCTCTTCCAGGCCAGCTCTCTGCTGTGGCCCGGGAGTGCAGTGGAGGATGGCCCAAGTCCTTGGGCCCTGCACCCCATGGGAGACCAGGAGAAGCAACTGGCTCCTGCCTTTGGATCAGCGCGGTGCGCCGGCCGTGGCAGCCACTGGGGGGTGAACCAACAGCAAAGGAAGACCTTTCTCTCTGTCTCTCTCTCTCACTGTCCACTCTGTCAAAAAAAATTAAAAAAAAAAAAAACCTGCAGAATTCAAAATTTTTTGCACGCAAATAAATTTATCTTTTCATTTCCATTTTCCACGAACTTTGTGAAGTACCCTCGTGCACGCAAAAACAGAATGGTCGGACCATCCATCCTCACGCTCTCATCACACAGCTTCAACAACAGGCAACTCTCGGCCAATCTCATTGACCTTTTACACCCACCCACGCCTCTCTCCCAGCCCCATCCCAGGCCTGCATTATCCCCAAGTAAATCCAAGACATCATAGCATTTCTTCCATAAATATTTCAATATGGGTCTCTAAAAGACTCACTTTAACAAAATAACCAAAGAGCCATTATTACATACTCTTCCCTCCCCAAATTCCACAATAATACTGTCGTCTTTTGACCTGGCTTCTCTCTCTTTTTAGAAATTTATGTTTATTAATTTTGGGCCAGATCTCCCATCTGCTGGTCACTCCCCAAATGCCCACAACAGCCAGGACGAGGCTGAGCCGAAACTGGGAGCCAGGAATCCTGTCCGGGTCTCCCACGTGGGTGGCAGGGACCCAACTGCTTGAGCCATCCATCGACTTTTGCCTCCCAGTGTCCGCATCAGCAGGAGACTGGAACTGAGGGTGGAGCCAGGACTTGAAGCCTAGCACCAGTGTCATATGGGATGGCGCTATCCTAAGTGTTCCAAGCATTGCACCAAATGCCAGGCCCACCACACTGGTGTCTTTCGAAGAGGCTTTTATCTTTTTAAATTTTTATTTATTTGAGAAGTAGACAGATGGTGGCTGAGGGCAGGGACTCAATCCTGGTGGCCCACATGGGTGGCAGGAATCCAGTGACTGAAGCTATTACTGACACCGCTCCCTGCCCAGGGTCTGCATTAACAGGAAGCCAGAGGCTGGTGCCACGGCTCAATAGGCTAGTCCTCCGCCTGCAGCGCCGGCACACCAGGACCTAGTCCCGATCGGGATGCCGGATTCTGTTCTGGTTGCCCCTCTTCCAGGCCAGCTCTCTGCTATGGTCTGGGAGTGCAGTGGAGGATGGCCCAAGTGCCTGGGCCCTGCACCCCATGGGAGACCAGGAGAAGCACCTGGCTCCTGGCTTCGGATCAGCGCAATGCGCCGGCTGCAGTGTGCTGGCCATGGCGGCCATTGGAGGGTGAAGCAACGGCAAAAGAAGACCTTTCTCTCTGTCTGTCTCTTTCACTGTCCACTCTGCCTGTCAAAAATAAATATATAAATAAATATTAAAAAAAATTAAAAAACAGGAAGCTAGAATTGCGAACAGAGTCAGTTATCAAAACCAAGCACTCCATAATGGGGCACTGGCACCATAACCACTAGGCTTAGCAGTCACTGCTGAAGGCAGCGGAAGATGACCCAAGTGCTTGGGCCCTTGCACCCATGTGGGACACCCAGAAGAAGATTCTGGCTCCTGGCTTTGGTCTGGCCTAGTTCTGGCCGTTGCGGCCTTTGAGGAGTGTACCAGCTGAGGGAATCTCTCTCTCTCTCTCTCTCTCTCTCTGTATCTGCCTCTCTATGTCTGTAACTCTACCTCTCAAATAAATAAAACTCTTTAAAAAAATAAAATAAAAAATAATTTTGCCCCAGGGGTTAGCAAAGTGTCCTGGCTCCTCCACTTCCCATCCAGCTCCCTGCTAATGGTTTGGGAAAGCAGAGGAAGATGGCCCAAGTCCTTGGGCCCCTGCAGCTGTGTGGCAGACATGGAGGAAGCTCCTGGCTCCTGGCTTCGGGTTGGTGTAGCTCCGGCCATTGTGAAAATAGAGAGTGAACCAGCAGCTGGAGGACTTCTCTCTCTCTCTCTCTCTCTCTCTCTCTCTCTCTCTCTCTCTCTGCCTCTCCTCTCTCTGTATAACTCTGATTTTGAAATAAATAAATAAGAATCTTAAAAAAAATAAAAGAAACTCATGCCTTTGTCACGTTCCGGCTGGCTGTTGCTTAGCCTTTCTGCATCGGTTTCCTTCCCCATCAAGGGAGATTAGCCTATTCCTTGTAAGACCTTTAAGAGGATTAAATGAACTACTCCACTGAATGCCCCAGCATAGGGCCAAGCAAAGAAATGTGAGCTTCCCTTCTCCCCCTGTAATGTGTTAGGGAAAACCCTTTTGATTAGGCCTGAGTGTTTGCCCACTTTTCATGTGGTGAAGTTTAATTAAATATTGAAGATATTTAACACTCTGCGTAGGCATCATTTAGTCAATGAACACCTGTTAGCTATCTGAAAAGGGCTCTAGAGGGCCCTAAATATCAGTAATTTACCAACTATTTGGGGTCATTTACTATTTGCTTGTTCTTAGGGAGGGAGCCAGCTGGGGCCTTGGGGAGGAACCAGGAGGGTTGGGTGACACAGGGAGGCAGTTGGGGGCTCAGGAAAGCTGCTCACTTGCCAGCCGATGGAATGGACATGGTGCTGCAGAAGAGAGAACCAACCCCCTGGAAGGAAGATCCCATCTCCGGGTTTTCCGTCACAAGCTATCCAGATGCGCTGGATCGGTTACAATTCCAACGCCCACCCCTGCCATCAGGACAAGCCCTGGTCCCAGCTCCACCTGGATCCCCCTTCTCACCCTGGGGGCCCTCTCTGCCATCCTGTCCATCTCGACCAGGAAGGCTGTCTTCCACTGGGCCACACATGACCAGGGTGCAGGCGTTGCTCACTGTCCTCTGGGAGTAGGTCCTCATCTCTTCTTCCAGGCATCCCCGGGGCTGGGCACGCAGGAACAGTGGGGTCAGGAGGAGGAGCAGCATGGCCTGGGGAGAAGAACAGAGAGGAAAGGACATGATTTCGGCTCTAGGACACGGTATAGGGCATGGCCCAGCTCCTGAAGGTCAGAAGCAGCCACTCCTTACCCCTCCCACTTCCTGCTATGGAGCTCAAAGCAGCCAGATGCTCAAAGTGGTTTGGAGACAAGACGGGCACACGGTCCAGCCTCGGAGAGCACTGGGACTCTCACTGAAGAGTTAAAATTGTATATGTACAGGTGTCAAAAGTTAAGCTTAAGCTTACAGGTTTAAACCTTCCTAGTGCAGCTGTAAAAATAAAACAGTAAAGTAGCACCTTGACAGTAGGGACTCCATTTTGGAGCACTTGAGACTGCATTCTGGGAAAGCAACCCCCCCACCGTGAGACTCTGGTCCGAAACTATGATCTCAAATAGTCGGACAATAGCAGTGCACTACATCACCCTTGGCAACACACAAAAACCCCCTAGCATGATTGCTCAAGCTTAAAAGTAGAAAGGTTGCACCTGGGTTACCTGGGCTAATAATGAAGATGTGATTTGTCTATGTCTTAAGATCATAATTGTGGATTGTAAGACTTTAGCAACCCCTTAACAACCGTGTATTCTCTTCCCCTTCCCGGTTTTGCGGTTTTTGCCTTTATAAACCCTAACCTTTGGTTATTCGGGGCTGCTCTGCTCATGATGATCAGACAGCCCCAGCATGCTGGATAATCAATAAAGCTTCCCCTTGCTGTTTGCATAAGAGATGTCTCTTGGTGACGTTTTTCGGGTGGTCGACTCTAACATCACGTGGGTTGACCACAATGTCCTCGTTCTCACGGCCCCCATGCCATCCTCCATTCTGCCTTTTCTTGGGCACTGCCATTGAAACAGTGGCCAGCATGGACGGTCCTCACTGAGGCTGTGTGTTCCATCCCCAAGGACCCAATGAGTGCTCCCTCCAGGCAGGACTTTTGCCTTCTTGGACTCCTTCACCTTCTCTGTAACAGGAGGTGGTTGGCTCAGCTCAGACAGGCAACCTTCTACTCCCTCACTGACTTGCTGCCTTGAGTGGGTTAGCAATGGCAACTCACAGTGTTGTTGGAAAATGAATGGGGGAGGGGGGTGGGGTGGGAGGGAAGGGCACTGTGGCATAGCGGGTAAAGTCTCTGGCTGCAGTGCTGACATCTCACATGGCAGCCGGTTCAAGTCTCAGATACTCCACTTCCGACCCAGCTCTCTGCTGTGGCCTGGAAAAGCAGATGAAGATGGCCCAAGTCCATGGAAAGTCCAAAGAAAGGTGGTTTTAAAAAATATTTATTCTCTTTTTTTGAAAAGCAGAGTTACAACAGAGGCAGAGACAGAGGAAGAAGTCTTCCATCCACTGGCTAACTCTCCAAATGGCAGCAATCACCGGTGCTGGGCCAGGCTGAAGCCAAGAGCCAGGAGCTTCTTCCAGGTCTCCCACAAGGATGCAGGGGCCATCCTCTGCTGTTTTCTCAGGCGTATTAGGAGGGAGCGGGATCAGAAGTGGAGCAGCTGGGACTCGAACCCAGGGTCCACTCTGGCGCACGGCTCAGGTGGGGTGGCCTTGAGGATGGGTGGCAGTGGCCAAGTCTTCTCAGGAACCACTTTCCACTGGAGGACCAGGAGCTGAGCCCTGAGGTGGCCCCACAGGCGTCCATGCCCTATGCTTCGATGGGGCTCAGTGTGACTTTGGGACATTGTAGGAAGGGCATGCAAAGAGGAAGATGTGCCCCCCACCCCCACCCAGACTCTCCTGTGGGTCTGGATCACACAGTCTGTGTTGAGGAAAGCATCAGCATGTCTGTGGCTGCTGTGAATCTACTGTGGTGGCGATTGGACAACCAGGCTCACCAAGCTAAGGGGGACCTCGGTGGAGACGGAGCACTTAAAAATACCTTCGAAATGTCCTCTAGGAGTTGATTTTGACCACATCTCACCTGAGTCAATGAATAATGCATTTCTAAGGTACACTATGTCACCTGAAAATTCTGCAGTACAACCACCGGCCAGCAGAGGTCGCAGAGGAACATGCAAAGACCTTAAAGGGGAGGCACAGAGCTGAGCAGAAACTGCCCCAATCCCCCAGCAGGTCAACACCGCAGCTGCCCTGACACCTGTCACCCTGCTGTTCCTGATTCTGGCTCCCTGCTGGAAGTATTGCACTGTGCCGCACTGCACAGTGGGCCCCTTGGAGCCTCCACACACCAGACAGAGTGAAGGTCTGTAGTAGCCAGACACAAAGTCCCAGTTCCCACCAGAAACAATGCTTGGGCTTTTCTCTGCACAGTTTCAGATGCAAGGTGCTAGAGCCAGAGACTGGGTGCCCGCTGCCACATGCGGTCACTGGGTGGTGCCTGACAACCAAGTGACCAGGACTGGACATGACACACTTGCATACTTCCGGTCCCCAGTCCTGCTTTGAAAGAGGTCGCAGGAAATGACTGGCTGGCTTTCCAGGGTTCTGGGCGTAGGGAGCAACTGTGTATTGAGAAGGCCCCAAACTACAGGACAAATATGGCCGCATGCCCACCCCTCTAGCTTGGAGTGGACACTTCTCATCAAGTCCTAGAGCAGCTCCCCTGCCCCTCCATATATCAGACAATAGGGGTCCATTTGCCTGGGGAGTCAACAAATGATCGGTCTCCCACGGCAGTTCAAAGGAGAGCTTTATTGTGCCAAAGAGACTGGGAAAGTACAGCTCCCAAAAACTACTGCCTCTGTGAGAAGCCATTTTTGAGGGATTGTAGAGTGAGGGCGTGGCTGGGATAGAGGAAAAAGAGAAGCAAGAGGGCCCTACCTGCTCAAGCAACCCACAGCAGCACGCATCGTGTGTTCAAAACCCAACTGCTGCTGGGCTCTTGCAGCTCTCCTTGCTGTGAGGCCCAATCCCTGGGGGTACAGCATGAAAGATCACCCTTCTTGGAATATTCTTGGGAAAACAAGCCAAGAGAATAAATTGTTAGATGCTGTGCCCCTGCCCATGCCCATGCCTGTTGTCTAAATCCTACTGTCTGAGTTACAGAATTTTTTTAAAGCTGTATTTATTTGAAAGGCAGAATGACAGAGAGACAGACAGGCAGACAGAGTCTTCCATCCACTGGTTCACTCCCCCAAAAGGCCGCAACAGCTGGAGCTATACCAGGAGGAGGAGCTTCTTTCGGGTCTCACACATAGGTGTAGGGGCCCAAGGACTTGGACCATCTTCCACGACTCTCCCAGGTGCATTAGCTGGGAGCTAGATCAGAAGTGGAACAGTTGAGACTTGAACTGGCAACCATATAGGATGGCGGCTTTACCCGCTGCACCAGAGCACCAGCACCTGTAGAGATCTTTTTTTTTAATATTTATTTTTTATTTGAAAGTCAGAGTTTCACAGAGAGAGAGAGAGAGAGAGAGAGAGAGAGAGAGGACTTCCATCTGGTGGTTCACTCCCCAGTTGGCTGCAATGGCCTGAACTGTGCTGATCCACAGCTGGGAGGCAGGAGTTTCTTCTGGGTCTGCCACACAGGTGCAGGGGCCCAAGGACAAGGGCCATCTTCTGCTTTCCCAGGCCATAGCAGAGAGCTGGATTGGAAGCAGAGCACCAGGTTTCATACCGATGCCCATATGGGATGCCGGTGCTCAGGCCAGAGTGTTAACCCGCTGTGCCACAGTGCCGGCCTGGGAAGTAATGTTTTTTCACAGTTCCCTACTGGGAGGCAGCAACATACACTGCTCAAGACCAGGGACCGCACCCATGGTGAAATTTAAAGGACTCCATGCAATCTGGGTTTTTCTCCAAACTTTTCTTCCAAGGGACAAATAGCTGGCAATAAAACACCAAGATTAGAAGATGCTAGTCTAAAACTTGAAAATAACACATTTTCCATACACAAATACTCTAGGAATGAAAGCCCTAATGGTACTTCAGATGATTTATAGCAGTAAATTTAAAACCCTAGATGAAATGGACTTAGTATTAGCAAACATAATCACAAATTTTACTCAAGGAGAAATGATAGTTTTCTAATCACCTATAATGAGACCAGCAGGCAAAATCTCCCTATAATGAATCTATCAGAGCCGTCATTGTAAAATCCAAACCTTTAATGAAGGGCTAAGTGCAGTGTTGTACAAAATTATAGAAAATAGTAAGAAAGGTAGCATAACTAACTCCTATAATCCTAGTTTAACATGACACAACCCCCTACAATAACTACCAGTACAAAATGTCCTTCAAGAATATAAATGCCAGCCGGCGCCGTGGCTCAATAGGCTAATCCTCCACCTTGCGGCGCCGGCACACCGGGTTCTAGTCCCGGTTGGGGCGCCGGATTCTGTCCCGGTTGCCCCTCTTCCAGGCCAGCTCTCTGCTATGGCCAGGGAGTGCAGTGGAGGATGGCCCAGGTGCTTGGGCCCTGCACCCCATGGGAGACCAGGAAAAGCACCTGGATCCTGGCTCCTGCCATCGGATCAGCGCGGTGCGCCGGCTGCAGCGGCGGCCATTGGAGGGTGAACCAACGGCAAAAGGAAGACCTTTCTCTCTCTGTCTCTCTCTCTCACTGTCCACTCTGCCTGTAAAAAAAAAAAAAAAAAAAAAAAAAAAAAAAAAAAAAAAGAATATAAATGCCAACATGATAGAAAATACGTCCACAACCCTAACCAGCCACACACACAAAGGATGTACACTATGAGCTAGTTCCTTTCTTTCAAGAACCTTCGACTCCCAGGTACACAATTGTAGTATGACAGCCATCTGCTGACTCAAAAGCCCAACGCCATTTCCTGCAGCCACATTTCTAGTCCCAGAAGTTGGCACCGGTGTGTTCCTCTTTCAAAATGTCCTGGATTTCAGAACTGGGCATCTCGGGCACCACCTTGCTGCGTATCTTGCTCGTGAGATTCTGTTGGAGAACCGAGTACCCGCAGAGCTGTGCTCAACACCTGCAAGAACATGAGCTCTCCATCACCTTGACGATCTCCAGGCTGCTGCTGGGACAGAGGAAAAGGCACCCTGTTCTCTGCGCTGTTGTGATTCTGCTGCATTGGAAACTGGTCCTGGGAGGGCAGCTCCTGCCAGTAATCCGGAGGCTGCTGGGGCTGCTGAGGGTGCGTTCCCCAGCCATTCTGCTGCCATTCTTCACATAGTGGGTAACGAAAAGAGCTCTTCTGCTCCTGCAGCTGTTGCATCGCTCCCTGAGCACTGGGAACACCGGGTAGCAGGGAAGGCCAATCAGGCTGCATGACCCTCATCTCTGACCTGGAACTCCCAAAATACGGTGCAGATGAAAAAGGATGAATAAACTTGCTCCTGGAACGCCACGGGGAAAAGATCCACCTCCTACGTTCCCTTGATTCTCCAGAGCATAGCTCGGTGCCTCTTGAGCACCTCGAACCCCAGAATCCCAGGAGCCGTAGAGCGGGCTGGAAACCTCCCATGTGGGTGGAGTGGAGCAGACAGCTCCGCCCAGCACAGATGCCTGGGCAGTGTTGGGAGACCACTCCTGGGCACGTGGAGCGTTGTAGACAGCTCCGCCCAGCACAGCTTCCTGGGCAGCATTGGGAGACCACTCCTGGGCACGTGGAGTGGGGTAGACAGCTCTGTCCAGCACAGCCACCTGGCCAGCGTTGGGAGACCACTCCTGGGCTTGTGGAGTGGTGTAGACAGCTCCGCCCAGCACAGCCACCTGGGCAGTGTTGGGAGACCACACCTGGGCACATGGAGCGGTGTAGACAGCTCCACCCAGCACAGCTGCCTGGGCAAAGTTGGGAGACCACACCTGGGCACGTGGAGTGGCGTAGACAGCTCCACCCAGCACAGCTGCCTGGGTAGTGTTGGGAAACCGCTCCTGGGAATTCTGCAGGCTTACACCTAGGGGACCTTGGACAGGGAGTGCATATGGCATCCTGGCTTCAAGCACTTTGCGTCTCTTCTTGGCTGCTAGTCTGGCTCTTTTATTTTGGAACCAGTTCTAAAAAAGAAATGAAACAGAAATTACTTTCGAGTCTATATATTCGCCAATGTAGGAGAATTTTGTAGTTCATCTTAGGATCAGCGTCATCACTGATTTCCTTCGTGACCTTGAGTAAGACATGCAAAATGCAAGCACGCTTTCCAGGGGCTTCCTGTGTTATTATATTTATAATACGAGAATGCATTTATAGTAAATATGATATGTAAATGTATATATAAATATACGTTTATAATAATTAAAATCTTAATTGTGCACAATTCTGGATTCCCATCTGACTTCAAAGGAGGCACGGGCCCTTATGTATGAGCAAATCCCTACTTTTCCAAATCTTCTAGCAACCTATTTGCACCCTCTGCATTTAGACCTGAAGTAGCTGTTCTCAAAATATGTTCCCTTAGCTTGCTTATTTTACTCCAACTGCTTTTCCAGAATGAATTCCTAATTCAACGTATTCTAAATCGTATTCTAAATGTCATTTTCTTCAAAGGCCATACCCAAAACAAACAAGCATCTGCCATAACTTAGCAGTATTACTTTATACCTTACCCTAAGTGTGTCATGGAATCTCTACTCTACATTTTCTCCTTTGTAAAATGAGAGTAATTGGGGCCAGTGCTGTGACATAGGAGGTAAAACCGCCACCTGCAGAGCCGGCATTCCATATGGACACCAGTTCAAGTCCTGGCTGCTCCACTTCTGATCCACCTCTCAACTATGGCCTGGGAAAGCAGTGGAAGATGGCCCAAGTGCTTGGGCCCCTGAACCCACATGAGAGACCCAGAAGAAGCTCCTGGCTGCTGACTTCGAATCAACATAGCTCCGGCCATTGAGGCCAGGTGGGGAGTGAACCAGCAGATGGGAGACCTTGCTCTCTCTCTCTGCCTCTCCTTCTCTCTCTCTGTGTAACTCTGATTTTCAAATCAATAAATCTGTTTCAAAAATAACACATAACATGCTTTAATATAGTCACATCCACAATGACATGAAGAATGGGAACAAATTTCAACGCTGTCTTATGTGATGAAATGCTGTTATACTTCTTCATAATTAGTTGCTTTTTTATTATTGTCCACAAATACATATTCATTTAAATACCTACGTAGTTTATGTACCTCGATTGTGTAAAACGAACAATGGAGTTTTTTGGCCAGTTCCTCCTTGGTCGTATAGTCGGGATAAGGACTCTCTGCAAATGATTGATTCAGTATGTGCAGTTCCTCAGGTGTAAATTGATGGCGTGCTTTTCCTTTTCTTCTTCCATGTTGTGTTTCTATGTTGTCATGACCATCTCCTGAAAAATACAGAGAGAGAAAACATGAGAATATTAGCAAGATCCAGAAAAACAAAAGACCTCTGTGATAGAGTAAAATTTTAGAAAGGTGATACCTTCCCTCTTACCTAGTCATAATAAAATGAATAATGGACTGTGGGCATATCTTTTGAAACTTATGGTGAGAAGATGATAGTATTTAGGTCATAAAGGTAACAGGAGTGAAGAAGGTTTTCTGTAGCAAAAATTGATATACTACAAAGACAGAGATGGTGGGAAAACACTCAGCCCCACTAGTAATTGAGGTAATGCAAATAAACCAGCTGACAACAATCTGGAAAACAATAATTTAAATATATGGGGGCAAAGTGTGAAAGGACTAACACGGATTGACGAGGATAGGTCTGGTACCCCTATTGCTTGTTATCACTGTGTGGGCTTTTTTGCTCAATGGAGTGAAGTCGAAAGTGGGCATACCCTCCACTGTGTCAATCAACTAAATGGCACTTGAAGATTTAACACCAAGTCCACAGGTCATATCCTTCACCCATGTCAGACATGCCAGTGGGAGGAAAGCACCGAAGGTCTAATCCTGTCCTCCGGTATGTGCTCATCTCCTGGATGCTGGAAGGGGAGCAGACCTTATGGACAAACCAACGTTGGCACAGTTCTCTACTGCAGAGGCCACCAGAAGAACTGACACGAGGCAATCCTGCTTTTCTTAAATCAGAATTTAAGTGAAAAAACTTACAAGGACTGCAAACCAAATTAACAACCTTCATATGCCTGCTTCAAAGGGTATAACCTAGCTGCTGGGGGGTTGAGGTGCAGTATGTTAAGTTACCCCTGAGGACATCAGCATCCCACATGAGCAATGATTTGAGTCCATCTGCTCTACCAGTCCAGCCCCCGCTGAAGCCCCTGGGAAAGCAGTGGAAAACTGGCCAAGTGCTTGGGCCCCCACCACCCATGTGGGAGACCCAGATGGAGTTCCATGCTCCTGGCTTCTGCCTGGCCCAGCCCTGGCCATTGCAGCCATTTGGGGAGTGAACCAGCGATGGCAGTTCTCTGTGTGTGTCTCTCTCTGTCACTCTGTCTTTTAAAAAGGTTAATCTGAACATACTATAGACTACCTAAGGCAAAACCGGAGACACTTCATCACAGAAACTGTGACATTCAAAATATAGTGTGGACATCGCTAACGTGCAGGCATGGGGAGAGAGAGAGAGGGAGACAGGGGGAGAGGGAGGGGGAGGGAGAGGGGGAGGGGAGAGAAGAGGGAGAGATAGGGAGATGGGGAGAGAGGGAGAGAGAAAGAGGGAGGGGGGAGAGGGAGAGAGGGAGATAGAAGGGGGGAGAGCGAGAGCAGAGCTGAGGAAAGGGTCAGGGAGTCAGCCACCAAACCTCCAAATACACAAACCCCGAAAGCCCCTTGCTGTTCTCCTCGACTCCCCTTCCTTCAGCTTTCTCTAGCCTCTGCTCCCAGAGCACACCTGCACACCTGCACACCAAGTAGCTACCAGAGCAGGACTGTGGGGGACAGCATGACAGAGAGGTGCCAGTAAGAAGTGCTGGATTGGGCTGGCACTGTGGAGTAGCAGGTAAAGCTGCTGCCTGCAGTGCTGGCATCCCATATGGACACCGGTTCAAGTCCCAGCTGCTCCACTTCTGATCCAGCTCTCTGCCACAGCCTGGGAAAGCAGATGAAGGCCCAAGTCCTTGGGCCCCTGCACCCACATGGGAGATCTGGAAGGAGCTCCTGGCTTCAGGTTGGCACAGCTCTGGTCATTGCAGACAACTGGGGAGTGAACAAGCAGATGGAAGGACCTTCACCCTATTTTCTTTCTCTCCCTCTCTCTCTGTCTGCCTCTCTGTAATTCTGCCTTTTAAAAATAAAATAAACCTTCAAATAAAATTTTAAGAAGTATCTTAAGCATTTGGCAGTGAAATGGAGCTATGTGTATTTTTTAAAAATATTTATTTATTTATTTGAAAGTCAGAGTTACACAGAGAGAGGAGAGGCAGAGAGAGAGAGAGGTCTTCCATCCAATGCTTCACTCCCCAATTGGCTGCAAAGCCTGAGCTGTGCTGATCCGATGCCAGGAGCCCGGAGCTTCTTCCAGGTCTCCCACGTGGGTGCAGGGGCCCAAGGACTTGGGCCATCTTCCACTGCTTTCCCAGGCCATAGCAGAGAGCTGGATTGGACGTGGAGCAGCCGGTTCTCAAAATGGCACCCATATGGGATACTGGTGCTTCAGGGGAGGGCGTTAACCCACTGTGCCACAGCACCAGCCCCCCCAAAATTTTCAAAAAGTGTTATAGTGCCGGGGCCTGAGGCTCACTTGACTAATCCTCCACCTGCAGCGCCGGCACCCCAGGTTCTAGTCCCGGTTGGGGCACCGGATTCTGTCCCCATTGCCCCTCTTCCAGTCCAGCTCTCTGCTGTGGCTCTGGAAGGCAGTGAAGGATGGGCCAAGTGCTTGGGCCCTGCACCTGCATGGGAGACCAGGAGGAAGCACCTGGCTTTGGATTGCAACAGCGCGCCGGCCACAGCGCCCATTTTGGGGGTGAACCAACGGAAAAGGAAGACCATTCTTTCTGTTTCTCTCTCACTGTCTAACTCTGCCTGTCCAGAAAAAAAACTTATACATTCAGGGCTGGTGTTGTTTCATGGCAAGTTAAGCCTCTGCCTCCAGTCCAGCATCCCATATGGTGTCAGCTGAAGTCCCAGTTGCTCCACTTCCCTTCCAGCTCCCTGCTAAAGCCCTGGGAAAGCAGCAGAGGATGACCCAAGTGCTTGGGCCCCTGCACCCATGTGGGAGGCTGGGAAGAAGATCCTGGCTTCGGCCAGGCCCAGCCCTGGCCGTTTGCTGCCATTTGGGGAGTGAACCAGTAGATGGAAGATCCCTCTCTCTATCTCTCTGTAACTATGCCTTCCAAATGAATATAAATAAATGTTTTTAAACATACAGGTTATATGAATAATTGGTGTAAAGCATTTTGTATAAACCCAAATTCAAACAGAGAACACACTGTTGGTTGGAACTCTTTCCTTCAGAACAGGCAAAGAGGGGATAAGAGCTATTTCTGCTCCCAGCAAAACTTCCCTGGGGAGCATCTATCGCTGAGGTGCTCCAGGGTATCTGGTCCCTACCCCCAGCCCGGCCACTCACTAGAACGCCACAGGAAAAGTTCCCAGTATTTCTGACCAGCAATTTGTATACCTAAACACACATTTTAAAAACACACTGGTTGTTGTTTTGTTTTAAATCAAATTTGTTTCTTTAAATAAAATCTCAGCAGTAAAACTGGCAGCTGAGCCCACAATCTTCACCTGGGAGGCCCCTCCCTCCCCTGTGGTCCAGAGCAGCTTCTGGAAGGGCTTCACACCCTAAGGGCACCATTGTTCTGGGGCCTTGGATTTTGCCTCCAGGACAGAGTGAGGAGCTGAGAGGGCTCCCCCTCCACCATGGGCACTTTCCAAGGATTTTCTGAAGACCTCCTAGAGCTGGGAGGCCTCTGAGAGTTGATTGAGATGTCACACTCAAAAGCTGCAAGACAGACTGGTGCTGACCCAGGACTTCTCTCACCCAGTGCTTGTTTAGAGAAAGAAGTCAGGGCCAGAACCCAAGACTTCAGAACTCCAGCATTTATATTATTTTATTTTATTTTTTGACAAGCAGAGTTACTCAGTGAGAGAGAGAGAGAGAGAGAGAGCGAGAAAGGTCTTCCGTCTGTTGCTTCACTACTCAAATGGCCACAACGGCCGGTGCTGCCTGAGAATCTAACTCGGCTCCTATAGAAGAAGTTCTCAGAGAAATGAATATCATGAAACACCTATTCTTGGTTTCAAAGTTTTTTTTTGCCCCAAAACATTTCTGAATTCCACTTTTCCACCGACACTGTGAAGTTCCCTGCTCCAGCATTACATGACCAGTGCTGTTTCCTCCCCCTACCCTTCCCATCTTTCCCCACACCCCCCACGTCTTCATTCTGAAGGGAACCCAAGACACTGTTCTACCTAAACTACTTCCAGGTACATCTTTAAAATGCAGAAAACTTTTTAAGGCAACCCCAAGTTGGGTTAATTTTTAAGCACCTGAGCCTTTGGGAAATCCTACCCCTGCATTCAGCCATTCGGTTGCCAGAGACAGTGACACCTGTAACACTAGAGGCCCCTGGACCACGAGCCTGCACTTCTGAAAGACGAAAGCTCAAACCCCCACAGAACACCAGGACAGAGAGAACCCAGCCTTGCCGAGAAAGCCGCACACAGAAACTCACCATTGGAAGCCATGTCTGGGAGCCCTCCTGAGACAGTCTTCCTGGTTAGTGAAGTGAGGGCTGCTGGCACAGCGTTCATTTAATATAAACCTGAGATGGCCACCCTAGGCACACCTTAGACCCAGCCCTTGCCACACCCTACACACAGCTCCCCTTAGGCACAACTGGCTTTCCAGAATCTCCATTTTTAAATCCTAGCTTCCATTCACTGAACACCCATGGTAACTAATTTTCTCATTTAGCCCTGGCCAGGCCCCAGGTGATCTGCATCACTGACAGC
Organism: Oryctolagus cuniculus; assembly: GCF_964237555.1. NCBI lineage: Eukaryota > Metazoa > Chordata > Mammalia > Lagomorpha > Leporidae > Oryctolagus > Oryctolagus cuniculus. Next base: position 70,763,442 of record NC_091446.1, on the reverse strand, counting down.
ACTGATAACTGAGAGTTTGGAGGCTGGTGAGGCCAGAGACTCACAGCGAATGAGGACGTTAAGAATATAAGACTGCAGGCATTGTGGCAAAGCTTGTTAAGCTGCCACGTAGGATGCCCCCAGCCCATAGCAGAGTGTGGGTTCCAGTCCCAGTTACTCTGCTCCCAATCCGGCTTCACACCAAAGTAGCCAGGGAACCAGCAGGTGATGGCTCAGGTGCATGGGCCCTATAGCCTACACTGGGAGACCTGGATGCATTTCTAGGTTCCTGGCTTCAGCCTGACCCAGCTTTGGCTGTTGTAGACATTTGGGGAGTGAACCAGCAAACAGAAGGTTTCTCTCTCTCTCTTGCTCTCTCTCACTCAGCCTCTCAGGTACACAAAAATAAATGGTTTTCAGAAGTCAGCATAAGGGGCCAGCATTAAGGTATAGTGGGTATGGCAGCATCCCACACGGGTGCTGGCTCATGTCCTGGCTGCTGCACTTCCCATGCAGCTCCCTGCTAATGGCTTGGGAAAGCAGTGGAAGATGGCCCAAGGGCTTGGGACCCTGCCACCCACATGGGAGACTCAGAAGAAGCTCTAGACTCCTGGCTTTGGCCTGGCCCAGCCTTGCCTGTTGCAGCCATCTGGGAAGAAGATCTCTCTCTCTCTCTCTCTCTCTCTCTTTCTCTGTGTAACTATTTCAAATAAAAAGAAATCTTAAAAAAAGTCAATATAAGTCTAACATCATACAGTAATTAAATCATTGAAATAATTCATTTTATTCTCAAAACAGTCACCTCCATAGAATAGTTTGAGAACTGGATGTCTGAAAGGAGACAGCGGCTCAGACAGAACAAACTTAAATTATGTTGGGGAGCCGATGCGTAGCGGGTAAAGCAGTGGGTGAAGCTGCCGCCTGCAGTGCCGGCATCCCATATGGACACTGGTTCATGTCCAGGCTGCTCCACTTCTGACCCAGCTCTCTGCTATGGCCTGGGAAAGCAGTAGAGGATGGCCCAAGTGCTTGGGTCCCTGCACTGCATGGGAGGCTTGGAAGATGCTCCTGGCTCCTGGCTCCTGGCTCCTGGCTTCAGATCAGTGCATCTCCAGCCATTGCGGCCAGTTGGGGAGTGAACCAGAGGATGGAAGATCTCTCTCTTTCTCTTTTTTTCCCCCTTCTTCTCTCTCTGTGAAGCTCTGACTTTCAAATAAATAAATAAATCTTTAAAAAAATTAAGTTGGCCTAGCCTGCTTTCCCTGGCCTTTTTTTTTTAAATTCCTGTTAAGTCAAAGTTCAGTACCTCAGCACCATGCATTTCCATTAGATGGTGCCTTTCCCTCTTCCATTAAACTTGTTTCAAAGAATATTTTGACCAGGTAAATTCACTTGCTTTTATGCTCTCCCCAGCTCCAGGCAGTCACTTCTATTCTCATGCCATTATTTAGACATCACTGGCAAAGGTCAACATACCAGCTCCCACACTGCCCAATCGTAGGGTTCACCTTCTAAATCATCAACCTTTATTGGACAATCTCTCTTTTTCTACCTGAACAACTCAGGAGAGTTTTCATATTTTTCCTGTGGACCTTCGCTTCGCAGGATGTTCACGGAGTAGTGCATTGACCTTGCTTTGTTAAGATTTACAGGCGTTGCTGGGGCATAGTAGGCTGAGCCTCTACCTGCATCACCAGCATCCCAGTTCCAGTCCCAACTGCTCCTCTTCCGATGTGGCTCTGTGCTGTGGCCTGGGAAAGCAGTGGAAGATGACCCAAGTGCTTGGGCCCCAGCACCCACATGGGAGACCAGGAAGAAGCTCCAGGCTCCAGGCTTTGAATTGGCCCAGTTCTTGCTGTTTTGGCCATTTGGAGAGGAAACCAGCAGATGGAAGACTTTTCTCTCTGTCTCTCCCTCTCTCTGTCTGTAACTCTGTCTCTCAAATAAAGAAATAAAACCTTTAAAATTTTATTTATTTATTTATTTGAAAGCCAGAAAGAGAGAGAGAAAGAGATCTTGCCTCTGTTGGTTCACTCCCCAGATGTCCACAACAGCTGGAGCTGGGCCAAGACAATGCCAGGAACCAGGAGCTTCTTCCAGGCCTCCCACATTGGTTGCAGGGGCTCAAGCACTTGGGCCATCTTCCACTGCTTTTCCGAGGGCATTAGCAGGGATTTGGATCAAAAGTGGAGCAGCTAGAACTTAAACCGGTGCTCACATAGCATGGAAACTTTACCTGCTACATCACATGGCTGGCCCCTGTACTGATTTTTTTAAAAATAGCTCTTACACCAGTAAGATCCCAAGGTAATCAGAGACAGACCTCTTAAAGGTCCCATCTGAGGTGCCAACTTTTATTGGAGTATGGGGTGCCAATTATATTACCGTTTGCTTCTTAATGAATTCACAATATTAATGAGCATCATGGGTTCTTGCCTAAGAAATCTGGATTTATACCAAGTACCAGGAGCCAGCCATGTCGAGGAAAATGTCTGCCAGAAAGGAAGGAGCAGGTGGCCCAAAGACGATGTGCAAGCCTGCAATGGTGAAAGAGACAGAGGGCCAAAAAGGGCTGGCCCACCAGGTCCCAGGCCTTTAATCAACTTCCAAAGGGGAGTGGTTAATTACCCTGATAGGCAGGTGGGCACAGGGGTGTGGTCAGGTAGGGGCATACCCATCCTGCTCTGTAGACATCTCATCACAACTCCTGTGGTGCTACTGTACAGCCCTCTACTGCTGCACTACGTGTGAATTTACATGTGGGAGAGGAGAGTTCGAGTCCTGGCTGCTCTGCTTCCAACCCAGCTTCCTGCTAATGTGCCTGGGAGGCAGCAGATGGTCCAAGTACTTGGGTTCCTCTTCTCCACATGGGAAACTCAGATGGAGTCTTCCTGACTGTGGCTTCAGCCTGCTGCTGGCCCCACCCCAGCTGTTGTGAGCATTTGGGGAATGCACCAGAACATGGAATGGTTGTCTCTGTCTCTCTCTCTCCTGCCTCCCATCTCTGTCACTCTGCCTATGGTAACTAAGAGTATCTAAAACGTTATCTATAGAAGTGAAATTGCCACTTTGAGATGCAATGATGGTTTACAGCCCTTGTCTCTACTGTTTGTTGAACTCGTTACTTAGTGTAGGGATAATGAGTATAAAGTAAACTGAAAATAAATCTTTGTAAAAATTAAGATTGGGACTAGGAGAGGGAGGAGGAAGAAGTGGGAGCGTGGGTGGGAAGGATCACTATGCTCCTAAATCTGTATATATGAAATACATGAAATTTGTATACCTTACATAAAATTAAACTCGTTGCTGGAGGTCAGCCTTACCCTGATACTCAAGCCAGACAAGAACACAACAAGAAACGATAGGTGAATATCTCTGATGAACATAGCTGAAAAATTTTAACATACTGCCAAATCAAAACTGACAGCAATCAAAAAGATCCATCATGGTCAAGTGGTCATAGTTCAAGGATGCCTATATGTGGATGCCAGGGCCACAGGTGGTGGCCCAGCCCACTGAACCCAGCGCCGGCCCCTATTTATCGTTCTTTAAAAAAGATTTATGTATTGGAAAGACAGCGTTACAGAGAGCGACGCTTGGAAAGGATGTCCCCTACAGATAGTGACCAGGCCAAGACAGGGCTGGCCGGGCCACCACCTGTGCTTGGCGAGCCCGGGGCCCTCCTCCCTCCCCGTGGGCTGGGCGGAGCTGCCGCCCAGGTCCGCCCCTGCTGGCCCCGCGTCCACCACACTAGTAGCGCAGCTGGCCGCGACACCAAGAACGGAGCTGCAGCGATGGCGATGATGGCAGGCAACGCGGCCTGCTTCCAGAGGGGCAGTCTGTTCTGGTTCGCGGTCCTCACGCTCTCCTTTGGCTACTGCATGGTAGGGGTCTCGGAGTTGGGACAACAGCCTGCAGCCAGCGCTCTGTCATCCAGGCGTCCGCCTCCACTTGGAGGATGGCCGCGCAGGCACAGTTGCTGCTTGGATCCTCCCAGTAGAAAGGAGAGGAGAACACGGAAGGTGGCACAGGCGCAGTCCACTGCCAAGGCTTTTGGCAGGTGTTCCAAGCCCTGCGAAAACAGTTGGCCTGGCTTTCCTCACGTGGGGGCGGGCACGACACCGCACCAGACCACTGAGAGCCATGGTGCTTGCGAACACGAAGGCCGGAAGGGTTGCTACCGCCTACTTCCCTACGGCCAGCCATTGCCCTCGCTGGTCACGGGGCTGGGGCTGGGATACTTTGCGGTGAGGGGCGGGGCGCGGGCGCTGGTGTTTTGGCCCTCCGGGCTGTCGTAGCGCCAGGGGCGCCGTGGGAACGGCGTCGGTGCGCATGCGCACCGTGCGGTTGCCTAGGTTACGAATGCCAGCGGACGCTAAGCCGGGTTTTAGAAGGTTTAGAGTGTTTGAAGCAGGGGGAGTTGCTTGGAAAACGGCGGATAAAGCCAAGGGATGGCTAGGATTTCACTGGTGAGCAAGAACCGGTGTGACAGCAGGAGGACAGCTCTACTGCGGGGAGGAGTGACTTTCGTCTCACTTCCAGGATAAGGAAGGGGAAAGACGCCCGGAAACCGGTTGGGGTAAACCGGTATCATGTAGGAGGAAGGCGAAGCTATTTTGGATCTTTCCCGGGAGATCCTGGAACCTGGACGGGTGTCATTTCCACAGCGGCGTCGCTCTGACCACCTCCGCCCTCCTTTCGCCGTGTGCAGGATGGAGGCATGGGACTCTAGTTTTCCCGAGTGCCCTTTCTGTGCCAGGATCCCGCGACCCTGTTCGAACACACAAGCTGGGAAACTGAAGGTTCGAGTTGGAATTTAGTGGAACTGGCAGATGCCAGCCCCTCTCCACCGCGTGGTTAGGAGGCCGCAGTGATATGTTGTACTTTATTGGAATATTGACTTTAAACAGCATCCTGGGAGAAGTAGTGTTGCCTTTGGTGCAGATCTAAGTGGAGCACTAAACCTTGGAGGGGTTGACAGTGATTCACAGAAAGGCTTGCAACAGAGCCTGAGGAGGAGTTGGTAAGGTCACCACAAAAACCTTACATGAACGAGGAGTTGCTGTTAAACCTTCGCGAGTCTGATTTTCCGAGTGTGTCTGCGTGGTGTGCAAGAGTGGAAGAGCATGATTCTAACTGCGAGATTGAGCCCAAGCCACCGTTTGCAGGACAGAAGCTGGCCAAAGCACGCAGACTCTTACAAGTCTAGGAAATAATGTTTGGGGTGGAATTCATGAAAAATCGGATCCATTCCGGCTGAAAAGCCCATGAGAGTATTTCAGGCATGGAAAGCCAAGACACTCTGGCAAAAAAAAAAAAAAAAAAAGAAACAAAACAGCAACAACAACAACAAACAAAACCTAAATGAAAGATTTCTGTGAGTGAGATCCCAGTGGAAAGAACAGGTCTTCAAAGAAGGAGGTACCTTTCTCTGAAGGGAGGAGAGAACTTCCACTTTGGCTATGACCTTGTCTAAATAAGATAAGAGTCAGTGAACTCAAAAGACTTCCATAGCCTTGGCAACTCATGTCTGGAGCATAGAGAGATTACTGATGCCATAAACAGGAGTGTCACTTTGTAAAGTCAACAACAGGAGTCACTGTGCACTTACTCCTCATGTAGGATCTCTGTCCTTAATGTGCTGTACATTGAGATTTAATGCTATAACAAGTACTCAAACAGTATTTTTCACTTTGTTTCTATGGGGGTGCAAACTGTTGGATTCTTTACTTAATGTATACTAAACTGATCTTCTGTATATAAAGAAAATTGAAAATGAACCTTGATAAGAATGGAAGGGGAGAGGGATCAGGAAAGGGAAGGGTTGCGGGTGGGATGGAAGTCATTGCGGGGGGGAGGGGAGAAGCCAATGTAATCCATAAGCTGTACTTCAGAAATCTATATTCATTAAATAAAAGTTAAAAGAAAAAGAAAAATAGGATCCATTTCACGCGTCCATGGAGCCTGATCATCACCTCGTTTCTTCTGCGTAAGCTTCCATTGGAGCTACTTTTTACAAATAGAGGATGGAGATTCAGGTGCCCTCCTTCAGACCCTCTTTCGCCGGTAGTTAGTTTGGTAGAATCGGTGTTCTTTCCTACCTGCCAGTCTTCAGGTGCCCTAATGGTTTCTCTGTGCCTCTGGTTCTCTTTCAGTGGGCTGTTCTCTGGCCACACAGCATCACTTATGAGAGCCTTGGGCTCCTGGGCTCGTTCACTCAGTCTCTGGTGGACCATCATCACACCCTCCTGCACAACAGGTAAGGAGAGCTGCAGAAATGACACGCTGGTCTCACTGGAGACCTTGAAGGCCTGCAGTTGCCTTTAGGTATTGAAGAGTGGCGCTAGTTCATGTCAGGCAATCTTTCCAGATATCTGTTAGATTTTATCATCAGTCACCCCCTTAAACTAGACTGTTCCCTGCTGCCACTCTAACTGCAGGTGAAACTTCAAGCAGATGCATAGGTAATCCCAGTCACTCTGAGATGTCAGGAAGTCCAGTTGGTAAAGCCATAACCCATAAGCTTTGTTCTAAATCAGATCATCTAGTCTCATCGAGAAGGGGCTGAGGAGCCTGGCTTGGGGAAGAGGGTGCAGTTGGTGCCTTCTCTCTCGTTCTGCTTTTTTCCCTTGTTCCCCAGCAACAGCTGCTTTTGGACCCCTTGGAATGGTGGGAATAGTTAGGGGAAGGTGGGTGTAGTCTTCAGTGGGTGCTGCCTGGGGACCAGGCGTCTGGGAGCTGGGTATGTCGCAGACACAGTGCTGACTGTTTGTCTCTGGGAGGTCCTCAGAGGAATCCTCCTGTGCAGTTCTCTATGGCTGCTGCAGGTGCCTCCTCCAGCCTGCCTCTTGCAGTTCCATCCTTGGCATTTGTGTTTAGGGGAAATCATCCTCTTAGTGAGGTTACCTTTGTGTTGGGCCTCCAGGTCAGATTACCTTTTAACCCTCCCCACCCCCCATATCAAGTGCCCTGCTGCAAGACCTGCAAGGCTCACAGTAAGCAGCCTCCAGTTCTCCCCGTAGGACCTTCTGCAAGTGGGGTCCTCAGGGTATCCCTGTTCCTTTGCTCTCCCTCCGTGCAGGCTGAACCCATCTCTATGCTTTGGAGTGACACAGTCGCCCTTTGCCAGAGGGCAAGGGGATTTCCAGGTGGCTATGTTGAAACTGTTCTCTGGGCTTGAGACTGTGGTAGGAAAGCCCAAGTGTTCTGAGACTCCTTCCCAGTGGCCTCTTGGGCCTCCCTGAGGTCTTAGCCGAGGATGTTTGGCCCAGCCCTGCAGCTTGACAGCTCTTGTGACTGGCATTTGGAGCCTCTAATGAAAACCAAAAGACTGTGTTGTGTTGTACACTTCTTTGAAGGGAGAAGGAGAACAAGCCCAGGGAGGTTGCGTCTCTATTACTGTGTTCCTAAAACCAGTCCTTTAAGGATCTAATGTGTTAGAATGTGCCATAGCTCACTATCAATCAGAATTAATACTCCTTTTGATTTGTGAGATCAATGAAAGAGTAAATAAATTTGAATGCATGAATACATGAAGACATGGTATAAATTTGGAGCTTCCCAAATCCTACTGCCCAGGAATAACTACTTGTAATATTTTGTTGAGTTCCCTTTTGTTTTAATCCATACCTGGTAATTTTCAGTCCAGTCATCATCCTGTAGGAAAGAGTACTTTGTGCTGTTTGTAGATACAGAAATGACCTTGGAGGTGGCAGGAAAGTAACATTTACTAAGCACCTTCCATGTGCCAGTCCCTAAACAGGAGCTCACGGACACAATCAGGCTATAAAATAATCTCTTAAATCCCATGTTTTAAAAATACATACCTTTCTGAATTTCTTTTAACCAGAGATAAGATTGGACTATATGTTTGACTTTATATCTGCTATCATCATACAATTGATGACTATGCCAGTGTTTTGTTTTGCTTTGTTTTGTATTTCATTTTAAAGATTTATTGTATTTATTTGAAAGAGTTGCACAGAGAGAGAAGCAGACACACACACACAGAGAGAGAAGGGTTTTCCATCCTCTGGTTCACTCCCCAGTTGGCTGCAATGGCCAGTACTGCACTGATCCAAAAAAGAACCAGGAGCTTCTTCCGTGTCTCCCATGTGGGTACAGGCCCAAGCACTTGGGCCATCTTCTACTGCTTTCGCAGGCCATAGCAGAGACCTGTATGGGAAGTGGAGCAGCAGGGACACAGCACTGGCCCCGCCATGGTGTTTGTTTTTGTTTTTTTCCACCGTGCCATGTTTTTAAAATAACCTTGAAGGCAGGCACTTGGCCTTGCAGTTAAGATGCTACTTGAGGGACGACACTGTGGTGTAGCAGGTAAAGCCTTCGAGACTTGCAATGCCAGCATCTCATATGGGTGCTGGTTGGAGTCCTGGCTCCTCCACTTCCGATCCAGCTCCCTGCTAATGGTTTGGGAAAGCAGAGGAAGATGGCCCAAGTCCTTGGGCCCCTGCAGCTGTGTGGCAGACATGGAGGAAGCTCCTGGCTCCTGGCTTTGGGTTGGTGTAGCTCCGGCCATTGTGAACATAGAGAGTAAACCAGCAGATGAGGACTCTCTCTCTCTCTCTCTCTCTCTCTCTCTCTCTCTCTCTCTCTGCCTCTCCTCTCTCTGTATAACTCTGATTTTGAAATAAATAAATAAGAATCTTAAAAAAAATAAAAGAAACTCATGCCTTTGTCATGTTCCGGCTGGCTGTTTTTTAGCCTTTCTGCATCAGTTTCCTTCCCCATCAAGGGAGATTAGCCTATTCCTTGTAAGACCTTTAAGAGGATTAAATGAACTACTCCACTGAATGCCCCAGCATAGGGCCAAGCAAAGAAATGTGAGCTTCCCTTCTCCCCCTGTAATGTGTTAGGGAAAACCCTTTTGATTAGGCCTGAGTGTTTGCCCACTTTTCATGTGGTGAAGTTTAATTAAATATTGAAGATATTTAACACTCTGCGTAGGCATCATTTTAGTCAATGAACACCTGTTAGCTATCTGAAAAGGGCTCTAGAGGGCCCTAAATATCAGTAACTTACCAACTATTTGGGGTAATTTACTAACTATTTGCTTGTTCTTGGGGAGGGAGCCAGCTGGGGCCTTGGGGAGGAACCAGGAGGGTTGGGTGATACAGGGAGGCAGCTGGGGGCTCAGGAAAGCCGCTCACTTGCCAGCCGATGGAATGGACATGGTGCTGCAGAAGAGAGAACCAACCCCCTGGAAGGAAGATCCCATCTCCGGGTTTTCCGTCACAAGCTATCCAGATGCGCTGGATCGGTGACAATTCCAACGCCCACCCCGCCCACCAGGACAAGCCCTGGGTCCCAGCTCCACCTGGATCCCCCTTCTCACCCTGGGGGCCCTCTCTGCCATCCTGTCCATCTCGACCAGGAAGGCTGTCTTCCACTGGGCCACACATGACGTGGGTGCAGACGTTGCTCACTGTCCTCTGGGAGTAGGTCCTCATCTCTTCTTCCAGGCATCCCCGGGGCTGGGCACGCAGGAACAGTGAGGTCAGGAGGAGGAGCAGCATGGCCTGGGGAGAAGAACAGAGAGGAAAGGACATGATTTCGGCTCTAGGACATGGTATAGGGCATGGCCCAGCTCCTGAAGGTCAGAAGCAGCCACTCCTTACCCCTGCCCCTTCCTGCTATGGAGCTCAAAGCAGCCAGATGCTCAAAGTGATTTGGAGACAAGATGGGCACACGGTCCAGCCTCGGAGAGCACTGGGACTCTCACATGGGTTGACCACAATGTCCTCGTTCTCACGTCCCCCACGCCATTCTGCTTTTTCTTGGGCACTGCCATTGAAACAGCGGCCAGCATGGAGGGTCCTCACTGAGGCTGTGTGTTCCATCCCCAAGGACCTAGTGAGTGCTCCCTCCAGGCAGGACTTTTGCCTTCTTGGACTCCTTCACCTTGTCTGTAACAGGAGGTGGTTGGCTCAGCTCAGACAGGCAACCTTCTACTCCCTCACTGACTTGCCGCCTTGAGTGGGTTAGCAATGGCAACTCACAGTGTTGGAAAATGAATGGGGGAGGGGGGTGGGGTGGGAGGGAAGGGCACTGTGGCATAGCGGGTAAAGTCTCCGGCTGCAGTGCTGACATCTCATATGGCAGCTGGTTCAAGTCTCAGATACTCCACTTCTGATCCAGCTCTCTGCTGTGGTCTGGAAAAGAAGTGGAAGATGGCCCAAGTCCATGGGCCCCTGCACCCATGCAGGAGGCCCAGAAGAAGCTCCTGACTTCGGGTCGTCACAGCTCTGGCTGTTGCGTCCATCTGGGAAGTGAACCAGCAGATGAAAAACCTCTCTCTTTGTCTCGGCCTCTACCTCTCTGGAACTCTGCCTTTCAATTAAGGAAGGAAGGAGGGAGGGAGGGAGGGAGAGAGGAAGGAAAGAAGGAAGATGAACCAGGGTTCTCAATGCCTAGTGACGTCTGACTGAGCTCAGTCTGCAAGTGCAGCAGCATATGCCAGGCGATTTGCCAGTTCTGAACCAGAGGTGGCCCCCAAGCAGAAGAAAGCCCCCGAGGGAACCCAGGGCACGTTTTCACCCAAGTTTCACCCACCAAGTTAGCAGCTGCAGAGACTCAGCCCCTCAGCTCTTCCCAGTGTACCTGAGAGGGCTGGAAGAGGGGACTTATGAGGGAAGGTGATACACCAGGTGGCCCTGGCCAGGGGAAAGGGCCTGTGGGACGTATGAGCAACTACCAAACAGGACATCCAGTTACCACCTGACAGGAGATGGTAACAGAGCACGGGGTAAGCGCAGGACCCGGGCCACTCTCTGCATCTGGGTGTCTTCCTGCCAAAGAGAGAAACCGTGAAGTAATGAGGGTGGAAGTGGGAGTCTCAGAGGCTGGACACAGAGCCAAAGGGAGCCCTGCAAAGACAAAAGGGTCAGCAGGCCAGCTCGGTCAATGTCAGGAGAGGGGCTACCTGGCCAGAGGGCCCCTCTCCAACAGCTGATAATGCGCCGTGTAGGCGAACCCTGTAACTCACAAGCATCTTGCGCTGTTGAATTTGCCACCTCCTCAGGTGCCCCACAAGCCTCTAGAAACACTAAGCTGAGCTCACAGGCTTGCACTCGTCCTGGTAGAGCCTTCCTGATCACCCAGGGGCCGACCCAGGCCAGAACGAGGGCAATGTCCCCTGTCCCACAGCTGCGTCAACTCTGGGACCCTGAGACTGATTTGGGGGAAAAATGAAAGCAATAGACATTTTCACACCAGCTCAAGACGGCTCAGAAATGCCATCACCCATTGCTGAAGGAAGGATCCAGACACAGGCAGGCTCAGAGGTCTCAGACCTGAGATTCAGATGGACAAGGCAGCCACAGCCCCTCAACCCATGCAGGGTTCACTTTAAGCTAAGCCTCCAGAGTAAGATTTTATAGGAAAAAAAGGACACCTCTGGACACATGGTTGGAAAACCAGAGTCCTAATTCATTAAGAATCATTTTAAGTCAAGTCTAGAGGCCAAGAGAGAAGCATCGGGATGGGTGTCGAACCCAAGCCTGTGAATGCCGGATCTGTTTCTCCTCCACTTCTCTTTCTGAAGAAACCAGGAGCAGACAAGGAGCCAAGAGAGAAGGTGGAATTGCACTGCCCACCTGAGGCTTCCATGCAAGAGCATCTAAGAGAGGGTGTCCCATCCTACTCACCCACCGCACCCCCGTTCAGCAAGCCAGTGCCCTTCCGGTTCCAGGCAGCTTAGTGGAGGGCAGACGGGCACCTCCCCACCCCGTGTGCCCCCACCTCCCAAACCCAACTACAAGACCAGAAGAGCTGCAGACCCTCCTCCCTTCAACTCCGGCATGGAACACTGTCCAGACGGCCACAGGATATTCATAGGCCACAGGGAAAAGAAAACGAGACACTCACAGGCTGCTGCCTCTGGGGTCCCAGGAGCTCCAGACAAACTGGTCCTGGCTTGGCAGGTGCGCACTCTTTATGCCTGTCCTGTAAGCTGAGCTGCCAGGCCCTGGTCTTCTGAGAACTCCCTTCAAGAAGTAGAGAAGTTTTCTTCCTTGTTGACTCACTCCCTCTTACCCCCAACTGTGTGCTAAAAACCTGATGCTGATAAACGGAACACTTCCCACATCATCACGTTAGGGTGATTCCCATCTGCACCCCACTGAGGCCCTGGGAGCCCAAAACAACCCCCTCAGTGTCCGAATTTTAGAGATGCCCAGGAATCTGAGGTCCTGTCATTACTGAGTTGCACAACGACCTAGAGTGACTTCAAAAAAGAAACTCACATCTGCAGATCTCAAGAGCCAGGGCCTGCCGTGTGCAATTTCCTTCTCCATCTCAACAGCCCGGATTGTGAAAGAGCTGCTTGGCATATCCGGGCAGGGGTGAGGCAGGTGCAGGAGCTGCAGAAGCAGCAGCCTTGGGCGGGAGTGGGAGGGAGTGACTCGTGGAGCTGCCACCTGTCCCTCTTTGGCAACCTGCTCCAGGCCTCAGAGAGCCCCCGTTTTCCTCTTGTGAGAGTGACTTCACAAGCAGGCCTTGACCTTGCCTTTGTTCAGACTTGTATTTTCCACTTCCTCCCCTGGTGTCTGCCTTGTGCGTTGAGATAAATTAGGACCCCTGAGCTGTGAACACTCTTGTCACAGACCTGCGCGAGGGAGCTATTAACTTACAGGGTCTGGGGGGTAGTGGTCCACCCTCTGCCACTGCTGTCATCTTTGCTCCTGTCTCAAGTCTTGTGACTTGATCTTTTGCATCAGTTTTGCCTAATTTTGCATGCAAGCAGACCTATTTCTCCAATATCCTCCCTTGACCAACCACAGGTGCTGCTCACTTGCTCCTGCCTTTGGATACTCCTGGTAGCATCTCCTTGCATAATGTTAAATCTACAATGTCACATTTCCCAGACTGGCAAAGAAAGGTGGTTTTAAAAAATATTTATTCTCTTTTTTTGAAAGGCAGAGTTACAACAGTGGCAGAGACAGAGGAAAATCTTCCATCCACTGGCTCATTCCCCAAATGGCAGCAATGACCGGTGCTGGGCCAGGCTGAAGCCAAGAGCCAGGAGCTTCTTCCAGGTCTCCCACAAGGATGCAGGGGCACTCCTCTGCTGTTTTCTCAGGCGTATTAGGAGGGAGCGGGATCAGAAGTGGAGCAGCTGGGACTCAAACCCAGGGTCCACTCTGGCACACGGCTCAGGTGGGGTGGCCTTGAGGATGGGTGGCCGTGGCCAAGTCTTCTCAGGAACCACTTTCCACTGGAGGACCAGGAGCTGAGCCCTGAGGTGGCCCCACAGGCGTCCATGCCCGATGCTTCGATGGGGCTCAGTGTGACTTTGGGACATTGTAGGGAGGGCATGCAAAGAGGAAGATGTGCCCCCCACCCCCACCCAGACTCTCCTGTGGGTCTGGATCACACAGTCTGTGTTGAGGAAAGCATCATCATGTCTGTGGCAGCTGTGAATCCACTGTGGTGGCGATTGGACAACCAGGCTCACCAAGTTAAGAGGGACCTCGGTGGAGATGGAGCACTTAAAAATACCTTCGAAATGTCCTCTAGGAGTTGATTTTGACCACATCTCACCTGAGTCAATGAATAATGCATTTCTAAGGTACACTGTGTCCACCTGAAAATTCTGCAGTACAACCACCGGCCAGCAGAGGTCGCAGAGGAGCATGCAAAGACCTTAAAGGGGAGGCACAGAGCTGAGCAGGGACTGCCCCAACCCCTTAGCAGGCTCCCCATTGCAGCTGCCCAGACAGACGTCACCCTGCTGTTCCTCATTCTGGCTCCCTGCTGGAAGTATTGCACTGTGCCGCACTGCACAATGGGCCCCTTGGAGCCTCCACACACCAGACAGAGTGAAGGTCTGTAGTAGCCAGACGCAAAGTCCCAGTTCCCACCAGAAACAATTCTTGGGCTTTTCTCTGCACAGTTTCAGATGCAAGGTGCTAGGGCCAGAGACTCAGTGCCTGCTGCCTCAGGTTGTCACTGGGTGGTGCCTGACAACTCAAGTGACCAGGACAGGACCTGACACACTTGCACACTTCCGGTCCCCAGTCCTGCTTTGAAAGAGGTCGCAGGAAATGACTGGCTGGCTTTCCAGGGTTCTGTGCATAAGGAGCAACTGTGTATTGAGAAGGCCCCAAACTACAGGACAAATATGGCCGCATGCCCACCCCTCCAGCTTGGAGTGGACACCTCTCATCAAGTCCTAGAGCAGCTCCCCTGCCCCTCCATATATCAGACAAAAGGGGTTCATTTGCCTGGGGAGTCAACAAATGATTGGTCTCCCACGACAATTCAAAGGAGAGCTTTATTGTGCCAAAGAGACTGGGAAAGTACAGCTCCCTAAAACTACTGCCTCTGTGAGAAGCCATTTTTGAGGGATTGTAGAGTGAGGGCGTGGCTGGGATAGAGGAAAAAGAGAAGCAAGAGGGCCCTACCTGCTCAAGCAACCCACAGCAGCACACATCGTGTGTTCAAAACCCAACTCCTGCTGGGCTCTTGCAGCTCTCCTTGCTGTGAGGCCCAATCCCTGGGGGTGCAGCATTGCAAGATCACTCTTCTTGGAATATTCTTGGGAAAACAAGCCAAGAGAATAAATTGTTAGATGCTGTGCCCCTGCCCATGCCCCTGCCTGTTGTCTAAATCCTACTGTCTGAGTTACAGAATTTTTTTAAAGCTGTATTTATTTGAAAGGCAGAATGACAGAGAGACAGACAGGCAGACAGAGTCTTCCATCCACTGGTTCACTCCCCCAAAAGGCCGCAACAGCTGGAGCTATACCAGGAGGAGGAGCTTCTTTCGGGTCTCACACATAGGTGTAGGGGCCCAAGGACTTGGACCATCTTCCACGACTCTCCCAGGTGCATTAGCTGGGAGCTAGATCAGAAGTGGAACAGTTGAGACTTGAACTGGCAACCATATAGGATGGCGGCTTTACCCGCTGCACCAGAGCACCAGCACCTGTAGAGATCTTTTTTTTTAATATTTATTTTTTATTTGAAAGTCAGAGTTTCACAGAGAGAGAGAGAGAGAGAGAGAGAGAGGACTTCCATCTGGTGGTTCACTCCCCAGTTGGCTGCAATGGCCTGAACTGTGCTGATCCAAAGCTGGGAGGCAGGAGTTTCTTCTGGGTCTGCCACACAGGTGCAGGGGCTCAAGGACAAGGGCCATCTTCTGCTTTCCCAGGCCATAGCAGAGAGCTGGATTGGAAGCAGAGCACCAGGTTTCATACCGGTGCCCATATGGGATGCCAGTGCTCAGGCCAGAGTGTTAACCCGCTGTGCCACAGTGCCGGCCTGGGAAGTAATGTTTTTTCACAGTTCCCTACTGGGAGGCAGCAACATACACTGCTCAAGACCAGGGACCGCACCCATGGTGAAATTTAAAGGACTCCATGCAATCTGGGTTTTTCTCCAAACTTTTCTTCCAAGGGACAAATAGCTGGCAATAAAACACCAAGATTAGAAGATGCGAGTCTAAAACTTGAAAATGACACATTTTACATACACAAATACTCTAGGAATGAAAGCCCTAATGGTACTTCAGATGATTTATAGCAGTAAATTTAAAACCCTAGATGAAATGGAATTAGTATTAGCAAACATAATCACAAATTTCACTCAAGGAGAAATGATAGTTTTCTAATCACCTATAATGAGATCAGGAGGCAAAATCTCCCTCTAATGAATCTATCAGAGCCGTCATTGTAAAATCCAAACGTTTAATGAAGGGCTAAGTGCAGTGTTGTACAAAATTATAGAAAATAGTAAGAAAGGTAGCCTAATTGACTCCTTTAATCCTAGTTTAACGTGACACAACCCCCTACAATAACTACCAGTACAAAATGTCCTTCAAGAATATAAATGCCAACATGATAGAAAATACGTCCACAACCCTAACCAGCCACACACACAAAGGATGTACACTATGAGCTAGTTCCTTTCTTTCAAGAACCTTCGACTCCCAGGTACACAATTGTAGTATGACAGCCATCTGCTGACTCAAAAGCCCAACGCCATTTCCTGCAGCCACATTTCTAGTCCCAGAAGTTGGCACCGGTGTGTTCCTCTTTCAAAATGTCCTGGATTTCAGAACTGGGCATCTCGGGCACCACCTTGCTGCGTATCTTGCTCGTGAGGTTCTGTTGGAGAACTGAGTACCCGCAGAGCTGTGCTCAACACCTGCAAGAACATGAGCTCTCCATCACCTTGACGATCTCCAGGCTGCTGCTGGGACAGAGGAAAAGGCACCCTGTTCTCTGCGCTGTTGTGATTCTGCTGCATTGGAAACTGGTCCTGGGAGGACAGCTCCTGCCAGTAATCCGGAGGCTGCTGGGGCTGCTGAGGGTGTGTTCCCCAGCCATTCTGCTGCCATTCTTCACATGGTGGGTAACGAAAAGAGCTCTGCTCCTGCAGCTGTTGCATTGCTCCCTGAGCACTGGGAACACCGGGTAGCAGGGAAGGCCAATCAGGCTGCATGACCCTCATCTCTGACCTGGAACTCCCAAAATACGGTGCGTATGAAAAAGAATGAATAAACCTTGCTCCTGGAATGCCACGGGGAAAAGATCCACCTCCTACGTTCCCTTGATTCTCCAGAGCATAGCTTGGTGCCTCTTGAGCACCTCGAACCCCAGAATCCCAGGAGCCATAGAGCGGGCTGGAAACCTCCCATGTGGGTGGAGTGGAGCAGACAGCTCCGCCCAGCAGGGCCGCCTGGGCAGCGTTGGGAGACCAATCCTGGGCACGTGGAGTGGAGTAGACAGCTCTGCCCAGCACAGCTGCCTGGGCAGCGTTGGGAGACCACTCCTGGGCACATGGAACGGTGTAGACAGCTCCTCCCAGCACAGCTACCTGGGCAGCGTTGGGAGACCACTCCTGGGCATGTGGAGTGGGGTAGACAGCTCCGTCCAGCACAGCCACCTGGCCAGCGTTGGGAGACCACTCCTGGGCTCGTGGAGTGGTGTAGACAGCTCCACCCAGCACAGCCACCTGGGCAGTGTTGGGAGACCACACGTGGGCACATGGAGTGGTGTAGACAGCTCCACCCAGCACAGCTGCCTGGGCAAAGTTGGGAGACCACACCTGGGCACGTGGAGTGGCGTAGACAGCTCCACCCAGCACAGCCACCTGGGTAGTGTTGGGAAACCGCTCCTGGGAATTCTGCAGTCTTACACCTGGGGGACCTTGGACAGGGAGTGCATATGGCATCCTGGCTTCAAGCACTTTGCGTCTCTTCTTGGCTGCTAGTCTGGCTCTTTTATTTTGGAACCAGTTCTAAAAAAGAAACAAAACAGAAATTACTTTCGAGTCTATATATTCGCCAATGTAGGAGAATTTTGTAGTTCATCTTAGGATCAGCGTCATCACTGATTTCCTTCGTGACCTTGAGTAAGACATGCAAAATGCAAGCACGCTTTCCAGGGGCTTCCTGTGTTATTATATTTATAATACGAGAATGCATTTATAGTAAATATGATATGTAAATGTATATATAAATATACGTTTATAATAATTAAAATCGTAATTGTGCACAATTCTGGATTCCCATCTGCCTTCACAGGAGGCACGGGCCCTTATGTATGAGCAAATCCCTACTTTTCCAAATCTTCTACCAACCTATTTGCACCCTCTGCATTTAGACGTGAAGCAGCTGTTCTCAAAATATGTTCCCTTAGCTTGCTTATTTTACTCCAACTGCTTTTCCAGAATGAATTCCTAATTCAACGTATTCTAAATCGTATTCTAAATGTCATTTTCTTCAAAGGCCATACCCAAAACAAACAAGCGTCTGCCATAACTTAGCGGTATTACTTTATACCTTACCCTAAGTGTTTTGTGGAACCTCTACTCTACTTTTTCTCCTTTGTAAAGTGAGAGTAATTGGGGCCAGTGCTGTGGCATAGGAGGTAAAACCGCCACCTGCAGAGCCGGCATTCCATATGGACACCAGTTCAAGTCCTGGCTGCTCCACTTCTGATCCACCTCTCAACTATGGCCTGGGAAAGCAGTGAGATGGCCCAAGTGCTTGGGCCCCTGTACCCACATGAGAGACCCAGAAGAAGCTCCTGGCTGCTGACTTCGAATCAACATAGCTCCGGCCGTTGAGGCCAGGTGGGGAGTGAACCAGCAGATGGGAGACCTTGCTCTCTCTCTCTGCCTCTCCTTCCCTCTCTCTGTGTAACTCTGATTTTCAAATAAATAAATCTGTTTCAAAAATAACACATAACATGCTTTAATATAGTCACATCCACAATGACATGAAGAAGAAATGGGACCAAATGTCAACGCTGTCTTATGTGATGAAATGCTGTTATACTTTTTCATAATTAGTTGCTTTTTTATTATTGTCCACAAAGACATATTCATGTAAATACCTACGTAGTTTATGTACCTCAATTGTGTAAAACGAACAATGGAGTTTTTTGACCAGTTCCTCCTTGGTCATAAAGTCAGGATAAGGACTCTCTGCAAATGATTGATTCAGTATGTGCAGTTCCTCAGGTGTAAATTGATGGCGTGCTTTTCCTTTTCTTCTTCCATGTTGTGTTTCTATGTTGTCATGACCATCTCCTGAAAAATACAGAGAGAGAAAACATGAGAATATTAGCAAGATCCAGAAAAACAAAAGACCTCTGTGATAGAATAAAATTTTAGAAAGGTGATACCTTCCCTCTTACCTAGTCATAATAAAATGAATAATGGACTGTGGGCATATCTTTTGAAACTTATGGTGAGAAGATGATAGTATTTAGGTCATAAAGGTAACAGGAGTGAAGAAGGTTTTCTTTAGTGAAAATTGATATACTACAAAGACAGAGATGGTGGGAAAACACTCAGCCACACTAGTAATTGAGGTAATGCAAATAAACCAGCTGACAACAATCTGGTAAACAATAATTTAAATATATGGGGGCAAAGTGCGAAAGGACTGAAACAGATTGACGAGGATAGGTCTGGTACCCCTATTGCTTGTTATCACTGCGTGGGCTTTTTTGCTCAATGGAATGAAGTCGAAAGTGGCCATACCCTCCACTGTGTCAATCAACTAAATGGCGCTAGAAGATTTAACACCAAGTCCCCAGGTCATATCCTTCACCCATGTCAGACATTCCAGTGGGAGGAAAGCACTGAGGGTCTAAACCTGTCCTCTGGTGTGTGCTCATCTCCCGGATGCTGGAAGGGGAGAAGACCTTATGGACAAACCAACGTTGGCACAGTTCTCTACTGCAGAGGCCACCAGAAGAACTGACACGAGGCAATCCTGTTTTTCTTAAATCAGAATTTAAGTGAAAAAACTTACAAGGACTGCAAACCAAATTAACAACCTTCATATGTCTGCTTCAAAGGGTATAACCTAGCTGCCGGGGGTTGGGGTGCAGTATGTTAAGTTACCCCTGAGGACATCAGCATCCCATATGAGCAATGATTTGAGTCCATCTGCTCTACCAGTCCAGCCCCCGCTGAAGCCCCTGGGAAAGCAGTGGAAAACTGGCCAAGTGCTTGTGTCCCCACCACCCATGTGGGAGACCCAGATGGAGTTCCATGCTCCTGGCTTCTGCCTGGCCCAGCCCTGGCCATTGCAGCCATTTGGGGAGTGAACCAGAGGATGGCAGTTCTCTGTGTGTCTCTCTCTCTCTGTCACTCTGTCTTTTAAATAAATCTTTTTAAAAAGGTCAATCTGAACATACTATAGACTACCTAAGGCAAAACCGGAGACACTTCATCACAGAAACTGTGACATTCAAAATATAGTGTGGACATCGCTAATGAGCAGGTGTGGAGAGAGACAGAGAGGGAGAGAGGGAGAGAGGGGGAGAGGGAGGGGGCAGGGGAATGAAGAAGGAGAGATAAGGAGATGGGGAGAGAGGGAGAGACAAAAAGGGAGAGGGGGGAGAGGGAGAGAGGGAGAGAGAAGGGGGGAGAGCGAGAGCAGAGCTGAGGAAAGGGTCAGAAAGTCAGCCACCAAACCTCCAAATACACAAACCCCGAAAGCCCCTTGCTGTTCTCCTCGACTCCCCTTCCTTCAGCTTTCTCTAGCCTCTGCTCCCAGAGCACACCTGCACACCTGCACACCGAGTAGCTACCAGAGCAGGACTGTGGGGGACAGCATGACAGAGAGGTGCCAGTAAGAAGTGCTGGATTGGGCTGGCACTGTGGAGTAGCAGGTAAAGCTGCTGCCTGCAGTGCTGGCATCCCATATGGGCACCGGTTCAAGTCCCAGCTGCTCCACTTCTGATCCAGCTCTCTGCCACAGCCTGGGAAAGCAGATGATGGCCCAAGTCCTTGGGCCCCTGCACCCACATGGGAGATCTGGAAAGAGCTCCTGGTCAGGTTGGCACAGCTCTGGTCATTGCAGCCATCTGGGGAGTGAACAAGCAGATGGAAGGACCTTCACCCTATTTTCTTTCTCTCCCTCTCTCTCTGTCTGCCTCTCTGTAATTCTGCCTTTTAAAAATAAAATAAACCTTCAAATAAAATTTTAAGAAGTATCTTAAGCATTTGGCAGTGAAATGGAGCTATGTGTATTTTTTAAAAATATTTATTTATTTATTTGAAAGAGTTACACAGAGAGAGGAGAAGCAGAGAGAGAGAGAGGTCTTCCATCCAATGCTTCACTCCCCAAGTGGCTTCAATGGCTGAGCTGTGCTGATCCGAAGCCAGGAGCCTGGAGCTTCTTCCAGGTCTCCCACGTGGGTGCAGGGGCCCAAGGACTTGGGCCATCTTCCACTGCTTTCCCAGGCCATAGCAGAGAGCTGGATTGGACGTGGAGCAGCCAGTTCTCAAAATGGCACCCATATGGGATACTGGTGCTTCAGGGGAGGGCGTTAACCCACTGTGCCACAGCGCCAGCCCCCCCAAAATTTTCAAAAATTGTTATAGTGCTAGGGCCCGAGGCTCACTTGACTAATCCTCCACCTGCAGCGCCGGCACCCCAGGTTCTAGTCCCGGTTGGGGCACCGGATTCTGTCTCCATTACCCCTCTTCCAGTCCAGCTCTCTGCTGTGGCTCGGTAAGGCAGTGAAGGATGGGCCAAGTGCTTGGGCCCTGCACCCACATGGGAGACCAGGAGGAAGCACCTGGCTTCGGATTGCAACAGCGCGCCGGCCGCAGCGCCCATTTTGGGGGTGAACCAACGGAAAAGGAAGACCATTCTTTCTGTTTCTCTCTCACTGTCTAACTCTGCCTGTCCAGAAAAAAACTTATACATTCAGGGCTGGTGTTGTTTCATGGCAAGTTAAGCCTCTGCCTCCAGTCCAGCATCCCATATGCTGTCAGTTGAAGTCCCAGTTGCTCCACTTGCCATCCAGCTCCCTGCTAAAGCCCTGGGAAAGCAGCAGAGGATGACCCGAGTGCTTGGGCCCCTGCACCCATGTGGGAGGCTGGGAAGAAGATCCTGGCTTTGGCCTGGCCCAGCCCTGGCCATTTGCTGCCAACTGGGGAGTGAACCAGTAGATGGAAGATCCCTCTCTCTATCTCTCTGTAACTATGCCTTCCAAATGAATATAAATAAATGTTTTTAAACATATTGATTATATGAATAATTGGTGTAAAGCATTTTGTATAAACCCAAATTCAAACAGAGAACACACTGTTGGTTGGAACTCTTTCCTTCAGAACAGGCAAAGAGGGGATAAGAGCGCTTTCTGCTCCCAGCAAAACCTCCCTGGGGAGCATCTATCGCTGAGGTGCTCCAGGGTATCTGGTCCCTACCCCCAGCCCGGCCACTCACTAGAACTCCACAGGAAAAGTTCCCAGTATTTCTGACCAGCAATTTGTATACCTTTAACACACATTTTAAAAATACACTGGTTGTTGTTTTGTTTGAAATCAAATTTGTTTGTTTAAATAAAATCTCAGCAGTAAAACTGGCAGCTGAGCCCACAATCTTCACCTGGGAGGCCCCTCCCTCCCCTGTGGTCCAGAGCAGCTTCTGGAAGGGCTTCACACCCTAAGGGCACCATTGTTCTGGGGCCTTGGATTTTGCCTCCAGGACAGAGTGAGGAGCTGAGAGGGCTCCCCCTCCACCATGGGCACTTTCCAAGGATTTTCTGAAGACCTCCTAGAGCTGGGAGGCCTCTGAGAGTTGATTGAGATGTCACACTCAAAAGCTGCAAGACAGACTGGCGCTGACCCAGGACTTCTCTCACCCAGTGCTTGTTTAGAGAAAGAAGTCAGGGCCAGAATCCAAGACTTCAGAACTCCAGCATTTATATTATTTTATTTTATTTTTTGACAAGCAGAGTTACTCAGTGAGAGAGAGAGACAGAGAGAGAGAGAGAGAGCGTGAGCGAGAAAGGTCTTCCATCTGTTGCTTCACTACCCAAATGGCCACAACGGCCAGCGCTGCCTGAGAATCTAACTCGGCTCCTATAGAAGAAGTCCTCAGAGAAATGAATATCATGAAACACCTATTCTTGGTTTCAAAGGTTTTTTTTTGCCCCAAAACATTTCTGAATTCCACTTTTCCACCGACACTGTGAAGTTCCCTGCTCCAGCATTATATGACCAGTGCTGTTTCCTCCCCCTACCCTTCCCATATTTCCCCACACCTCCCACCCCTTCATTCTGAAGGGAACCCAAGACACTGTTCTACCTAAACTACTTCCAGGTACATCTTTAAAATGCAGAAAACTTTTTAAGGCAACCCCAAGTTGGGTTAATTTTTTAGCACCTGAGCCTTTGGGAAATCCTACCCCCTGCATTCAGCCATTCGGTTGCCAGAGACAGTGACACCTGTGACACTAGTGGCCCCTGGACCACGAGCCTGCACTTCTGAAAGACGAAAGCTCAAACCCCCACAGAACACCAGGACAGAAAGAACCCAGCCTTGCTGACAAAGCCGCACATGGAAACTCACCATTGGAAGCCATGTCTGGGAGCCCTCCTGAGACACTCTTCCTGGTTAGTGAAGTGAGGGCTACTGGCACAGCATTCATTTAATATAAACCTGAGATGGCCACCCTAGGCACGTCTTAGACCCAGCCCTTCTCCAGCCCCTGCCACACCCTACACACAGCTCCCCCTAGGCACAACTGGCTTTCCAGAATCTCCATTTTTAAATCCTAGCTTCCATTCACTGAACACCCATGGGAACTAATTTTCTCATTTAGCCCTGGCCAGGCCCCAGGTGATCTGCATCACTGACAGCACTGATAACTGAGCGTTTGGAGGCTGCTGAGGCCAGAGACTCACAGCGAATGAGGACGTTAAAGAATATAAGACTGCAGGCATTGTGGCAAAGCTTGTTAAGCTGCCACGTAGGATGCCCCCAGCCCATAGCAGAGTGTGGGTTCCAGTCCCAGTTACTCTGCTCCCAATCCGGCTTCACACCAAAGTAGCCAGGGAACCAGCAGGTGATGGCTCAGGTGCATGGGCCCTATAGCCTACACTGGGAGACCTGGATGCATTTCTAGGTTCCTGGCTTCAGCCTGACCCAGCTTTGGCTGTTGTAGACATTTGGGGAGTGAACCAGCAAACAGAAGGTTTCTCTCTCTCTTGCTCTCTCTCACTCAGCCTCTCAGGTACACAAAAATAAATGGTTTTCAGAAGTCAGCATAAGGGGCCAGCATTAAGGTATAGTGGGTATGGCAGCATCCCACACGGGTGCTGGCTCATGTCCTGGCTGCTGCACTTCCCATGCAGCTCCCTGCTAATGGCTTGGGAAAGCAGTGGAAGATGGCCCAAGGGCTTGGGACCCTGCCACCCACATGGGAGACTCAGAAGAAGCTCTAGACTCCTGGCTTTGGCCTGGCCCAGCCTTGCCTGTTGCAGCCATCTGGGAAGAAGATTCTCTCTCCCTCCCTCTCTCTCTCTCTCCCTCTCTCTCTTTCTCTGTGTAACTATTTCAAATAAAAAGAAATCTTAAAAAAAGTCAATATAAGTCTAACATCATACAGTAATTAAATCATTGAAATAATTCATTTTATTCTCAAAACAGTCACCTCCATAGAATAGTTTGAGAACTGGATGTCTGAAAGGAGACAGCGGCTCAGACAGAACAAACTAAAATTATGTTGGGGAGCCGATGCGTAGCGGGTAAAGCAGTGGGTGAAGCTGCCGCCTGCAGTGCCAGCATCCCATATGGACACTGGTTCATGTCCAGGCTGCTCCATTTCCGATCCAGCTCTCTGCTATGGCCTGGGAAAGCAGTAGAGGATGGCCCAAGTGCCTGGGTCCCTGCACCGCATGGGAGGCCTGGAAGAAGCTCCTGGCTCCTGGCTCCTGGCTCCTGGCTTCAGATCAGTGCAGCTCCAGCCATTGCGGCCAGTTGGGGAGTGAATCAGAGGATGGAAGATCTCTCCCTCTCTCTCTTCCCCTCTTCTTCTCTCTCTGTGAAGCTCTGACTTTCAAATAAATAAATAAATCTTTAAAATATTAAGTTGGCCTAGCCTGGTTTCCCTGGCCTTTTTTTTTTTTTTTTTAATTCCTGTTAAGTCAAAGTTCAGTACCTCAGCACCATGAATTTCCACTAGATGGTGCCTTTCCCTCTTTCATTAAACTTGTTTCAAAGAATATTTTGACCAGGTAAATTCACTTGCTTTTATGCTCTCCCCAACTCCAGGCAGTCACTTCTATTCTCATGCCATTATTTAGACATCACTGGCAAAGGTCAACATACCAGCTCCCACACTGCCCAATCGTAGGGTTCACCTTTTAAATAACAACCTTTATTGGACAATCTCTCTTTTTCTTCCTGAACAACTCAGGAGAGTTTTCATATTTTTCCTGTGGACCTTCGCTTCGCAGGATGTTCACGGAGTAGTGCATTGACCTTGCTTTGTTAAGATTTACAGGTGTTGCTGGGGCATAGTAGGCTGAGCCTCTACCTGCATCACCAGCATCCCAGTTCCAGTCCCAGCTGCTCGTCTTCCGATGTGGATCTGTGCTGTGGCCTGGGAAAGCAGTGGAAGATGACCCAAGTGCTGGGGCCCCAGCACCCGCATGGGAGACCAGGAAGAAGCTCCAGGCTCCAGGCTTTGGATTGGCCCAGCTCTTGGTGTTTCACCCATTTGGAGAGGAAACCAGCAGATGGAAGACTTTTCTCTCTGTCTCTCCCTCTCTCTGTCTGTAACTCTGTCTCTCAAATAAAGAAATAAAACCTTTAAAATTTTATTTATTTATTTATTTGAAAGCCAGAAAGAGAGAGAGAAAGAGATCTTGCCTCTGTTGGTTCACTCCCCAGATGTCCACAGCAGCTGGAGCTGGGCCAAGACAATGCCAGGAACCAGGAGTTTCTTCCGTGCCTCCCACATTGGTTGCAGGGGCGCAAGCACTTGGGCCATCTTCCACTGCTTTTCCGAGGGCATTAGCAGGGATTTGGATCAAAAGTGGAGCAGCTAGAACTTAAACCGGTATTGACATAGCATGGAAACTTTACCTGCTACATCAAATGGTTGGCCCCTGTACTGATTTTTTTTAAAAATAGCTCTTACACCAGTAAGATCCCAAGGTAATCAGAGACAGACCTCTTAAAGGTCCCATCTGAGGTGCCATCTTTTATTGGAGTAGGGGGGGGCAATTATATTACCATTTGCTTCTTAATGAATTCACAATATTAATGAGCATCATGGGTTCTTGCCTAAGAAATCTGGATTTATACCAAGTACCAGGAGCCAGCCATGTCGAGGAAAATGTCTGCCAGAAAGCAAGGAGCAGGTGGCCCAAAGACGATGTGCAAGCCTGCAATGGTGAAAGAGACAGAGGGCCAAAAAGGGCTGGGCCCACCAGGTCCCAGGCCTTTAATCAACTTCCAAAGGGGAGTGGTTAATTACCCTGATAGGCAGGTGGGCACAGGGGTGTGGTCAGGTAGGGGCATACCCATCCTGTTCTGCAAACATCTCATCACAACTGCTGTGGTGCTACTGCACAGCCCTCTACTGCTGCACTACGTGTGAATTTACATGTGGGAGAGGAGAGTTCGAGTCCTGGCTGCTCTGCTTCCAACCCAGCTTCCTGCTAATGTGCCTGGGAGGCAGCAGAGGGTCCAAGTACTTGGGTTCCTCTTCTCCACATGGGAAACTCAGATGGAGTCTTCCTGACTGTGGCTTCAGTCTGGTGCTGGCCCCACCCCAGCTGTTGTGAGCTTTTGGGGAATGCACCAGAAGATGCAATGGTTGTCTCTCTTTCTCCCTCCTCCCATCTCTGTCACTCTGCCTATGGTAACTAAGAGTATCTAAAACGTTATCTATAGAAGTGAAATTGCCACTTTGAGATGCAATGATGGTTTACAGCCCTTGTCTCTACTGTTTGTTGAACTCTTTACTTAGTGTAGGGATAATGAGTATAAAGTAAACTGAAAATAAATCTTTGTAAAAATTAAGACTGGGACTAGGAGAGGGAGGAGGAAGAAGTGGGAGCATGGGTGGGAAGGATCACCATGCTGCTAAATCTGTATATATGAAATACATGAAATTTGTATACCTTACATAAAATTAAACTCGTTGCTGGAGGTCAGCCTTACCCTGAACTCAAGCCAGACAAGAATACAACAAGAAACGATAGGTGAACATCTCTGATGAACATATATGGAAAATTTTTAACATACTGCCAAATCAAAACTGACAGCAATCATAAAGATCCATCATGGTCAATTGGTCATAGTTCTGTTAGAGTCGACCGCCCGAAAAACGTCACCAAGAGACACGTCTCTTATGCAAACAGCAAGGGGAAGCTTTATTGATTATCCAGCATGCTGGGGCTGTCTGACCATACAAGAGCAGAGCAGCCCTGAAAAACCAATGGTTAGGGTTTATAAAGGGAAAAACCGCAAAACTGGGGAAGGGGGAATACACGGTTGCTATGCACAGTTGCTATACACAGTTTCTAAGATCAAAAGAGAGTACATAAAATCAAAAGAGAGTATATGGTTACTGGGGTCAACATAACCTAAAACCTAAGTGAAATTAATATTCATCATAATCTTGACAATACCAGTTACAATATTACAATTAGCAATTAGGACTTGACATTAATGTAAGACACAGACAAATCACATCTTCATTATTACCCCAGGTATCCCAGGTGCCACTTGAGCAATCATGCTAGGGGGTTTTTGTGCTCTGCCAAGGGTGATGTAGTGCACTGCTATTGTCCGACTATTTGAGATCATAGTTTCAGACCAGAGTCTCATGGCGGGGGCGGCGGGGGGGGGTGCTTTCTCAGAATGGAGTCTCAAGTGCTCCAAAATGGAGTCCCTACTGTCAAGGTGCTACTTCACTCTGTCTTATTTTTACAGCTGTACCAGGAATGTTATAACCTGTAAGGTTAAGCTTTACTTTTACACCCGCACATATACAATTTTAACTCTTCAGTTCAAGGATGCCTATATGTGGATGCCAGGGCCACAGGTGGTGGCCTATTCCACTGCACCCAGCGCCGGCCCCTATTTATCTTTCTTTAAAAAACATGTATGTATTGGAAAGACAGCGTTACAGAGAGCGACGCTTGGAAAGGGTGTCCCCTACAGATAATGACCAGGCCAAGACGGGCTAGTCGGGCCACCACCTGTGCTTGGCAAGCCCGGGGCCCTCCTCCCTCCTCGCGGGTTGGGCGGAGCAGCCGCCCAGGCCCGCCCCTGCTGGCCCTACATCCACTGCACTGGGAGCAGAGCCGGCCGCGCCGCCCAGAAAGGAGCTGCAGCGATGGCGATGGCGATGGCGATGGAGGCAGGCAACGCGGCCTACTTCCAGAGGGGCAGTGTGTTCTGGTTCGCGGTCCTCACGCTCTCCTTTGGCTACTACACGGTTGGGACAACCGCCTGGAGAGAGCACTCCTGTCACCCAGGCCTCCGCCTCCACTTAGAGGAGAGGCCGCGCAGGCGCAGTTCCAGCTCGTGTGCCTGGGAGCAGAGGGAAAGACGGGAACCCAGAAGGAGGCGCAGGCGCAGTAGGCTGCCAAGGCTTTTGGCAGGTGTTCCAGGCCTTGGGAAACCGGTTTGCCTGGCTTTCCTCACGTGGGGGCGGGAACGACTCCCCACCTGACCACTGAGAGCCATGGTGCTTGCGAACACGAAGGCCGGAAGGGTTGCTACCGCCTACTTCGCTACGGCCAGCCGTTTGCCCTCGCTGGTCACGGGGCTGAGGCTGGGATACTTTGCCGTGAGGGGCGCGGGCGCGGGCGCCTGTGTTTGGGCCTTCCGGGCTGTCGTAGCGCCAGGGGCGCCATGGGAACGGGGTCGGTGCGCATGCGCACCGTGCGGTTGCCTAGGTTACGAATGCCTGCGGACGCTAAGCGGGGTTTTAGAAGCTTTAGAGTGTTTGAAGCAGGGGGAGTTGCTTGGAAAACAGCGGATAAACCCAAGGGACGGCTAGGATTTCACTGGTGAGCAAGAACCGGTGTGACAGCAGGAGGACAGCTCTACTGCTGTCTCACTTCCAGGATAACGAACGGGAAAGACGCCCGGAAACAGGTTGGGGTAAACCGGTATCATGTAGGAGGAAGGAGAAGCTATTTTGGATCTTTCCCGGGAGATCCTGGAACCTGGACGGGTGTCATTTCCACAGCGGTGTCGCTCTGACCACCTCCGCCCTCCTTTCGCCGTGTGCAGGATGGAGGCGTGGGACTCTAGTTTTCCCGAGTGCCCTTTCTGTGCCAGGATCCCGCGACCCTGTTCGAACACACAAGCTGGGAAACTGAAGATTCGAGTTGGAATTTAGTGGAACTGGCAGATGCCAGCCCCTCTCCACCACGCGGTTAGGAGGCCGCAGTGATATGTTATACTTTATTGGAATATTGACTTTAAACAGCATCCTGGGAGAAGTAGTGTTGCCTTTGGTGCAGATCTAAGTGGAGCACTAAACCTTGGAGGGGTTGACAGTGATTCACAGAAAGGCTTGTAACAGAGCCTGAGGAGGAGTTGGTAAGGTCACCACAAAAACCTTACATGAACGAGGAGTTGCTGTTAAACCTTCGTGAGCCTGATTTTCCGAGTGTGTCTGCGTGGTGTGCAAGAGTGGAAGAGCATGAGTCTAACTGCGAGATTGAGCTCAAGCCACCGTTTGCAGGACAGAAGCTGGCCAAAGCACGCAGACTCTTACAAGTCTAGGAAATAATGTTTGGGGTGGAATTCATGAAAAATCGGATCCGTTCCGCCAGTGCACGAGCCTGATCATCACCTCGTTTCTTTGTGGCACACATCCATTGGAGCTGCTTTTTAGAAATAGAGGATGGAGATTCGGGTGCCCTCCTTCAGACCCTGTTTCCCCGGTAGTTACTTTGGTAGAATCAGTGTTCTTTCCTACCTGCTGGTCTTTCAGGTGCCCTAATGGTTTCTTTGTGCCTCTGGTTCTCATTCAGTGGTTGTCCTCTGGCCGCAGAGCATCCCTTATGAGAGCCTTGGGCTCCTGGGCTCGTTCACTCAGTCCCTGGTGGACCATCATCACACCCTCCTGCACAACAGGTAAGGAGAGCTGCAGAAACGACACGCTGGTCTCGCTGGAGACCTTGAAGGCCTGCAGTTGCCTTTAGGTATTGAAAATGGCACTAGTTCACGTTTAGGAATCTTTCCAGATTTCTGTTAGATTTTATCATTAGAAATCCCCCTTAAACTAGACTGTTTCCTGCTGCCACTCTAACCGCAGGTGAAATCAAGCAGATGCATAGGTAATCCCGGTCACTCTGAGATGTCAGGAAGTCCAGTTGGTAAAGCCATAAACTTTTTTTCTTTTTCTTTCTTTCTTTTTTTTTTTTTGACAGGCAGAGTGGACAGTGAGAGAGAGAGACAGATAGAAAGGGCTTCCTTTGCCGTTGGTTCACCCTCCAATGGCTGCTGCAGCCAGTGCGCTGCAGCTGGTGCACCGTGTTGATACGAAGGCAGGAGCCAGGTGCTTCTCCTGGTCTCCCATGGGGTGCAGGGCCCAAGCACTTGAGCCATCCTCCACTGCACTCCTGGGCCATAGCGGAGAGCTAGCCTGGAAGAGGGGCAACCGGGAGAGAATCCGGCACCCCGACTGGGACTAGAACCCAGTGTGCTGGCGCCGCTAGGTGGAGTATTAGCCTGTTGAACCGTGGCACCGGCCAACTTTTCTTCTAAAATAGATAATGCAATCTCATCCATGAGGGGCTGAGGAGCCTGGCTTGGGGAACAGGGTGCAGCTGGTGCCTTCTCTCTCGTTCTTTTTTCCCTTGTTCCCCAGCAACAGCTGCTTTTGGACCCCTTGGAATGGTGGGAATAGTTAGGGGAAGGTGGGTGTAGTCTTCAGTGGGTGCTGCCTGGGGACCAGGCGTCTGGGAGCTGGGTATGTTGCAGACACAGTGCTGACTGTTTGTCTCTGGGAGGTCCTCAGAGGGATCCTCCTGTGCAGTTCTCTATGGCTGCTGCACGTGCCTCCTCCAGCCTGCCTCTTGCAGTTCCATCCTTGGCATTTGTGTTTAGGGGAAATCATCCTCTTAGTGAGGTTACCTTTGTGTTGGGCCTCCAGGTCGGATTACCTTTTAACCCTCCCCACCCCCCATATCAAGTGCCCTCCTGCAAGACCTGCAAGGCTCACAGTAAGCAGCCTCCAGTTCTCCCCCCGGGACCATCTACAAGTGGGGTCCTCAGGGTATCGCTGTTCCTTTGCTCTCCCTCCGTGCAGGCTGAACCCATCTCTATGCTTTGGAGTGACACAGTCGCCCTTTGTCAGAGGGCAAGGGGATTTCCAGGTGGCTTTGTTGAAACTGTTCTCTGGGCTTGAGACTGTGGTAGGAAAGCCCAAGTGTTCTGAGACTCCTTCCCAGTGGCCTCTTGGGCCTCCCTGAGGTCTTAGCCGAGGATGTTTGGCCCAGCCCTGCAGCTTGACAGCTCTTGTGACTGGCATTTGGAGCCTCTAATGAAAACCAAAAGACTGTGTTGTGTTGTACACTTCTTTGAAGGGAGAAGGAGAACAAGCCCAGGGAGGTTGCGTCTCTCTTACTGTGTTCCTAAAATCAGTCCTTTAAGGATCTAACGTGTTAGAATGTGCCATAGCTCACTATAAATCAGAATTAATAATACTCCTTTTGATTTGTGAGATCAAGGAAAGAGTAAATAAATTTGAATGCATGAATACATGAAGACATGGTATAAATTTGGAGCTTCCTAAATCCTACTGCCCAGGAATAACTACTTGTAATATTTTGTTGAGTTCCCTTTTGTTTTAATCCATACCTGGTAATTTTCAGTCCAGTCATCATCCTGTAGGAAAGAGTACTTTGTGCTGTATGTAGATACAGAACTGACCTTGGAGGTGGCAGGAAACTAACATTTACTAAGCACCTTCCATGTGCCAGTCCCTAAACAGGAGCTCACGGACACAATCAGGTTATAAAATAATCTCTTAAATCCCATGTTTTAAAAATACATACCTTTCTGAATTTCTTTTAACCAGAGATAAGATTGGACTATATGTTTGACTTTATATCTGCTATCATCATACAATTGATGACTATGCCATTGTTTTGTTTTGCTTTGTTTTGTATTTCATTTTAAAGATTTATTGTATTTATTTGAAAGAGTTGCACAGAGAGAGAAGCAGACACACACACACAGAGAGAGAAGGGTTTTCCATCCTCTGGTTCACTCCCCAGTTGGCTGCAATGGCCAGTACTGCACTGATCCAAAAAAAGGAACCAGGAGCTTCTTCCGTGTCTCCCATGTGGGTACAGGCCCAAGCACTTGGGCCATCTTCTACTGCTTTCGCAGGCCATAGCAGAGACCTGTATGGGAAGTGGAGCAGCAGGGACACAGCACCGGCCCCGCCATGTTTTTTTTTTTTTTTTTTCCCCTGCCATGTTTTTAAAATAACCTTGAAGGCAGGCACTTGGCCTTGCAGTTAAGATGCTACTTGAGGGACGACACTGTGGTGTAGCAGGTAAAGCCTTCGAGACCTGCAATGGCAGCATCTCATATGGGTGCTGGTTGGAGTCCTGGCTCCTCCACTTCCCATCCAGCTCCCTGCTAATGGTTTGGGAAAGCAGAGGAAGATGGCCCAAGTCCTTGGGCCCCTGCAGCTGTGTGGCAGACATGGAGGAAGCTCCTGGCTCCTGGCTTCGGGTTGGTGTAGCTCCGGCCATTGTGAAAATAGAGAGTGAACCAGCAGCTGGAGGACTTCTCTCTCTCTCTCTCTCTCTCTCTCTCTCTCTCTCTCTCTCTCTCCCTCTCCTCTCTCTGTATAACTCTGATTTTGAAATAAATAAATAAGAATCTTAAAAAAAATAAAAGAAACTCATGCCTTTGTCACATTCTGGTTGGCTGTTGCTTAGCCTTTCTGCATCAGTTTCCTTCCCCATCAAGGGAGATTAGCCTATTCCTTGTAAGACCTTTAAGAGGATTAAATGAACTACTCCACTGAATGCCCCAGCATAGGGCCAAGCAAAGAAATGTGAGCTTCCCTTCTCCCCCTGTAATGTGTTAGGGAAAACCCTTTTGATTAGGCCTGAGTGTTTGCCCACTTTTCATGTGGTGAAGTTTAATTAAATATTGAAGATATTTAACACTCTGCGTAGGCATCATTTAGTCAATGAACACCTGTTAGCTATCTGAAAAGGGCTCTAGAGGGCCCTAAATATCAGTAATTTACCAACTATTTGGGGTAATTTACTAACTATTTGCTTGTTCTTAGGGAGGGAGCCAGCTGGGGCCTTGGGGAGGAACCAGGAGGGTTGGGTGATACAGGGAGGCAGCTGGGGGCTCAGGAAAGCTGCTCACTTGCCAGCCGATGGAATGGACATGGTGCTGCAGAAGAGGGAACCAACCCCCTGGAAGGAAGATCCCATCTCCTGGTTTTCCGTCACAAGCTATCCAGATGCACTGGATCGGTGACAATTCCAACGCCCACCCCTGCCATCAGGACAAGCCCTGGGTCCCAGCTCCACCTGGATCCCCCTTCTCACCCTGGGGGCCCTCTCTGCCATCCTGTCCATCTCGACCAGGAAGGCTGTCTTCCACTGGGCCACACATGACGTGGGTGCAGGCGTTGCTCACTGTCCTCTGGGAGTAGGTCCTCATCTCTTCTTCCAGGCATCCCCAGGGCTGGGCAAGCAGGAACAGTGAGGTCAGGAGGAGGAGCAGCATGGCCTGGGGAGAAGAACAGAGAGGAAAGGACATGATTTCGGCTCTAGGACACGGTATAGGGCATGGCCCAGCTCCTGAAGGTCAGAAGCAGCCACTCCTTACCCCTCCCACTTCCTGCTATGGAGCTCAAAGCAGCCAGATGCTCAAAGTGATTTGGAGACAAGATGGGCACACGGTCCAGCCTCGGAGAGCAATGGGACTCTCACATGGGTTGACCACAATGTCCTCGTTCTCACGTCCCCCACACCATTCTGCTTTTTCTTGGGCACTGCCATTGAAACAGCGGCCAGCATGGAGGGTCCTCACTGAGGCTGTGTGTTCCATCCCCAAGGACCCAGTGAGTGCTCCCTCCAGGCAGGACTTTTGCCTTCTTGGATTCTTTCACCTTGTCTGTAACAGGAGGTGGTTGGCTCAGCTCACACAGGCAACCTTCTACTCCCTCACTGACTTGTCGCCTTGAGTGGGTTAGCAATGGCAACTCACAGTGTTGGAAAATGAATGGGGGAGGGGGGTGGGGTGGGAGGGAAGGGCACTGTGGCATAGCGGGTAAAGTCTCCGGCTACAGTGCTGACATCTCATATGGCAGCTGGTTCAAGTCTCAGATACTCCACTTCCGATCCAGCTCTCTGCTGTGGCCTGGAAAAGCAGTGGAAGATGGCCCAAGTCCATGGGCCCCTGCACCCATGCAGGAGGCCCAGAAGAAGCTCCTAACTTCGGGTCATCACAGCTCTGGCTGTTGCATCCATCTGGGAAGTGAACCAGCAGATGAAAGACCTCTCTCTTTGTCTCAGCCTCTACCTCTCTGGAACTCTGCCTTTCAATTAACGAAGAAAGGAGGGAGGGAGGGAGGGAGGGAGGGAGGGAGGGAGGGAGGGAGGGAGGAAGGAAAGAAGGAAGATGAACCAGGGTTCTCAATGCCTAGTGACGTCTGACTGAGCTCAGTCTGCAAGTGCAGCAACATATGCCAGGCGATTTGCCAGTTCTGAACCAGAGGTGGCCCCCAAGCAGAAGAAAGCCCCCGAGGGAACCCAGGGCATGTTTTCACCCAAGTTTCACCCACCAAGTTAGCAGCTGCAGAGATTCAGCCCCTGCAGTTCTTCCCAGTGTACCTGAGAGGGCTGGAAGAGGGGACTTATGAGGGAAGGTGATACACCAGGTGGCCCCAGCCAGGGGAAAGGGCTTGTGGGACGTATGAGCAACTACCCAACAGGACATCCAGTTACCACCTGACAGGAGATGGTAACAGAGCACAGGGTAAGTGCAGGACCCGGGCCACTCTCTGCATCTGGGTGTCTTCCTGCCAAAGAGAGAAACCGTGAAGTAATGAGGGTGGAAGTGGGAGTCTCAGAGGCTGGACACAGAGCCAAAGGGTGCCCTGCAAAGAAAAAAGGGTCAGCAGGCCAGCTCGGTCAATGTCAGGAGAGGGGCTACCTGGCCAGAGGCGCGCCTCTCCAACAGCTGATGATGCGCCATGTAGGCGAACCCTGTAACTCACGAGCCTCTCGCGCTGTTGAATTTGCCACCTCCTCAGGTGCCCCGCAAGCCTCTAGAAACACTAAGCTGAGCTCACAGGCTTGCACTCATCCCTGTAGAGCCTTCCTGATCACTCAGGGGCCGACCCAGGCCAGAACGAGGGCAATGTCCCCTGTCCCACAACTGCGTCAACTCTGGGACCTTGAGACTGATTTGGGGAAAAAATGAAAGCAATACACCTTCTCCCACCAGCTCAAGACGGCTCAGAAATGCCATCACCCATTGCTGAAGGAAGGATCCAGACACAGGCAGGCTCAGAGGTCTCAGACCTGAGATTCAGGTGGATAAGGCAGCCACCGCCCCTCAACCCATGCAGGGTTCACTTTAAGCTAAGCCTCCAGAGTAAGATTTTATAGGAAAAAAAGGACACCTCTGGACACATGGTTGGAAAGCCAGAGTCCTAATTCATTAAGAATCATTTTAAGTCAAGTCTAGAGGCCAAGAGAGAAGCATCGGGATGGGTGTCGAACCCAAGCCTGTGAATGCCAGATCTGTTTCTCCTCCACTTCTCTTTCTGAAGAAACCAGGAGCAGACAGGGAGCCAAGAGAGAAGGTGGAATTGCACTGCCCACCTGAGGCTTCCATGCAAGAGCATCTAAGAGAGGGTGTCCCATCCTACTCACCCACCGCACCCCCATTCAGCAAGCAAGTGCCCTGCTGGTTCCAGGCAGCTTAGTGGAGGGCAGACGGGCACCTCCCCACCCCGTGTGCCCCCACCTCCCAAACCCAACTACAAGACCAGAAGAGCTGCAGACCCTCCTCCCTTCAACTCCAGCATGGAACACTGTCCAGACAGCCACAGGATATTCATAGGCCACAGGGAAAAGAAAATGAGACACTCACAGGCTGCTGCCTCTGGGGTCCCAGGAGCTCCAGACAAACTGGTGCTGGCTTGGCAGGTGCGCACTCTTTATGCCTGTCCTGTAAGCTGAGCTGCCAGGCCCTGGTCTTCTGAGAACTCCCTTCAAGAAGTAGAGGAAGTTTTCTTCCTTGTTGACTCACTCCCTCTTACCCCCAACTGTGTGCTAAAACCCTGATGCTGATAAACGGAACACTTCCCACATCATCACGTTAGGGTGATTCCCATCTGCACCCCACTGAGGCCCTGGGAGCCCAAAACAACCCCCTCAGTGTCTGTATTTTAGAGATGCCCAGGAATCTGTGGTCCAGACATTACTGAGTTGCACAACGACCTAGAGTGACTTAAAAAAGAAACTCACATCTGCAGATCTCAAGAGCCAGGACCTGCCGTGTGCAATTTCCTTCTCCATCTCAACAGCCCGGATTGTGAAAGAGCTGCTTGGCATATCCGGGCAGGGGTGAGGCAGGTGCAGGAGCTGCAGAAGCAGCAGCCTTGGGCGGGAGTGGGAGGGAGTGACTCGTGGAGCTGCCACCTGTCCCTCTTTGGCAACCTGCTCCAGGCCTCAGAGAGCCCCCATTTTCCTCTTGTGAGATTGACTTCAGAACCAGGCCTGACCTTGCCTTTGTTCAGACTTGTATTTTCCACTTCCTCCCCTGGTGTCTGCCTTGTGCGTTGAGATAAATTAGGACCCCTGAGCTGTGAACACTCTTGTCACAGACCCACGCGAGGGAGCTATTAACTTACAGTGCTTGGGGGGTAGTGGTTCACCCTCTGCCACTGCTGTCATCTTTGCTCCTGTCTTGAGTCTTGTGACTTGATCTTTTGCATCAGTTTTGCCTAATTTTGCATGCAAGCAGACCTATTTCTCCAATATCCTCCCTTGACCACCCACAGGTGCTGCTCACTTGCTCATGGCTTTGGATACTCCTGGTGGCATCTCCTTGCATAATGTTAAATCTACAACGTCACGTTACCCAGACTGGCGAAGAAAGGTTGTTTTAAAAAATATTTATTTCTCTTTTTTTGAAAGGCAGATTTACAACAGAGGCAGAGACAGAGGAAGAAGTCTTCCATCCACTGGCTCACTCCCCAAATGGCAGCAATGACCGGTGCTGGGCCAGGCTGAAGCCAAGAGCCAGGAGCTTCTTGCGGGTCTCCCACAAGGATGCAGGGGCTCTCCTCTGCTGTTTTCCCAGGCATATTAACAGGGAGCGGGATCAGAAGTGGAGCAGCTGGCACTTGAACCCAGGGTCCACTCTGGTGCCTGGCTCAAGTTGGGAGGCCTTGAGGATGGGTGGCAGTGGCCAAGTCTTCTCAGGAACCACTTTCCACTGGAGGACCAGGAGCTGAGCTCTAGGGTGGACCCACAGGCTTTCATGAATGACGCTTTGAAAAGGCACCCTGTTCTCTGCGCTGTTGTGATTCTGCTGCATTGGAAAGTGGTCCTGGGAGGGCAGCTCCTGCCAGTAATCCGGAGGCTGCTGGGGCTGCTGAGGGTGCGTTCCCCAGCCATTCTGCTGCCTTTCTTCACATGGTGGGTAACGAAGAGAGCTCTTCTGCTCCTGCAGCTGTGGCATCGCTCCCTGAGCACTGGGAACACCGGGTAGCAGGGAAGGCCAATCAGGCTGCATGACCCTCATCTCTGACCTGGACCTCCCAAAATACAGTGCGGATGAAAAAGGATGAATAAACCTTGCTCCTGGAATGCCACGGGGAAAAGATCCACCTCCTACGTTCCCTTGATTCTCCAGAGCATAGCTCGGTGCCTCTTGAGCACCTCGAACCCCAGAATCCCAGGAGCCGTAGAGCGGGCTGGGAACCTCCCATGTGGGTGGAGTGGAGTAGACAGCTCCGCCCAGCACAGCGGCCTGGGCAGCGTTGGGAGACCACTCCTGGGCATTCTGCAGGCTTACACCTGGGGGACCTTGGACAGGGAGTGCATACGGCATCCTGACTTCAAGCACTCTGCGTCTCTTCCTGGCTGGTAGCCTGGCTCTTTTATTTTGGAACCAGTTCTAAAAAAGAAACAGAAATTATTTTCGAGTCTATATATCCCACAATGTAAGAGAATTTTGTAGTTCATCTTAGGATCAGTGTCATCACTGATTTGCTTCGTGACATTGAGTAAGACATGAAAAATGCAAGCATGCTTTCCTAGGGCTTCCTGTGTTATTATATTTATAATATGAGAATGCATTTACAGTAAATATGATATGTAAATGTATATATAAATATACATTTATAATAATTAAAATCATGTAATTGTGCACAATTCTGGATTCCCATCTGCCTTCACAGGAGGCACGGGCCCTTATGTATGAGCAAATCCCTACTTTTCCAAATCTTCTACCAACCTATTTGCACCCTCTGCATTTAGATGTGAAGCAGCTGTTCTCAAAATACATTCTCTTAGCTTGCTTATTTTACTCCAACTGCTTTTCCAGAATGAATTCCTAATTCAACGTATTCTAAATCATATTCTAAATGTCATTTTCTTCAAAGGCCATACCCAAAACAAACAAGCGTCTGCCATAACTTAGCAGTGTTACTTCATACCTTACCCTAAGTGTTTCGTGGAACCTCTACTCTACTTTTTCTCCTTTGTAAAATGAGAGTAATTGGGGCCAGCACTGTGGCGTAGTGGGTAAAGCTGCCACCTGAAGAGCTGGCATTCCTTATGGGCACCAGTTCAAGTCCTGGCTGCTCTACTTCCAATCCACCTCTCAGCTATGTCCTGGGAAAGCAGTGGAAGATGGCCCAAGTGCTTGGGCCCCTGAACCCACATGAGAGACCCAGAAGAAGCTCCTGGCTGCCGACTTCGGATCAACATAGCTCTGGCCGTTGAGGCCAGTGGGGGAGTGAACCAGTAGATGGGAGACCTTTCTCTCTCTGCCTCTCCTTCTCTCTCTCTGTGTAACTCTGACTTTCAAATAAATAAATCTTTTTCAAAAATAACACATAATATGTTTTAATATAGTCACATCCACAATGAGATGAAGAAGAAATGGGACCAAATGTCAACGCTGTCTTATGTGATGAAATGCTGTTATACTTTTTCATAATTAGTTGCTTTTTTATTATTGTCCACAAAGACATATTCATGTAAATACCTACGTAGTTTATGTACCTCAATTGTGTAAAACGAACAATGGAGTTTTTTGACCAGTTCCTCCTTGGTCGTAAAGTCAGGATAAGGACTCTCTGCAAATGATTGATTCAGTATGTGCAGTTCCTCAGGTGTAAATTGATGGCGTGCTTTTCCTTTTCTTCTTCCATGTTGTGTTTCTATGTTGTCATGACCATCTCCTGAAAAATACAGAGAGAGAAAACATGAGAATATTAGCAAGATCCAGAAAAACAAAAGACCTCTGTGATAGAATAAAATTTTAGAAAGGTGATACCTTCCCTCTTACCTAGTCATAATAAAATGAATAATGGACTGTGGGCATATCTTTTGAAACTTATGGTGAGAAGATGATAGTATTTAGGTCATAAAGATAACAGGAGTGAAGAAGGTTTTCTTTAGCAAAAATTGATATACTACAAAGACAGAGATGGTGGGAAAACACCCAGCCACATTAGTACTTGAGGCAATGCAAATAAAGCAGCTGACAACAATGTGGTAAACAATAATTTAAATGTATGGGGCCAAAGTGTGAAAGGACTAACACAGATTGACGAGGATAGGTCTGGTACCCCTATTGCTTGTTATCACCGCGTGGGCTTTTTTGCTCAATGCAATGAAGTTGAAAGTGGGCATACCCTCAAATGTGTCACTAAATGGCACTTGAAGATTTAACACCAAGTCTACAGGTCATTTTTCCTTCACCCGTGTCAGACATGCCAGCGGGAGGAAAGCACTGAGGGTCTAAACCTGTCCTCCGGTATGTGCTCATCTCCCGGATGCTGGAAGGGGAGTAGACTTTACGGACAAACCAATGTGTGCACAGTTCTCTACTGCAGAGGCCACTAGAAGAACTGACACGAGGCAATCCTGTTTTTCCTAACTCAGAATTTAAGTGAAAAAACTTACAAGGACTGCAAACCGAATTAACAACCTTCATATGCCTGCTTCAAAGGGTATAACCTAGCTGCCAGGGGTTGGGCTGCAGTATGTTAAGCTGCCCCTGGGGACATCAGCATCCCACATGAGCAATAATTTGAGTCCATCTGCTCTACCAGTCCAGCCCCCCGGCTGAATACCCTGGGAAAGCAGTGGAAAACTGGCCAAGTGCTTGTGCCCCCACCACCCATGTGGGAGACCCAGATGGAGTTCCATGCTCCTGGCT
Source organism: Oryctolagus cuniculus (assembly GCF_964237555.1). Taxonomy (NCBI): domain Eukaryota; kingdom Metazoa; phylum Chordata; class Mammalia; order Lagomorpha; family Leporidae; genus Oryctolagus; species Oryctolagus cuniculus. The sequence goes on along the minus strand of NC_091446.1, from coordinate 70,723,764 downwards.
TCTGCCTGGCCCAGCCCTGGCCATTGCAGCCATTTGGGGAGTGAACCTGCAGATGGAAGACCCCTCTCTCTTTTCTCTTTATCTCTCTCTCTCTCTGCCTCTCTGTAACTCTGCCTTTCAAATAAATAAAACACATATTCAAAAAAATTTTTAAAGAAATATCTTAAGCATTTGGCAGTGAAATGGGGTTTTGTGGGTTTTTAAAAAATATTTATTTATTTATTTGCAAGTCAGGGTTACTCAGAGAAAGGAGAGGCAGAGAGAGAGATCTTCCATCTGATGGTTCACTCCTCAATTGGCCTCAATGGCTGGAGCTGCACTGACCCAGAGCCAGGAGCCAGGAGCTTCTTCCTGGCTTGCGTGCAGGGGCCCAAGAACTTGGGCCATCTTCTACTGCATTCCCAGGCCATAGCAGAGAGCTGGATTGGAAGTGGAGCAGCCACTTCTCAAAGTGGCACCCATATGGTATTCCACCGCTTCAGGCCAGGGCACTAAACTACTGAACCTTAGCACCAGCCCCCAAAAGGTATACAAGCAATTTGTATCCCTTTAACATACATTTAGAAACACACTTGTTGTTGTTTTGTTTTAAATTCGGGGCTGGTGTTGTGACATGGCAAGTTAAGCCTCTGCCTCCAGTCCAGCATCCCATATGGGTGCAGCTCAAGTCCCAGTTGCTCCACTTCCCATCCAGCTCCCCGCTAAAGCCCTGGGAAAGCAGCAGAGGATGACCCAAGTGCTTGGGCCCCTGCACCATGTGGGAGGCTGGGAAGAAGCTCCTGGCTTCGGCCTGGCCCAGCCCTGGCCATTTGCTGCCAACTGGGGAGTGAACCAGTAGATGGAAGATCCCTCTCTCTATCTCTCTGTAACTGTGCCTTTCAAATAAATATAAATAAATATTTTTAAACATATAGATTATATGAGTAATTTGTGTAAAGCATTTTGTATGAACCCAAATTCAAACAGAGAACACACTGTTGGTTGGAACTCTTTCCTTCCAGAAGAGGCAAAGAGGGGATAAGGGCACTTTCTGTTCCCAGCAAAACTTCCCTGGGGAGCATCTATCTCTGAAATGCTCCAGGGTATCTGGTCCCTATCCCTGTTACCGGAAGAAATGCAGGGTTCTTGTCTTCATGCAAGAAGAATTCAGGCGTGAGTCAGAGTGTAGTGGGAGGTAAAATAGCAAGGTTTATTAGGGAAGGGGCATCCATAAGGATGGATGGGCACCTCTCCAGACAGGACCTGGGAAAGAGTGCAGTCGCTGGGACTGGGCGGGGGGAGGGGAGGAAAGAGTGAGGTTACATGGTTGAGTGGAGAGAGTATACCTGGCCAGACCAGGCGGGCAGCTCAGCAGAGAGGCAGAGGGCTGAGTGTGCAGTCTGGTTGAGGCCAGGGGTTTTTAAGGAGATGGGTCTTTGTCTTCACACATCTCCTCCTGAAACAAAGGATTTTATGGCTGTAAATATTAAGAAGCTCCTATCTGAGTTTTCCCTTGAAGGTATCAGACAGGAGGAAGCCTAGCTAGCACCATCCTGAGTTCAGAGGAAGGGTGAGGAGGACCCCCTAGAGAATGGGGATCCGGAGCAGGGTGTTTGAAATGCAGACACTGGGCTGCATCTGGGAGATTGTGGATTTGTCAGGCAGAAGGGGTGGGGACCCCCCCCCACCTGGAAGGTTATCAGGAAGAAGGGGGTAGGGCAGAATGTGAATACCGGGCTGCCCCTGAAACATTGTCAGCAGATGCATATGCTGAACATAGATGTCTTCTCTTTAGGCCTTTATGTCACACACACACATAAGCTCATAACTGACTTCCTACCTAACATTCTCCCCTCAAGAGGCAATACCCAAAATTCTTCTTTGGGATTATGGGTGGAGTTCCATTTTCTGTAACTTCTTCGAAGCTGGCATGTGAGCATCGAGGAGGATTTGGGTATTTCCTCTTGCTATTTGTCTTATGGTGTGCAACAGTGGCCTTGGAAAGACTGTCCTGCTCGGTCCAGAGGGCTGCTCAGGTCGTCCAGTGGAATGGGCTGGAAGCCTTGTCTGACGACCATTTGGAATTTGACAGCTTTTAGTCTGTTAGAGACAAAACAAACAAGGGCATTAAAAACACACAGTCCAAAGAGAAGCAGCAAGATTACAGAGTTATTGGGCCAAGGAGAGGAAATAGCCAGGATTTCCATGACCAGATGTCAGGCCAGAAATCCCAGTCCTGCTTGGCCTGGTCCCGGAGCTGTTTGGCTTTATCCAGAAAAAGTACAAATTTGGGTCTGTACCTGTCCAGTCTGATTGACCCAGAGACAACATTCTTCCTGGAACATGGCACAGATACCTCTCAGAGAAGCAGTTAGCATGTCCAATATGTCTTTCTTTTATAACCTTTTGTAACTTCCACGCACCCTCTTCAACTTACTTGAAACATTCCATCATTTCCATTCCAGTCTAGAGTAAACTAGCCATCAGGATAAAGTCATTCTTACAAACCATGTCCTTTCCTCATTTTAAAAAAACTCTTTGCTTCTTAACCTTTCTTACCAAGAACACTCTTTCCTTCTTAACCTTTCTTACCAAGCACACATTTCTATACTCGTGATGTTTTCCATAGAGCCTCGTTGGCTCTTTCTACCTTACTGGAAGACTGAGGTCTCCATGCAGAGTGAAGGGATCAGGTTATTCCTAGGGCCTTACAAATCCCTTGTGTAACCTGGGAGATGAGGGAAGACCCATTGTCGCTTTGTAAAGATTTTGGAAGACCAAAGCATGGGATAACTTCCTTCAGGACAGTTTTGCTCACTTCCTGAGCTCTTTTAGTTCTGGCTGGGAAGGCTTCTACCCATCCAGTAAAGGTGCCTATAAGTACAAGCAGGCAGGTACCTATAGCATTGACAGAGGCTGTGTAAAATCTGTTTGCCAGCCTTCCTTGCGGTAAGTTCCCTTTTGCTGTATAGACCCCTGGGAGTTATTTTCTCTTGTCCTTACCTAGTTCTAGAGCTCTAGTTAAGTGATCAGTTCTGCTAACTGAGCAGAACTTCCTGGGGGCAGAGCACGCTTCAGTAACGTGCCATGCCATAACTGTTGCATACCCTGAGAAGCAGGTCCCGTCTGACAAAGCTGCTTCCATCTATGAACCAAACTTCATCTGTGAAAGTCAGGGAGCTGTCTTTTAGGTCCCTTCTGCTGGCATAGATCAAGTCTATAGTCTCAGCACAGGAGTGGAGGAGACCCCTTTCTCCTGGAACTGGCATTAAAGTAGCTTGGTTAGATTAGAGCAATGCCTTATTTTTACCTGAGGGTTTTCTAGAAGGAGGACCTGATATTTTAGTATTCTGCTATCTGCGAGCCAGTGAGAGCCCTTTTGCTCTAATAGAGAATTTATTTGATGTGGGGTATAAAGGGCGATGTCTTGTCCCACTGTAATTCTAGATACCTCCTCTGTCAGCAAGGCAGCTGCTGCCATTGTCTTTAGGCAGAGAGGCCATCCTTGTGCAACCATGTCTAAGGTTTTAGAAAAGTAGCCCACAGGTTGCTTAACAGGTCCCAGATCCTGAGTTAACCCTCCTAAGGTGCCTCCCTGCCTCCCAGTGATGTACAGCTGGGAGGGTCTCTTTGGATTTGGCAGTCCTAGCACAGGGGCTTTAGTCATAGCATCCTTTTGCTGAGCAAAGGCTGTGGTTTCTCTTTCCCTCAAAGGAGGGGGCTCTGCTTTGGCTGCCTGTCAGGAGCCTGGTTTAGGAACTGTGCTGTTTCCCTGTATCTAGGAACCTGATAGAGAAAACTGGGACTGCCTGAAGTTTGCAGAAGTAGGAATTTGCTGCATGGCCCATATCCTCTCTAGGGCTGGTTTTCTCTCCCCAGGGGTGAGGATAAGGGTTAAATAATTAAAACTCTAATGGACTAGCAATGCTTTGTTTTCCTCTTGTCGCTCCCCCTCTTCATGGAGGAATGACACAGGACCCTGCGCTGTTCTTTTGTCTGCTCGGCCCTTCCCGGGTTTGCTGCTGGTCCTTCCTGGGTTGGCTACCGTCCCTTCCACCTCTGTGGAAGGGCGGCTCCCCCTGCCACTTTCCCCACTTCAGCGGGGGAGCGGCACACCGCCGGCCGGCTCTCTCGGGGGCTGCTCAGGTGTTCCTTCAGATAGATGTTCCTGGTGCATGTTGTCTCTCTCCTCCTTTATAGTCCTCTTCCACCAATCCCAACTCTGCTACCCACACGCCGAGTACGCTGCTCTCCTCCAATCAGGAGCAGGTCCTACAATTTATTGGTTGAACTGGAGGCAGCTGTGTAGAAGCTGTTTCCTCCTCTCCCAGCGCCATATTGTGGGAGAGCAGATGCATAGAATAAGTCTTAATTCCAGTAACTTAGTCTAGTCCGAGTTGCTCCCAGTTGCTCCCCACACCTCTGGATACCTAATCGCTAGTTTTGCTAGGAAGTTAAGCCAATGTACAAGACTAGAGTCTCAGGCTGGGAAAAGACAAACCAACAAATCATTTACATTTAACCATCTACATTATGGGTTATTGTGCACCCCCCTCAAGAGATAGGCCCTTTAAGTCCTCAGTGGGGACCTGTCCAAATAGGTGCAGGACTATCTGAGTTAGCTGTTACTAAAAGCCCTGTTTTTAGGAACTGGCAGGGAGGGCTTTCTAAGCTTAATACTGTTGGATAGACTTTTAAGGCCTGGCTGGGTGTGTGAGGCCCAGACCTATCCATGAGGTGCTGGAAGAGAATCACAAGAGATGCAAATCTCCTTTAAGGGAGGCACCCTGTTGACTTGCATTACATGGCTGGAGTAGGAGGAGAGCTGAATAGGAGGCTGATAGAAATAGGCAACTTACGTTTCACTGACCCTAAGCCATCCCCAATAGCAGTGGCTGGAGCTGGAAGCTGGGCAGAGGCTGGGCAGAGCCAATGGCTTTTTAGCTCAGGGCCACAAGGTCCGCAGTTCTGAACCAGGAGTCCTTCGACACCCAGGGCCGTTCCGTGTCCAGTGGCCTTGCTCTTGGCAGAGCTGACAGAAGGCAGTTGCTGTCATGACAGCTGCTTGCCCAATACCCTGGCTCCTTATATCAGCAACAGGTGCCATTTGGGGTGCACTGGCCTTGCTGGGTCTCCTTGATGGCAGATCACCATGCAGAACAGCTATTGATTGGCCTGTTGCCCATCCCTACATCACTCCTGCTGCTAGCTTGCTCCTCATTCTCCTGGTCTCTAATAAAGTAGACCATGGAGGCAGCCTCTATGATGTCAGTCAAGGGGGTGCTCAACCCATCCCTGATTTTTGAAGATTTCTTTAATATCAGGGTGAGCTAAAAAACTATGGTCATGGGCAAATTCTGACACTTAGTATTTTCCTGCAAGTTAAGACCATACCCATGAGGAGAACTATGACCTTTTAGGGAAGATCAACTGTGGTGACCTGCTTGCATACTTTGAGGTCATCAGTGCAATTTCCTATCTATCCCTCAGTTTGGTGTAAAGGGGAAGTTCTGCCCATTTACCGCATACACTGAAAAATCAATCTAGCTGTCACATTATTTCATAGTTTAACCTATTTTTCTGGCGATGCTGTTTGGTCCTCTATACTGTGGCCAGGCATTATTATAGAAAAGGTCAGTCATCCCTTACATAAGGTCTGGGGATCAAACTGTACATCACAATGGAGAGTCCTGCAGAACTATAGTAACTTCCCTTCTGGAAGAGAAAAGAGAAGTGAGGCAGCAAATTGGGTCTCTAGCCTGACTTCCTGGGCTTTCAGATTTAACTGGCATTTGACCAGTGTTTACTGCATAGCCTGACTTAGAGGAGAAGTTGTGGCAGACGTCTCTGCCATCCTTTGGCTTCCAGATATTTACCATGTAGCCAGTGGGTTATGGGCCTGGGTTTCCGGGTTTAACTAGTCTTACCGTGTAACCCATAAGTTTAAGTTTTTGGGCTTCTGGGCTTTCACTGTGTAGCCTGTGGACACTAGAGCTTCTTGGGCTCCTGGAACCCAGTTCTCTAGCATCTGCCGCATAACCATCCCCCGTCGTCTCTAAGTCTCTTTTGGAACACTTTCTCCCTTTTGGCTAGACCTCCCATTTGATGCACCTTTGAACTAGCAATACATTTGAACTAGCAATGCCTGGTTGTTCAGCATTAGCTGGACAGAGACTTTGTCAGTCCCTCTTTAAAGGATCTGGCTTCTGAGCCAGAGACTGGAGCAGCTAGAAAGAAACACGTTTATAACTGAAGTTTAGCATCATTTCACATCTTGGCACCACTTTTAATCTAAACAGCTGATTGGTTATTATCTCTGCAAGATGAGAGATATCTCTTTCGACATCTCCAGGGGCCCTCTGGGGATGTCAAAAGTCCAGATAATTTAGAACTTTTATTTTCAGAACGTCTGTTAAAGGTGCCAAGAGAACTTAGAGTATCTGGTCAAAATTCCTTAACATCCTGAAATGATAGTCATTCAATAGTCAGGGTGATTTTAACACTTTTAGACCAGATCTAATCATAATGATATTTAACAATGCTTTTCATCAATCTGAACTTAACAGAGACAGTAGAGTACACAATAGATTACTTTGGCAGAACATGAATGCTATGTCTCTTGTTGTCGAATAAACCAGAAATAAAAACCTTGAACATTAGAGTTAGCACACAAAATCATCACATAACTCAGAATTATTTAACAGAGTCAAAAAGAGCTTACAGGACCTAACTTTAGAAATGGCAGAGTAACCGATTAAGCAGACACTGTTAAAAAGAGACGTTACAGTTTTTGCAAAAACAGATTTAAGATTTACGATTGAGACCATTTACTAACATTAGTACACATTTTTTAAAAGCCCCATTGTTGGCCGGCACCGTGGCTCACTAGGCTAATCCTCCACCTTGCGGCGCCGGCACCCCGGGTTCTAGTCCCAGTTGGGGCGCCGGATTATGTCCCAGTTGCCCCTCTTCCAGGTCAGCTCTCTGCTGTGGCCAGGGAGTGCAGTGGAGGATGGCCAAAGTACTTGGGCCCTGCACCCCATGGGAGACCAGGATAAGTACCTGGCTCCTGCCGTCGGATCAGCGCGGTGCACCAGCCGCAGCACTCCAGCCACGGTGGCCATTGGAGGGTGAACCAATGGCAAAGGAAGACCTTTCTATCTGTCTCTCTCTCTCACTGTCCACTCTGCCTGTCAAAAAATAAAAATAAAATAAAATAAATGAAAATCCCATTGTTATAATAGAAGATCAGACTTCAACTTTAGGTCAGTGTAATTTTGGCATTAACACTCAACTTAAAGAAAACTCTGTAAACAATTTTAAAATTGTAAACCTTTTAAAACTTTTCATGACTTGCTCACACCTTCTGAAACTTTACATGCGTAGTTACTTTTACATAGTCTTGAATTGTCATGTATGGACAACCTATGAGAATACATGCTAACAAACTCAGTCTCTCTTATCAAATTTGAGATGTTAAAAGTACACATAATACATTTTCCCAAGTTTTACTTAGCACCAATGCCTAGATAACTTAAAACAGAGTTATTGATGAATACCACACCATTATCTGAATTAAAAGTCAAAATTACATTTCCCATGCTTTTAAGTAACATAAGGATAACACCTGAACAGCAACAGGGACACTAGTGCATGTTTACAACTTTGAAAAGATCTTCATCATTAAGAGAAACAAGTTTAAAGCATATCAAAGACATGTAAAACTGAGCAAGTGAGCCAATGAGCAAACCTAAGGGTGTTTGCATTAACTCAATTCTCTGAACCAATCTGTATTGGCTTACTTTAGTTAACAACATAAAGGCCTGTATACACAGAATTTACTTCTCATTTTCATAAGACCACTCTAGCTGGAAAGCAAAAACATGAATACAGCATAGGTCTGACACCATTTACAACATTTTAATACATTTCACATAATCTGAGTTGACTCAAACAGCTGTTACTTTAACAAATTTTAGAGTCTCGTCCTTTGAGAGTTCCAGGGATCTGACTGGAAGCTCAAAGTTGGAAGACTTGGTTTAGAATTTAAGCTGTCAGAGAGTCAAGTGGTTTAGTCAACAATTAGTATGTTTCTGATCAGTTGGGTAATCACTCAAACATTAAAACAGACAAATAATGTAAACAACTTCGTGTTGCAGTTTTCCCAATCAAGACTCATAATGGCAATAGAAAAACACAAAACCTTCAAGGCACGTGAACGAATGCTCTCATCAGATAAGTCAGGGACAGCAGCACAGAAAAGAACTAGTCATCAGCATATGAGCCCATTGCTTAGGCTTCCATGAACTGCAAAGAGAAACCCATCAGGTTGGAAAGGGTTAATGGATTACGTGTTCTGGCTCCCTTAGATAAGGCCAGCAGTAGTATTGAATTGGAAATTCCTCCAGGGGAGAAAAAAAGCAGCCCTGGGTGGGTGGGGGGAGTGCTCTCCCTAGAGATATCTGGCTATGCCTGCCTGGGTGCAGCAGGCCACAAGGACTGGAATAGAGTGCAGAGAAAGGCTGGGATCCCCCATTTACAGGGAAGACTGCGCACGCCGGGGCCTAGCAGGACTGGCCGTGGGGTTGGGTAGGTGTGCCATTTCACCAAGAGTGCTGGGAACCTCCTATAATTCAACCAAATCCAGATCAATCAGGACTACTGCAGACACTCAGTCAATTAAAACAGATGGTTAACTTCAGCTCCTTTCCAGATTCAGTCCTCAGGCAATCAAAGCTTAGCAACAGTAATGGTTCACAAAAACTTTAAGACGCACCAGAGCTACCATAAGCTGCAAAGACAGAAAACCTTCTACCAGGTTGGAAAAGGTTAACATGTAACAGCTTTTCCCTAGGTGGAGAGACCTGTGGAATTCCCTCTCCCTTTCTCCAGGCCAGCAGTGTAGGAATGGAGATGAGCAGAGCCTAGCCAAGAGTGGGGGAGGGAGACGGAAAGCTACAGAGGATGAGACTTGAGCGACTGCCCTCACCTTCCCCTACAAATCCCAGCTGGAGGAGAGCATAGGGAAAAGCCCTGATGTCTGGGGCTGAGTGGGTGTTTGAAATCTCCTATCACTCAAGATTGCCCACTACCTAGTTGTCCGAGTTTACCTGGAGGGCCAATATTAGCCTCGGCCGAAGCTAAGCCCTGCTCGCGTAGCAGTAGGCAGCGTGACCAGGCATCCCTCTGAGAGAGAGACCTGGTCCTCGGGTCACAGTCCGGCTGCCGGGAAGCCAAAGAAAGCTCAGGGGGTCTCCAGGCTCTCAGCCAACTGCCCTTCCTAATTTCCCTCCCGTTCCTTACAATCCCTCTGGAGTTTTGGCCATAGCTAAGCCGTAGCCTGGGGGACTCCGTGTTCTCAGAGAGCTGTGGGGTGCTGGACACTCAATGGTCACTTCCACAGATCCGGTCCCGCTTGAGGGAAGGAATACTGACCTCCAATGTCTTCTCAAAGTCCCTCCGTGGTCACCAAAATGTTACTGGAGAAAATGCAGGGTTCTTGTCTTCACGCAAGAAGAATTCAGGCATGAGACAGAGAGTAGTGGGAGGTAAAATAGCAAGGTTTATTAGGGAAGGGGCATCCATAAGGATGGATGGGCACCTCTCCAGACAGGACCTGGGAAAGAGTGCAGTCGCTGGGACTTGGGGGGGGGGGAGGGGAGGAAGGAGCGAGGTTACATGGTTGAGTGGAGAGAGTACACCTGGCCAGACCAGGCGGGCAGCTCAGCAGAGAGGCAGAGGGCTGAGTGTGCAGTCTGGTTGAGGCCGGGGGGGGGGGGGGATAGGGTTAAGGAGATGGGTCTTTGTCTTCACACATCTCCTCCTGAAACAAAGGATTTTATGGCTGTAAATATTAAGAAGCTCCTATCTGAGTTTTCCCTTGAAGGTATCAGACAAGAGGAGCCTAGCTGGTACCATCCTGGGTTCACAGGAAAGGTGAGTAGGACCCTCTAGAGAATGGGGATCCGGAGCAGGGTGTTTGAAATGCAGACACTGGGCTGCATCTGGGAGATTGTGGAAGATTTGTCAGGCAGAAGGGGTGGGGACCCCCCCCCCACCTGGTAGGTTATCAGGTAGAAGGGGGTAGGGCAGAATGTGAATACCGGGCTGCCCCTGAAACATTGTCAGCAGATGCATATGCTGAACATAGATGTCTTCTCTTTAGACCTTTATGTCACACACACACATAAGCTCATAACTAACTTCCTACCTAACACCCCCAGCCCGGCCACTCACTAGAGCTCCACAGGAAAAGTTCCCAGTATTTCTGACCAGCAATGTGTATACCTTTAACACACATTTTAAAAACACACTGGTTGTTGTTTTGTTTTAAATCAAATTTGTTTCTTTAAATAAAATCTCAGCAGTAAAACTGGCAGCTGAGCCCACAATCTTCACCTGGGAGGCCCCTCCCTCCCCTGTGGTCCAGAGCAGCTTCTGGAAGGGCTTCACACCCTAAGGGCACCATTGTTCTGGGGCCTTGGATTTTGCCTCCAGGACAGAGTGAGGAGCTGAGAGGGCTCCCCCTCCACCATGGGCACTTTCCAAGGATTTTCTGAAGACCTCCTAGAGCTGGGAGGCCTCTGCGAGTTGATTGAGATGTCACACTCACAAGCTGCCAGACAGACTGGCGCTGACCCAGGACTTCTCTCACCCAGTGCTTGTTTAGAGAAAGAAGTCAGGGCCAGAACCCCAAGACCTTGCAACTCCAGGTTGTTTTTTTTTTTTTTTTTTTTTTTTTCACAGGCAGAGGTAGAAAGAGAGAGAGAGAGAGACAGAGAGAAAGGTCTTCCGTCCATTGGTTCATTCCCCAAATGGCCATAACGGCCGGCGCTGCCTGAAGAATCTAACTCGGCTCCAATAGAAGAAGTCCTCAGAGAAACGAATATCATGAAACACCTATTCTTGGTTTCAAAGTGTTTTTTTGCATGAAAACATTTCTGAATTCCACTTTTCCACCGACACTGTGAAGTTCCCTGCTCCAGCAATACACGACCAAAGCTGGTTCCTACCCCTACCCTTCCCATCTTTCCCCACACCTCCCACCCCTTCATTCTGAAGGGAACCCAAGACACTGTTCTACCTAAACTACTTGCACGTACATCTTTAAAATGCAGAAAACTTTTTAAGGCAACCCCAAGTTGGGTTAATTTTTAAACACCTGAGCCTTTGGGAAATCCTACCCCTGCATTCAGCCAGGCGGTAGCCAGAGACAATGACACCTGTGACACTAGAGGCCCCTGGACCACGAGCCTGCACTTCTGAAAGACGAAAGCTCAAAGCCCCACAGAACACCAGGACAGAGAGAACCCAGCCTTGCGGACAAAGCCGCACACGGAAACTCACCATTGGAAGCCATGTCTGGGAGCCCTCCTGAGACTGTCTTCCTGGGCAGTGAAGTGAGGGAGGCTGGCACAGTATTCATTTAATATAAACCTGGGATGGCCACCCTAGGCACGCCTTAGATCCAGCCCCTCTCCAGCCCCTGCCACACCCTACACACAGCTCCCCCTAGGCACAACTGGCCTTCCAAAATCTCCATTTGTATCTCCAGTCACTGAACACCCACTGGAACTAATTTTCTCATTTAGCCAAATTATAACTGATAACTGAGAGTTTGGAGGCTGGTGAGGCCAGAGACTCACAGCGAATGAGGACGTTAAAGAATATAAGACTGCAGGCATTGTGGCAAAGCTTGTTAAGCTGCCACGTAGGATGCCCCCAGCCCATAGCAGAGTGTGGGTTCCAGTCCCAGTTACTCTGCTCCCAATCCGGCTTCACACCAAAGTAACCAGGGAACCAGCAGGTGATGGCTCAGGTGCATGGGCCCTATAGCCTACACTGGGAGACCTGGATGCATTTCTAGGTTCCTGGCTTCAGCCTGACCCAGCTTTGGCTGTTGTAGACATTTGGGGAGTGAACCAGCAAACAGAAGGTTTCTCTCTCTCTTGCTCTCTCTCACTCAGCCTCTCAGGTACACAAAAATAAATGGTTTTCAGAAGTCAGCATAAGGGGCCAGCATTAAGGTATAGTGGGTATGGCAGCATCCCACACGGGTGCTGGCTCATGTCCTGGCTGCTGCACTTCCCATGCAGCTCCCTGCTAATGGCTTGGGAAAGCAGTGGAAGATACCCCAAGGGCTTTGGACCCTGCCACCCACATGGGAGACTCAGAAGAAGCTCCAGGCTCCTGGCTTTGGCCTGGGCTAGCCTTGCCTGTTGCAGCCATCTGGGAAGAAGATTCTCTCTCTCTCTCTCTCTCTCTCTCTCTCTCTCTCTGTAGCTCTTTCAAATAAAACAAATCTTAAAAAGTCAATATAAGTCTAACATCATACAGTAATTAAATCATTGAAATAATTCATTCAAAACAGCCAAAACCTCCATAGAATAGTTTGAGAACTGGACGTCTGAAAGGACACTAGGGCTGAGAGAAAATGAACTAAAATTAAGTTGGGGAGCCGATGCTGTGGCATAGTGGGGAAAGCCATGGCCTGCCGTGCTGGCATCCCATATGGACACTGGTTCATGTCCAGGCTGCTCCACTTCCGATCCAGCTCTCTGTTACAGCCTGGGAAAGCAGTAGAGGATGGCCCAAGTGCTTGGGTCCCTGCACCACATGGGAGGCCTGGAAGAAGTTCCTAGCTCCTGGCTTCAGATCAGTGCAGCTCCAGCCATTGCAGGCAATTGGGGAGTGAACCAGAGGATGGAAGATCTCTTTCTCTCTCTCTCTTCCCCCCTTCTCCTTCTCTCTCCGTGTAGCTCTGACTTTCAAATAAATAAATAAATCTTTAAAAAATTTAAGTTGGACCTAGCCTGGTTTCCCTGGCTTTTTTTTTTTTTGTCTGTAATTCAAAGTTCAGTACCTTAGCACCGAGAATTTCCACTAGATGGTGCCTTTCCCTCTTCCATCAAACTTGTTTCAAAGAATATTTTGACCAGGTAAATTCACTTGCTGTTATGCTCTCCCCAACTCCAGGCAGTCACTTCTATTCTCATGCCATTATTTAGACATCACTGGCAAAGGTCAACATACCAGCTCCCACACTGCCCAATCGTAGTGCTCACCTTCTAAATCATCAACCTCTATTGGACAATCTCTCTTTTTCTACCTGAACAACTCAGGAGAGTTTTCATATTTTTCCTGTGGACCTTGACTTCGGGGGATGTTCACGGAGTAGTGCATTGACCTTGCTTTGTTAAGATTTACAGGCGTTGCTGGGGCATAGTAGGCTGAGCCTCTACCTGCATCACCAGCATCCCAGTTCCAGTCCCAGCTGCTTCTCTTCAGATCTGGTTCTGTGCTGTGGCCTGGGAAAGCAGCGGAAGATGACCCAAGTGCTGGGGCCCCAGCACCCGCATGGGAGACCAGGAAGAAGCTCCCAGCTCCTGGCTTTGGATTGGCCCAGCTCTTACTGTTTCAGCCATTTGGGGAGGAAACCAGCAGATGGAAGACTTTTCTCTCTGTCTCTCCCTCTCTCTCTCTATAACTCTATCTCTCAAATAAATAAATAAAACCTTTAAAATGTTATTTATTTATTTATTTGAAAGCAAGAGAGTGAGAGAAAGAGATCTTGCCTCTGTTGGTTCCCTCCTCAGATGGCTGCAATGGCTGGAACTGTGCAGATCCTAAGCCAGGAGCCAGGAGCTTCCTACAGGTCTCCCACACGTATGCAGGGCCCAAGGACTTGGGCCATCCTCCACTGCTTTCCCAGCCCACAGCAGAGAGCTGGATCAGAAGTGGAGCAGCCAGTTCTCAAACTGGCACCCATATGGGATTTCAGTGCTTCAGGCTAGGGTGATAACCTGCTAAGCCACAGCTTATCCTATATGCCTGCCTATGACACCAACACACACCCAATCCTGTGTATTGAGCCCTGCAGTGTAGGTGTGACCAGCACAAATATAGTCCCTGAAATCAGTATTCAGGTGAACTTTAGAAACACATGCCTCCCAATTATCACCTACAAGGAAAAGCCAGAACTTGGGGGAACTCCTGGCAGCTTTATGACCTGGCTCCCACTCCCGTTCAGCTTGGCCTTGGAGAATCACCACTGGCCAACTGTGAGCTCCCACCAGGCTTGTACATGTCTGAGAACTGAAAACCTCTGTCCTGCCAGCCTGACACCTGTTTCAAGTGCTACAGGAAGAGTTCCCAGTGATGCTGGAAGAAATTTGACCACAATCAAGTTATCAGCATGGCAATTTTGATAAAGGTCATCGGTTTAAAAAAGAATAAAACAAAGTGTGGTAACAAATGAACTTGAGATTCTGGTGCTCTACAGAGTGGACTTGTGTTTCCTAAATGTCTTTTCTCTGGACTTTTTATTATTATTATTATTATTTCCGAGATGTTTGGAATTTTTTTCACTTTTGGGATCAATGACTTATATATTCATTTCCCCCATTGTTTCTGTGATGTCAACAGTTTAACTTACAAGTCCAAACCTATGTTCAGTTCGTTGTTTACCTGTTCAAAATGTAGCATTTTCAGGCCAGAGTTGGGTGCAGTGGGTTAAGCTGCTGCTGTCTGCAATGCCAGCATCCCACATGGACATCAATTTGATTCCTGGCTGCTCCATTTCTGATTCAGCTCCCTATTAATGTGCCTGGAAAAGCAGTGCAAGAAGGCCCTGCACCCACTTAGGATACTAGAAGAAGCTCCTGGCTTCAGCCTGGCTCAGCTCTGGCCATTGTGCCCATTTGGGGCATGCACTGGTAGATGAAAGATCTCGACCTCCATATCTCTCCCTTCCCCCCACTTTGTCTCTGTAACTCTGCCTTCAAATAAATAAATAAATCTTTATTATTATTTGAAAGGTAGACTTACATAGAGAGAGGGAAAGAAAGATCTTCCATCTGCTGGTTTACTCCTAAAAGGCTGCAACAGCCAAGCCTGGGCCAGGCAGAAGCCAGGAGCTTCATCCAGGTATCCTGTGTGGGTGCAGGTGAAGTAACACCTTGACAGTAGGGACTCCATTTTGGGGAACCTGAGACTCCATTCTGGGAAGGTGCCTCCCCAACACACACATACACCATGAGGCTCTGCTCTGAAACTATGGTCTAAAACAGTTGAACAATAGCAGTCCACTACATCACACTAGGCAGAGCATAGAAACCCCCTAGCATGATCGCTCAAGCTTGGAAGTGGATAGGCTGCACCTGGGTTAATGATAAAAATGTAATTTGTCTATGTCCTACATATGATTAAAACCAATACCTGGATTAATGTCAAGATTATAATTGAAATTGTTAAGATTGCAACTGGCATTGTCAAGATTATAATTGATACTCGTTTCGCATCGGTTTTAGGTCAGCTTGACCCCCATAACCATGTATTCCCCCCGATCCTAGCAACCATGTATTCCCATCCCAATTTTGCAGTTTTTGCCTTTATAAACCCTGTTGCTTTGGGCTTCAGGGTCGAGAGTTCTTTTGGGCATGAGCCCACTCTCCACCGCCGGCAATAAAGGACCATCAAATTTTATCAATGTGTGGTGCTCCTTTGTTTACACTCACTCAGGTACAACACAGGGGCCCAAGCAACTGGATCACCCTCTGCTGCTTTCCCAGGCACATTAGCAGGGAGCTGGATCAGAAGCGGAGTTCCAGCCGTTGTGGCCATCTGGGGAGAGGACCAGCGGATGGAAGACCTCTCTTTCTCTCCCTCTCTGCCTCTGCCTCTGCCTCTCTGCCTTTCAAATAAATAAATACATCTTTAACAATAAGTGGCACCACTGGGAAACAAATGGATGCCCATATGGGATGCTAGTATCGCAAGCAGCAGCTTAACCTAGTGAACAACACTGGCCCTAATAAATCTTTTTTTCTTTTAATGTAGCATTTTTTTTCCATGACCTGACATGTTAAAGCCACAGCCCATCAGTTTGGTGAATCCGGTAAACTGTAAACTGGTGATTCATCAAACTGACTTCCAGCACACTGAGTTTTCCTAATGATTTTCTGTCAAATGCCCACTTAATGAGATTGCAGTTTCTTTATCTTTTTCTCTTTCTCTTTCTCTTTCTTTTCTTTTCTTTTTTTTTTTTTGACAAGCAGAGTTAGACAGTGAGAGAGGGACACAGAGAAAGGTCTTCCTTCCATTGGTTCACCCTACAAAGGCCACTACAGCCAGAGCACTGCGCCGATCCAAAGCCAGGAGCCAGGCACTTCTCCTGGCCATCCTCCACTCTCTACTCGGGCCACAGCAGAGAGCTGGACTGGAAGAGGAGCAACTGGGACAGAATCCGGCACTCCAACTGGACTAGAACCTGGAGTACCAGCGCCACAGGCAGAGGATTAGCCTAGTGAGCCGTGGCGCCAGCAATGAATGTGCATTTTCCCAAACCGAACTTTAGCTATCTGCTTGACCCTTTCTCAGACATCTCAATGCTTAATCCACTAGACTGCAACAATAGTAAGAACAACAGCCAACATTACTTTTTTACTCTGTGCCGCCTCTCGCCTAACCATGAAGCAGTTATGAACGAATGTCCTCTATACCCAATTCCTGCAGGAAACCTACTGAGCATCATCATCATCAGTCATCACAATGATTTGAGCTTTACACCCTTGGGCAAGAAACCGCCCTGGTCCCACCCACATCTCAATACCACCTCCTGGGGCCAGCGCTGTGGCACAGTAGGCTAAGGACCTGGCCTGGAGCGCCAGTATCACATATGGGCGCCAGTTTCAGAACTGGCTACTCCACTTCCGATCCAGCTCTCTACTATGGCCTTGGAAGGCAGTGGAGGATGGAGCAAGTCCTTGGGTCCCTGGACCCGATGAGACTGGGGGTGGGGTGTTGGGGGAGATAATGGCTCCTGGCTTCAGATCAGCACAGCTATGGCCATTGTGGCCAATTAGGGAGTGAAACCGGCAATGGAAGCTCTCTCTCTCTCTCTCTCTCTCTCTCTCTTTCTGCCTCTCCTCTCTCTGTGTAACTCTGACTTTCAAATAAATAAATAAATAAAAATTGATCACATTTGTGAGCTGGAAGATCAGGCCTCCACCCCACCCCGAGTGACCTCATGCCCCTACCTGACCACACCTCTGTGCCCACCTGCCAATCAGGGTAATTAACCTCTTGTCTGGAAAGGCAGGGACAGCCCTGCTATGAGTGGCATTAGGAATCAGAAGAGTTTTGATCTGCGGACAATTTCACAGTTTCTTCTAGCAATGAAATTTAATTTCACATTGTTTCTTCTAGCAACCAAAAACTACCCTAATTCTCCAGATGCACGATGCTTTCTTCATGTTGTTCTCCCCATCCGATGACACTGGGAGAGTGTGGGGTGTTTGCTGTGACTCAGCACATGCCCATCCTGCTCTGCAGACATCTCATCACACTCCTCTGGCGCTACTGGACAGCCCTCTACTGCTGCACTACGTGTGAATTTACATGTGGGAGAGGAGAGTTCGAGTCCTGGCTGCTCTGCTTCCAACCCAGCTTCCTGCTAATGTGCCTGGGAGGCAGCAGAGGGTCCAAGTACTTGGGTTCCTCTTCTCCACACGGGAAACTCAGATGGAGTCTTCCTGACTGTGGCTTCAGCCTGGTGCTGGCCCCACCCCAGCTGTTGTGAGCATTTGGGGAATGCACCAGAACATGGAATGGTTGTCTCTGTCTCTCTCTCTCCTGCCTCCCATCTCTGTCACTCTGCCTATGGTTACTAAGCGTACCTAAAAGGTAATCTATAGAATTGAAATGGACACTCTGAGATGCAATGATGGTTTACAGCCCTTGTCTCTACAGTTTGTTGAACTCTTTACTTAGTGTAGGGATAATGAGTATAAAGTAAACTGAAAATAAATCTTTGTAAAAATTAAGATTCGATGGCTGGTGCCGCGGCTCACTAGGCTAATCCTCCGCCTTGTGTGCCGGCACACTGGGTTCTAGTCCCGATCGGGGCACCAGATTCTGTCGCAGTTGCCCTTCTTCCAAGCCAGCTCTCTGCTGTGGCCAGGGAGTGCAGTGGAAGATGGCACAAGTGCTTGGGCCCTGCACCCCATGGGAGACCAGGAGAAGTACCTGGCTCCTGCCATCAGATCAGCGTGGTGCGCCAGCCCCAGTCCG
The DNA here is from genome assembly GCF_964237555.1 of Oryctolagus cuniculus. Lineage (NCBI taxonomy): Eukaryota > Metazoa > Chordata > Mammalia > Lagomorpha > Leporidae > Oryctolagus > Oryctolagus cuniculus. Next base: position 70,705,716 of record NC_091446.1, on the reverse strand, counting down.
CCACCTATGGCGGCCACTGGAGGGTGAACCAAGGTAAAGGAAGACCTTTCTCTCTTTCTCTCTGTCCACTCTGCCTGTCAAACAAAAAAAAAATTTAGGATTGGGACTAGGAGAGGGAGGAGGAAGAAGGATGGGAGCGTGGGTGGGAAGGATCACCATGCTCCTAAATGTATATATGAAATACATGCAATTTGTATATAATATTTGTATATTAAACTCGTTGCTGGAGGCCAGCCTTACCTTGATACTCAAGCCACAAAAGAACACAACAAGAAAGGATAGGTGAAAATCTCTGATGAACATAGATGGAAAATTTTTAACATACTGCCAAATCAAAACTGACAGCAATCAAAAAGATCCATCATGGTCAAGTGGTCATAGTTCAAGGATGCCTATATGTGGATGCCAGGGCCACAGGTGGTGGCCTAGCCTACTGCACCCAGAACCGGCCCCTATTTATCGTTTTTTAAAAAACATGTATGTATAGGAAAGACAGCGTTACAGAGAGCGACGCTTGGAAAGGATGTTCCCTACAGATAGTGACCAGGCCAAGACGGGGCTGGCCGGGAGCCCTCTCCCTCCCCGCGGGCTGGGCGGAGCTGCCGCCCAGGTCCACCCCTGCTGGCCCCGCGTACACCACACTGGTAGCGCAGCCGGCCGCGATGCCAAGAACACAGCTGCAGCGATGGCGATGGCGATGATGGCAGGCAACGCGGCCTACTTCCAGAGGGGCAGTCTGTTCTGGTTCGCGGTCATCATGTTCTCCTTAGGCTACTGCACGGTAGGGTCCTCGGAGTTGGGACAACCGCCTGGAGCAAGCGCTCCTCTCATCCAGGGGTCCGCCTCCACTTGGAGGAGAGCCCGCGCAGGCGCAGTTCCAGCTCTTCCCCAGAAGGAGGCGCAGGCGCAGGCGCTGGCGCTGGCGCAAGCGCAAGCGCAAGCAAAGGCTTTTGGTAGGTGTTCCTGGCCCTGCGAAACCAGTTGGCCTGGCTTTCCTCACTTGGGGGCGGGCACGTCTCCCCACCTGACCACTGAGAGCCATGGTACTGGCAAACACGATGGCCGGAAGGGATGCTACCGCCTATTGCCTACCGCCTGACCGTTGCCATCCCTCCTCACGGGGCTGGGGCTGGGATTCTTTGCGGTGAGGCAAAGGGCGCGAGCGCGGGCACTTGTGTTTTGGCCCTCCGGGCTGTCGTAGCGCGAGGGGCGCCGTGGGAACGGCGTCGGTACGCATGCGCGCCTGGTGGTTGCCTAGGTTACTAAAGCCAGCGGGCGCTAAGCGGGGTTTTAGAAGGTTTAGAGTGTTTGAAGCAGGGGGAGTTGCTTGGAAAACAGCGGATAAAGCCAAGGGACGGCTAGGATTTCACTGGTGAGCAAGAACCGGTGTGACAGCAGGAGGACAGCTCTACTGCGGGGAGGAGTGACTTTCGTCTCACTTCCAGGATAACGAACGGGAAAGACGCCCGGAAACAGGTTGGGGAAAACCGGTATCATGTAGGAGGAAGGCGAAGCTATTTTGGATCTTTCCCGGGAGATCCTGGAACCTGGACGGGTGTCATTTCCACAGCGGCGTCGCTCTGACCACCTCCGCCCTCCTTTCGCCGTGTGCAGGATGGAGGCGTGGGACTCTAGTTTCCCCGAGTGCCCTTTCTGTGCCAGGATCCCGCGACCCTGTTCGAACACACAAGCTGGGAAACTGAAGATTCGAGTTGGAATTTAGTGGAACTGGCAGATGCCAGCCCCTCTCCACCACGCGGTTAGGAGGCCGCAGTGATATGTTGTACTTTATTTGGAATATTGGGCTTTAAACAGCATCCTGGGAGAAGTAGTGTTGCCTTTGGTGCAGATCTAAGTGGAGCACTAAACTTTGGAGGGGTTGACAGAGATTCCCAGAAAGGCTTGTAACAGAGCCTGAGGAGGAGTTGGTAAGGTCACCACAAAAACCTTACATGAACGAGGAGTTGCTGTTAATCCTCCGCGAGTCTGATTTTCCGAGTGTGTCTGCGTGGTGTGCAAGAGTGGAAGAGCATGATTCTAACTGCGAGACTGAGCCCAAGCCACCGTTTGCAGGACAGAAGCTGGCCAAAGCACGCAGACTCCTACAAGTCTAGGAAATAATGTTTGGGGTGGAATTCATGAAAAATCGGATCCGTTCCGCCAGTGCATGGAGCCTGATCATCACCTCGTTTCTTTGTGGCACACATCCATTGGAGCTGCTTTTTAGAAATACAGGATGGAGATTCAGGTGCCCTCCTTCAGACCCTGTTTCCCCGGTAGTTACTTTGGTAGAATCGGTGTTCTTTCCTACCTGCTCGTCTTTCAGGTGCCCTAATGGTTTCTCTGTGCCTCTGGTTCTCTTTCAGTGGGTTGTCCTCTGGCCACACAGCATCCCTTATGAGAGCCTTGGGCTCCTGGGCTCGTTCACTCAGTACCTAGTGGACCATCATCACACCCTCCTGCACAACAGGTAAGGAGATCTGCAGAAACAACACACTGGTCTCTCTGGAGACCTTGAATGCCTGCAGCTGCCTTTAGTTATTGAAAATGGATCTAGTTCACGTTTAGGAATCTTTCCAGATTTCTGTTAGATTTTATCATTAGAAATCCACCTTAAAATAGACTGTTCCCAGATGCCTCTCTAACCACAGGTGAAACTTCAAGCAGATGCATAGGTAATCCTGGGCCCTCTGAGATGTCAGGAAGTCCAGCTGTTAAAGCCATAAGCTTTGTTCTAAATCAGATCATCCGATCATCGAGCAGGGGCTGAGGAGCCTGGCTTAGCGAACAGGGTGCAGCTGGTGCCTTCTCTCTCGTTCTTTTTTCCCTTGTTCCCCAGCAACAGCTGCCTTTGGACCCCTTGGAATGGTGGGAATAGTTAGGGCAAGGAGGACATAGTCTTCAGTGGGTGCTGCCTGGGGACCAGGCGTCTGGGAGCTGGGTATGCCTCAGACACAGTGCTGACTGTTTGTCTCTGGGAGGTCCTCAGAGGGATCCTCCTGTGCAGTTCTCTATGGCTGCTGCAGGTGCCTCCTCCAGCCTGCCTCTTGCAGTTCCATCCTTGGCATTTGTGTTTAGGGGAAATCATCCTCTTAGTGAGGTTACCTTTGTGTTGGGCCTCCAGGTCGGATTACCATTTAACCCTCCCAATCCCTCATATCAAGTGCCCTCCTGCAAGACCTGCAAGGCTCACAGTAAGCAGCCTCCAGTTCTCCCCGCGGGACCTTCTGCAAGTGGGGTCCTCAGGGAAGTCCTGTTCCTTTGCTCTCCCTCCGGGCAGGCTGAACCCATCTCTATGCTTTGGAGTGACACAGTCGCCCTTTGCCAGAGTGCAAGGGGATTTCCAGGTGGCTATGTTGAAACTGTTCTCTGGGCTTGAGACTGTGGTAGGAAATGCCCAAGTGTTCTGAGACTCCTTCCCAGTGGCCTCTTGGGCCTCCCTGAGGTCTTAGCCGAGGATGTTTGGCCCAGCCCTGCAGCTTGACAGCTCTTGTGACTGGCATTTGGAGCCTCTAATGAAAACCAAAAGACTGTGTTGTGTTGTACACTTCTTTGAAGGGAGAAGGAGAACAAGCCCAGGGAGGTTGCGTCTCTCTTACTGTGTTCCTAAAACCAGTCCTTTAAGGATCTAACGTGTTAGAATGTGCCATAGCTCACTATCAATCAGAATTAATACTCCTTTTGATTTGTGAGATCAGTGAAAGAGTAAATAAATTTGAATGCATGAATACATGAAGACATGGTATAAATTTGGAGCTTCCCAAATCCTACTGCCCAGGAATAACTACTTGTAATATTTTGTTGAGTTCCCTTTTGTTTTAATCCATACCTGGTAATTTTCAGTCCAGTCATCATCCTGTAGGAAAGAGTACTTTGTGCTGTATGTAGATACAGAACTGACCTTGGAGGTGGCAGGAAACCAACATTTACTAAGCACCTTCCATGTGCCAGTCCCTAAACAGGAGCTCACGGACACAATCAGGTTATAAAATAATCTCTTAAATCCCATGTTTTAAAAATACATACCTTTCTGAATTTCTTTTAACCAGAGATACGATTGGACTATATGTTTAACTTATGAGGGAAGGTGACATGCCAGGTGGCCCTGGCCAGGGGAAAGGGCCTGTGGGACGTACGAGCAACTACCAAACAGGACATCCAGTTACCACCTGACAGGAGATGGAAACAGCACGGGGTAAGCGCAGCACCCGGGCCACTCTCTGCATCTGGGTGTCTTCCTGCCAAACAGAGAAACCATGAAGTAATGATGGTGGATGTGGGAGTCTTAGAGGCTGGATATAGAGCCAAAGGGAGTCCTGCAAAGAAAAAGGTCAGCAGGCCAGCTCGGTCAATGTCAGGAGAGGGGCTACCTGGCCAGAGGCGCGCCTCTCCAACAGCTGATGATGGGCCATGCAGGCGACCCCTGTATTTCACCACCATCTTACACTGTTGAATTTGCCACCTCCTTAGGCTACCCACAAGCCTCTAGAAACACTAAGCTGAGCTCAAAGGCTTGCACTCGTCCTGGTAGAGCCTTCCTGATCACCCAGGGGCCGACCCAGGCCAGAACGTGAGCAATGTCCCCTGTCCCACAGCTGTGTCAACTCTGGGACCCTGAGACTGATTTGGGGGGAAAAATGAAAGCAATACACCTTCTCCCACCAGCTCAAGACGGCTCAGAAATGCCATCACCCATTGCTGAAGGAAGGATCCAGACACAGGCAGGCTCAGAGGTCTCAGACCTGAGATTCAGATGGATAAGGCAGCCACAGCCCCTCAACCCATGCAGGGTTCACTTTAAGCTAAGACTCCAGAGTAAGATTTTATAGGAAAAAAAGGACTCCTCTGGACACATGGTTGGAAAGCCAGAGTCCTAATTCATTAGGAACCATTTTAAGTCAAGTCTAGAGGCCAAGAGAGAAGCATCGGGATGGGTGTTGAACCCAAGCCTGTGAATGCCAGATCTGTTTCTCCTCCACTACTTTTCTGAAGAAACCAGGAGCAGACAGGGAGCCAAGAGAGAAGGTGGAATTGCACTGCCCACCTGAGGCTTCCAGGCAAGAGCATCTAAGAGAGGGTGTCCCATCCTACTCACCCACCGCTATTTAGCAGAAATAGCAGAGCTATTTCTCCAATATCCTCCCTTGGCCACCCACTGGTACTGCTCACTTGCTCCTGGCTTTGGATATTCCTGGTGGCATCTCCTTGCATAATGTTAAATGTACAATGTCACATTTCCCAGACTGGTGAAGAAAGGTTGTTTTAAAAAATATTTATTTTTCTGTATTTGAAAAGCAGATATACAACAGAGGCAGAGACAGAGACAGTCTTCCATCCACTGGCTCATCCCCAAATGGAAGCAATGACTGGTGCTGAGCCAGGCTGAAGCCAAGAGCCAGGAGCTTCTTGTGGGTCTCCCACAAGGATGCAGTTGCCCTCCTCTGGTGTTTTCCCAGGCATTTTAGCAGGGAGCAGGATCAGAAGTGGAACAGCTAGGACTCAAACTCAGGGTCCACTCCAGTACACCGTAGGGTGGGAAGATCCTGGGGATGGGTGGCCGTAGCCAAGTCTTCTCAGCAACCACTTTCTACTGGAGGACCAGGAGCTGAGCTCCGGGGTTGCCCCACAGATGTCCATGGCTGATGCTTTGATAGGGCTCAGTGTGACTTTGGGACATTGTAGGAAGGGCATGCAAAGAGGATGATGTGCCCCCTACCCCCACCCAGACTCTCCTGTGGGTCTGGATCACACAGTCTCTGTTGAGGAAACCATCAGCATGTCTGTGGCTGCTGTGAATCCACTGTGGTGGCGATTGGACAACCAGGCTCACCAAGCTAAGAGGGACCTCGGTGGAGATGGAGAACTTAAAAATACCTTCAAAATTTCCTATAGGAGTTGATTTTGACCACATCTCACCTGAGTCAGGTACACTAAGGTACACTTTGTCCACCAAGAAATTCTGCAGTACAACCACCCTGCCAGCAGAATTCACAGAGGAACATGCAAAGACCTTAAAGGGGAGGCACAGAGCTGAGCAGGGACTGCCCCAACCCCTTAGCAGGCTCCCCATTGCAGCTGCCCGGACACACGTCACCCTGCTGTTCCTGATTCTGGCTCACTGCTGGAAGTATTGCACTGTGCCGCACTGCACAGTGGGCCCCTTGGAGCCTCCACACACCAGACAGAGTGAAGGTCTGTAGTAGCCAGACGCAAAGTCCCAGTTCCCACCAGAAACAATTCTTGGGCTTTTCTCTGCACAGTTTCAGATGCAAGGTGCTAGGGCCAGAGACTCAGTGCCTGCTGCCTCAGGTTGTCACTGGGTGGTGCCTGACAACTCAAGTGACCAGGACAGGACCTGACACACTTGCACACTTCCGGTCCCCAGTCCTGCTTTGAAAGAGGTCGCAGGAAATGACTGGCTGGCTTTCCAGGGTTCTGTGCATAAGGAGCAACTGTGTATTGAGAAGGCCCCAAACTACAGGACAAATATGGCCGCATGCCCACCCCTCCAGCTTGGAGTGGACACCTCTCATCAAGTCCTAGAGCAGCTCCCCTGCCCCTCCATATATCAGACAAAAGGGGTTCATTTGCCTGGGGAGTCAACAAATGATTGGTCTCCCACGACAATTCAAAGGACAGCTTTATTGTGACAAGGAGATTGGAAAGTACAGCTCCCTAAAACTACTGCCTCTGTGAGAAGCCATTTTTGAGGGATTGTAGAGTGAGGGCGTGGCTGGGATAGAGGAAAAAGAGAAGCAAGAGGGCCCTACCTGCTCAAGCAACCCACAGCAGCACGCATCGTGTGTTCAAAACCCAACTCCTGCTGGGCTCTTGCAGCTCTCCTTGCTGTGAGGCCCAATCCCTGGGGGTACAGCATTGCAAGATCACTCTTCTTAGAATATTCTTGGGAAAACAAGCCAAGAGAATAAATTGTTAGATGCTGTGCCCCTGCCCATGCCCCTGCCTGTTGTCTAAATCCTACTGTCTGAGTTACAGAATTTTTTTAAAGCTGTATTTATTTGAAAGGCAGAATGACAGAGAGACAGACAGGCAGACAGAGTCTTCCATCCACTGGTTCACTCCCCCAAAAGGCCGCAACAGCTGGAGCTATACCAGGAGGAGGAGCTTCTTTCGGGTCTCACACATAGGTGTAGGGGCCCAAGGACTTGGACCATCTTCCACGACTCTCCCAGGTGCATTAGCTGGGAGCTAGATCAGAAGTGGAACAGTTGAGACTTGAACGGGCAACCATATAGGATGGCGGCTTTACCCGCTGCACCAGAGCACCAGCACCTGTAGAGATCTTTTTTTTTAATATTTATTTTTTATTTGAAAGTCAGAGTTTCACAGAGAGAGAGAGAGAGAGAGAGAGGGGACTTCCATCTGGTGGTTCACTCCCCAGTTGGCTGCAATGGCCTGAACTGTGCTGATCCAAAGCTGGGAGGCAGGAGTTTCTTCTGGGTCTGCCACACAGGTGCAGGGGCTCAAGGACAAGGGCCATCTTCTGCTTTCCCAGGCCATAGCAGAGAGCTGGATTGGAAGCAGAGCACCAGGTTTCATACCGGTGCCCATATGGGATGCCAGTGCTCAGGCCAGAGTGTTAACCCGCTGTGCCACAGTGCCGGCCTGGGAAGTAATGTTTTTTCACATTTCCCTACTGGGAGGCAGCAACATACACTGCTCAAGACCAGGGACCGCACCCATGGTGAAATTTAAAGGACTCCATGCAATCTGGGTTTTTCTCCAAACTTTTCTTCCAAGGGACAAATAGCTGGCAATAAAACACCAAGATTAGAAGATGCGAGTCTAAAACTTGAAAATGACACATTTTACATACACAAATACTCTAGGAATGAAAGCCCTAATGGTACTTCAGATGATTTATAGCAGTAAATTTAAAACCCTAGATGAAATGGAATTAGTATTAGCAAACATAATCACAAATTTTACTCAAGGAGAAATGATAGTTTTCTAATCACCTATAATGAGATCAGGAGGCAAAATCTCCCTATAATGAATCTATCAGAGCCGTCATTGTAAAATCCAAATGTTTAATGAAGGGCTAAGTGCAGTGTTGTACAAAATTATAGAAAATAGTAAGAAAGGTAGCCTAATTGACTCCTTTAATCCTAGTTTAACGTGACACAAACCCCTACAATAACTACCAGTACAAAATGTCCTTCAAGAATATAAATGCCAACATGATAGAAAATACGTTCACAACCCTAACCAGCCACACACACAAAGGATGTACACTATGAGCTAGTTCCTTTCTTTCAAGAACCTTCGACTCCCAGGTACACAATTGTAGTATGACAGCCATCTGCTGACTCAAAAGCCCAACGCCATTTCCTGCAGCCACATTTCTAGTCCCAGAAGTTGGCACCGGTGTGTTCCTCTTTCAAAATGTCCTGGATTTCAGAACTGGGCATCTCGGGCACCTTCTTGCTGCATATCTTGCTCGTGAGGTTCTGTTGGAGAACTGAGTACCCACAGAGCTGTGCTCAACACCTGCAAGAACATGAGCTCTCCATCACCTTGACGATCTCCAGGCTACTGCTGGGACAGAGGAAAAGGCACCCTGTTCTCTGCGCTGTTGTGATTCTGCTGCATTGGAAACTGGTCCTGGGAGGGCAGCTCCTGCCAGTAATCCGGAGGCTGCTTGGGCTGCTGAGGGTGTGTTCCCCAGCCATTCTGCTGCCATTCTTCACATGGTGGGTAACGAAGAGAGCTCTGCTCCTGCAGCTGTTGCATCGCTCCCTGAGCACTGGGAACACCGGGTAGCAGGGAAGGCCAATCAGGCTGCATGACCCTCATCTCTGACCTGGAACTCCCAAAATACGGTGCGTATGAAAAAGAATGAATAAACCTTGCTCCTGGAACGCCACGGGGAAAAGATCCACCTCCTACGTTCCCTTGATTCTCCAGAGCATAGCTTGGTGCCTCTTGAGCACCTCGAACCCCAGAATCCCAGGAGCCGTAGAGCGGGCTGGAAACCTCCCATGTGGGTGGAGTGGAGTAGACAGCTCCGCCCAGCAGGGCTGCCTGGGCAGCGTTGGGAGACCAATCCTGGGCACGTGGAGTGGAGTAGACAGCTCTGCCCAGCACAGCTGCCTGGGCAGCGTTGGGAGACCACTCCTGGGCACATGGAGCGGTGTAGACAGCTCCGCCCAGCACAGCTACCTGGGCAGCGTTGGGAGACCACTCCTGGGCATGTGGAGTGGGGTAGACAGCTCCGTCCAGCACAGCCACCTGGCCAGCATTGGGAGACCACTCCTGGGCTCGTGGAGTGGTGTAGACAGCTCCGCCCAGCACAGCCACCTGGGCAGTGTTGGGAGACCACACGTGGGCACATGGAGTGGTGTAGACAGCTCCACCCAGCACAGCTGCCTGGGCAAAGTTGGGAGACCACACCTGGGCACGTGGAGTGGCGTAGACAGCTCCGCCCAGCACAGCCACCTGGGTAGTGTTGGGAAACCGCTCCTGGGAATTCTGCAGTCTTACACCTGGGGGACCTTGGACAGGGAGTGCATATGGCATCCTGGCTTCAAGCACTTTGCGTCTCTTCTTGGCTGCTAGTCTGGCTCTTTTATTTTGGAACCAGTTCTAAAAAAGAAACAAAACAGAAATTACTTTCGAGTCTATATATTCGCCAATGTAGGAGAATTTTGTAGTTCATCTTAGGATCAGCGTCATCACTGATTTCCTTCGTGACCTTGAGTAAGACATGCAAAATGCAAGCACGCTTTCCAGGGGCTTCCTGTGTTATTATATTTATAATACGAGAATGCATTTATAGTAAATATGATATGTAAATGTATATATAAATATACGTTTATAATAATTAAAATCGTAATTGTGCACAATTCTGGATTCCCATCTGACTTCAAAGGAGGCACGGGCCCTTATGTATGAGCAAATCCCTACTTTTCCAAATCTTCTACCAACCTATTTGCACCCTCTGCATTTAGACGTGAAGCAGCTGTTCTCAAAATATGTTCCCTTAGCTTGCTTATTTTACTCCAACTGCTTTTCCAGAATGAATTCCTAATTCAACGTATTCTAAATCGTATTCTAAATGTCATTTTCTTCAAAGGCCATACCCAAAACAAACAAGCGTCTGCCATAACTTAGCGGTATTACTTTATACCTTACCCTAAGTGTTTTGTGGAACCTCTACTCTACTTTTTCTCCTTTGTAAAGTGAGAGTAATTGGGGCCAGTGCTGTGGCATAGGAGGTAAAACCGCCACCTGCAGAGCCGGCATTCCATATGGACACCAGTTCAAGTCCTGGCTGCTCCACTTCTGATCCACCTCTCAACTATGGCCTGGGAAAGCAGTGAGATGGCCCAAGTGCTTGGGCCCCTGTACCCACATGAGAGACCCAGAAGAAGCTCCTGGCTGCTGACTTCGAATCAACATAGCTCCGGCCGTTGAGGCCAGGTGGGGAGTGAACCAGCAGATGGGAGACCTTGCTCTCTCTCTCTGCCTCTCCTTCCCTCTCTCTGTGTAACTCTGATTTTCAAATAAATAAATCTGTTTCAAAAATAACACATAACATGCTTTAATATAGTCACATCCACAATGACATGAAGAAGAAATGGGACCAAATGTCAACGCTGTCTTATGTGATGAAATGCTGTTATACTTTTTCATAATTAGTTGCTTTTTTATTATTGTCCACAAAGACATATTCATGTAAATACCTACGTAGTTTATGTACCTCAATTGTGTAAAACGAACAATGGAGTTTTTTGACCAGTTCCTCCTTGGTCGTAAAGTCAGGATAAGGACTCTCTGCAAATGATTGATTCAGTATGTGCAGTTCCTCAGGTGTAAATTGATGGCGTGCTTTTCCTTTTCTTCTTCCATGTTGTGTTTCTATGTTGTCATGACCATCTCCTGAAAAATACAGAGAGAGAAGACATGAGAATATTAGCAAGATCCAGAAAAACAAAAGACCTCTGTGAGAGAATAAAATTTTAGAAAGGTGATACCTTCCCTCTTACCTAGTCATAATAAAATGAATAATGGACTGTGGGCATATCTTTTGAAACTTATGGTGAGAAGATGATAGTATTTAGGTCATAAAGGTAACAGGAGTGAAGAAGGTTTTCTTTAGTGAAAATTGATATACTACAAAGACAGAGATGGTGGGAAAACACTCAGCCACACTAGTAATTGAGGTAATGCAAATAAACCAGCTGACAACAATCTGGTAAACAATAATTTAAATATATGGGGGCAAAGTGCGAAAGGACTGAAACAGATTGACGAGGATAGGTCTGGTACCCCTATTGCTTGTTATCACTGCGTGGGCTTTTTTGCTCAATGGAATGAAGTCGAAAGTGGCCATACCCTCCACTGTGTCAATCAACTAAATGGCGCTAGAAGATTTAACACCAAGTCCCCAGGTCATATCCTTCACCCATGTCAGACATTCCAGTGGGAGGAAAGCACTGAGGGTCTAAACCTGTCCTCTGGTGTGTGCTCATCTCCCGGATGCTGGAAGGGGAGAAGACCTTATGGACAAACCAACGTTGGCACAGTTCTCTACTGCAGAGGCCACCAGAAGAACTGACACGAGGCAATCCTGTTTTTCTTAAATCAGAATTTAAGTGAAAAAACTTACAAGGACTGCAAACCAAATTCACAACCTTCATATGTCTGCTTCAAAGGGTATAACCTAGCTGCCGGGGGTTGGGCTGCAGTATGTTAAGTTGCCCCTGAGGACATCAGCATCCCATATGAGCAATGATTTGAGTCCATCTGCTCTACCAGTCCAGCCCCCGCTGAAGCCCCTGGGAAAGCAGTGGAAAACTGGCCAAGTGCTTGTGTCCCCACCACCCATGTGGGAGACCCAGATGGAGTTCCATGCTCCTGGCTTCTGCCTGGCCCAGCCCTGGCCATTGCAGCCATTTGGGGAGTGAACCAGAGGATGGCAGTTCTCTGTGTGTCTCTCTCTCTCTGTCACTCTGTCTTTTAAATAAATCTTTTTAAAAAGGTCAATCTGAACATACTATAGACTACCTAAGGCAAAACCGGAGACACTTCATCACAGAAACTGTGACATTCAAAATATAGTGTGGACATCGCTAATGAGCAGGTGTGGAGAGAGACAGAGAGGGAGAGAGGGAGAGAGGGGGAGAGGGAGGGGGCAGGGGAATGAAGAAGGAGAGATAAGGAGATGGGGAGAGAGGGAGAGACAAAAAGGGAGAGGGGGGAGAGGGAGAGAGGGAGAGAGAAGGGGGGAGAGCGAGAGCAGAGCTGAGGAAAGGGTCAGAAAGTCAGCCACCAAACCTCCAAATACACAAACCCCGAAAGCCCCTTGCTGTTCTCCTCGACTCCCCTTCCTTCAGCTTTCTCTAGCCTCTGCTCCCAGAGCACACCTGCACACCTGCACACCGAGTAGCTACCAGAGCAGGACTGTGGGGGACAGCATGACAGAGAGGTGCCAGTAAGAAGTGCTGGATTGGGCTGGCACTGTGGAGTAGCAGGTAAAGCTGCTGCCTGCAGTGCTGGCATCCCATATGGGCACCGGTTCAAGTCCCAGCTGCTCCACTTCTGATCCAGCTCTCTGCCACAGCCTGGGAAAGCAGATGATGGCCCAAGTCCTTGGGCCCCTGCACCCACATGGGAGATCTGGAAAGAGCTCCTGGTCAGGTTGGCACAGCTCTGGTCATTGCAGCCATCTGGGGAGTGAACAAGCAGATGGAAGGACCTTCACCCTATTTTCTTTCTCTCCCTCTCTCTCTGTCTGCCTCTCTGTAATTCTGCCTTTTAAAAATAAAATAAACCTTCAAATAAAATTTTAAGAAGTATCTTAAGCATTTGGCAGTGAAATGGAGCTATGTGTATTTTTTAAAAATATTTATTTATTTATTTGAAAGAGTTACACAGAGAGAGGAGAAGCAGAGAGAGAGGTCTTCCATCCAATGCTTCACTCCCCAAGTGGCTTCAATGGCTGAGCTGTGCTGATCCGAAGCCAGGAGCCTGGAGCTTCTTCCAGGTCTCCCACGTGGGTGCAGGGGCCCAAGGACTTGGGCCATCTTCCACTGCTTTCCCAGGCCATAGCAGAGAGCTGGATTGGACGTGGAGCAGCCAGTTCTCAAAATGGCACCCATATGGGATACTGGTGCTTCAGGGGAGGGCGTTAACCCACTGTGCCACAGCGCCAGCCCCCCCAAAATTTTCAAAAATTGTTATAGTGCTAGGGCCCGAGGCTCACTTGACTAATCCTCCACCTGCAGCGCCGGCACCCCAGGTTCTAGTCCCGGTTGGGGCACCGGATTCTGTCTCCATTACCCCTCTTCCAGTCCAGCTCTCTGCTGTGGCTCGGTAAGGCAGTGAAGGATGGGCCAAGTGCTTGGGCCCTGCACCCACATGGGAGACCAGGAGGAAGCACCTGGCTTCGGATTGCAACAGCGCGCCGGCCGCAGCGCCCATTTTGGGGGTGAACCAACGGAAAAGGAAGACCATTCTTTCTGTTTCTCTCTCACTGTCTAACTCTGCCTGTCCAGAAAAAAACTTATACATTCAGGGCTGGTGTTGTTTCATGGCAAGTTAAGCCTCTGCCTCCAGTCCAGCATCCCATATGCTGTCAGTTGAAGTCCCAGTTGCTCCACTTGCCATCCAGCTCCCTGCTAAAGCCCTGGGAAAGCAGCAGAGGATGACCCGAGTGCTTGGGCCCCTGCACCCATGTGGGAGGCTGGGAAGAAGATCCTGGCTTTGGCCTGGCCCAGCCCTGGCCATTTGCTGCCAACTGGGGAGTGAACCAGTAGATGGAAGATCCCTCTCTCTATCTCTCTGTAACTATGCCTTCCAAATGAATATAAATAAATGTTTTTAAACATATTGATTATATGAATAATTGGTGTAAAGCATTTTGTATAAACCCAAATTCAAACAGAGAACACACTGTTGGTTGGAACTCTTTCCTTCAGAACAGGCAAAGAGGGGATAAGAGCGCTTTCTGCTCCCAGCAAAACCTCCCTGGGGAGCATCTATCGCTGAGGTGCTCCAGGGTATCTGGTCCCTACCCCCAGCCCGGCCACTCACTAGAACTCCACAGGAAAAGTTCCCAGTATTTCTGACCAGCAATTTGTATACCTTTAACACACATTTTAAAAATACACTGGTTGTTGTTTTGTTTGAAATCAAATTTGTTTGTTTAAATAAAATCTCAGCAGTAAAACTGGCAGCTGAGCCCACAATCTTCACCTGGGAGGCCCCTCCCTCCCCTGTGGTCCAGAGCAGCTTCTGGAAGGGCTTCACACCCTAAGGGCACCATTGTTCTGGGGCCTTGGATTTTGCCTTTGGGACAGAGTGAGGAGCTGAGAGGGCTCCCCCTCCACCATGGGCACTTTCCAAGGATTTTCTGAAGACCTCCTAGAGCTGGGAGGCCTCTGAGAGTTGATTGAGATGTCACACTCATAAGCTGCAAGATAGACTGGCGCTGACCCAGGACTTCTCTCACCCAGTGCTTGTTTAGAGAAAGAAGTCAGGGCCAGAACCCAAGACTTCAGAACTCCAGCATTTATATTATTTTATTTTATTTTTTGACAAGCAGAGTTACTCAGTGAGAGAGAGAGACAGAGAGAGAGAGAGAGCGTGAGTGAGAAAGGTCTTCCATCTGTTGCTTCACTACCCAAATGGCCACAACGGCCGGTGCTGCCTGAGAATCTAACTCGGCTCCTATAGAAGAAGTCCTCAGAGAAATGAATATCATGAAACACCTATTCTTGGTTTCAAAGTTTTTTTTTGCCCCAAAACATTTCTGAATTCCACTTTTCCACCGACACTGTGAAGTTCCCTGCTCCAGCATTACATGACCAGTGCTGTTTCCTCCCCCTACCCTTCCCATCTTTCCCCACACCTCCCACCCCTTCATTCTGAAGGGAACCCAAGACACTGTTCTACCTAAACCACTTCCAGGTACATCTTTAAAATGCAGAAAACTTTTTAAGGCAACCCCAAGTTGGGTTAATTTTTAAACACCTGAGCCTTTGGGAAATCCTACCCCTGCATTCAGCCATTCGGTTGCCAGAGACAGTGACACCTGTGACACTAGTGGCCCCTGGACCACGAGCCTGCACTTCTGAAAGACGAAAGCTCAAACCCCCACAGAACACCAGGACAGAAAGAACCCAGCCTTGCTGACAAAGCCGCACATGGAAACTCACCATTGGAAGCCATGTCTGGGAGCCCTCCTGAGACACTCTTCCTGGTTAGTGAAGTGAGGGCTACTGGCACAGCATTCATTTAATATAAACCTGAGATGGCCACCCTAGGCACGCCTTAGACCCAGCCCTTCTCCAGCCCCTGCCACACCCTACACACAGCTCCCCCTAGGCACAACTGGCTTTCCAGAATCTCCATTTTTAAATCCTAGCTTCCATTCACTGAACACCCATGGGAACTAATTTTCTCATTTAGCCCTGGCCAGGCCCCAGGTGATCTGCATCACTGACAGCACTGATAACTGAGAGTTTGGAGGCTGGTGAGGCCAGAGACTCACAGCGAATGAGGACGTTAAAGAATATAAGACTGCAGGCATTGTGGCAAAGCTTGTTAAGCTGCCACGTAGGATGCCCCCAGCCCATAGCAGAGTGTGGGTTCCAGTCCCAGTTACTCTGCTCCCAATCCGGCTTCACACCAAAGTAACCAGGGAACCAGCAGGTGATGGCTCAGGTGCATGGGCCCTATAGCCTACACTGGGAGACCTGGATGCATTTCTAGGTTCCTGGCTTCAGCCTGACCCAGCTTTGGCTGTTGTAGACATTTGGGGAGTGAACCAGCAAACAGAAGGTTTCTCTCTCTCTTGCTCTCTCTCACTCAGCCTCTCAGGTACACAAAAATAAATGCTTTTCAGAAGTCAGCATAAGGGGCCAGCATTAAGGTATAGTGGGTATGGCAGCATCCCACACGGGTGCTGGCTCATGTCCTGGCTGCTGCACTTCCCATGCAGCTCCCTGCTAATGGCTTGGGAAAGCAGTGGAAGATGGCCCAAGGGCTTGGGACCCTGCCACCCACATGGGAGACTCAGAAGAAGCTCTAGACTCCTGGCTTTGGCCTGGCCCAGCCTTGCCTGTTGCAGCCATCTGGGAAGAAGATTCTCTCTCTCTCCCTCCCTCTCTCTCTCTCCCTCTCTCTCTTTCTCTGTGTAACTATTTCAAATAAAAAGAAATCTTAAAAAGTCAATATAAGTCTAACATCATACAGTAATTAAATCATTGAAATAATTCATTTTATTCTCAAAACAGTCACCTCCATAGAATAGTTTGAGAACTGGATGTCTGAAAGGAGACAGCGGCTCAGACAGAACAAACTAAAATTATGTTGGGGAGCCGATGCGTAGCGGGTAAAGCAGTGGGTGAAGCTGCCGCCTGCAGTGCCAGCATCCCATATGGACACTGGTTCATGTCCAGGCTGCTCCATTTCCGATCCAGCTCTCTGCTATGGCCTGGGAAAGCAGTAGAGGATGGCCCAAGTGCTTGGGTCCCTGCACCGCATGGGAGGCCTGGAAGAAGCTCCTGGCTCCTGGCTCCTGGCTCCTGGCTTCAGATCAGTGCAGCTCCAGCCATTGCGGCCAGTTGGGGAGTGAATCAGAGGATGGAAGATCTCTCTCTCTCTCTCTTTTTTCCCCCTTCTTCTCTCTCTGTGAAGCTCTGACTTTCAAATAAATAAATAAATCTTTAAAATATTAAGTTGGCCTAGCCTGGTTTCCCTGGCTTTTTTTTTTTTTTTTTTTAAATTCCTGTTAAGTCAAAGTTCAGTACCTCAGCACCATGAATTTCCACTAGATGGTGCCTTTCCCTCTTTCATTAAACTTGTTTCAAAGAATATTTTGACCAGGTGAATTCACTTGCTTTTATGCTCTCCCCAACTCCAGGCAGTCACTTCTATTCTCATGCCATTATTTAGACATCACTGGCAAAGGTCAACATACCAGCTCCCACACTGCCCAATCGTAGGGTTCACCTTTTAAATAACAACCTTTATTGGACAATCTCTCTTTTTCTTCCTGAACAACTCAGGAGAGTTTACATATTTTTCCTGTGGACCTTCGCTTCGCAGGATGTTCACGGAGTAGTGCATTGACCTTGCTTTGTTAAGATTTACAGGCGTTGCTGGGGCATAGTAGGCTGAGCCTCTACCTGCATCACCAGCATCCCAGTTCCAGTCCCAACTGCTCCTCTTCCGATGTGGCTCTGTGCTGTGGCCTGGGAAAGCAGTGGAAGATGACCCAAGTGCTTGGGCCCCAGCACCCACATGGGAGACCAGGAAGAAGCTCCAGGCTCCAGGCTTTGAATTGGCCCAGCTCTTGCTGTTTTGGCCATTTGGAGAGGAAACCAGCAGATGGAAGACTTTTCTCTCTGTCTCTCCCTCTCTCTGTCTGTAACTCTGTCTCTCAAATAAAGAAATAAAACCTTTAAAATTTTATTTATTTATTTATTTGAAAGCCAGAAAGAGAGAGAGAAAGAGATCTTGCCTATGTTGGTTCACTCCCCAGATGTCCACAACAGCTGGAGCTGGGCCAAGACAATGCCAGGAACCAGGAGTTTCTTCCGTGCCTCCCACATTGGTTGCAGGGGCGCAAGCACTTGGGCCATCTTCCACTGCTTTTCCCAGGGCATTAGCAGGGATTTGGATCAAAAGTGGAGCAGCTAGAACTTAAACCGGTATTGACATAGCATGGAAACTTTACCTGCTACATCAAATGGTTGGCCCCTGTACTGATTTTTTTTTTAAAATAGCTCTTACACCAGTAAGATCCCAAGGTAATCAGAGACAGACCTCTTAAAGGTCCCATCTGAGGTGCCATCTTTTATTGGAGTAGGGGGTGCCAATTATATTACCATTTGCTTCTTAATGAATTCACAATATTAATGAGCATCATGGGTTCTTGCCTAAGAAATCTGGATTTATACCAAGTACCAGGAGCCAGCCATGTCGAGGAAAATGTCTGCCAGAAAGCAAGGAGCAGGTGGCCCAAAGACGATGTGCAAGCCTGCAATGGTGAAAGAGACAGAGGGCCAAAAATGGCTGGGCCCACCAGGTCCCAGGCCTTTAATCAACTTCCAAAGGGGAGTGGTTAATTACCCTGATAGGCAGGTGGGCACAGGGGTGTGGTCAGGTAGGGGCATACCCATCCTGTTCTGCAAACATCTCATCACAACTGCTGTGGTGCTACTGTACAGCCCTCTACTGCTGCACTACGTGTGAATTTACATGTGGGAGAGGAGAGTTCGAGTCCTGGCTGCTCTGCTTCCAACCCAGCTTCCTGCTAATGTGCCTGGGAGGCAGCAGAGGGTCCAAGTACTTGGGTTCCTCTTCTCCACACGGGAAACTCAGATGGAGTCTTCCTGACTGTGGCTTCAGTCTGGTGCTGGCCCCACGCCAGCTGTTGTGAGCATTTGGGGAATGCACCAGAAGATGCAATGGTTGTCTCTCTCTCTCCCTCCTCCCATCTCTGTCACTCTGCCTATGGTAACTAAGAGTACCTAAAACGTTATCTATAGAAGTGAAATTGCCACTTTGAGATGCAATGATGGTTTACAGCCCTTGTCTCTACAGTTTGTTGAACTCTTTACTTAGTGTAGGGATAATGAGTATAAAGTAAACTGAAAAAAAATCTTTGTAAAAATTAAGACTGGGACTAGGAGAGGGAGGAGGAAGAAGTGGGAGCATGGGTGGGAAGGATCACCATGCTGCTAAATCTGTATATATGAAATACATGAAATTTGTATACCTTACATAAAATTAAACTCGTTGCTGGAGGTCAGCCTTACCCTGAACTCAAGCCAGACAAGAATACAACAAGAAACGATAGGTGAACATTTCTGATGAACATATATGTGGGGAGCAAACCGGACTAGACTGAGTTACTGGAATTAAGACTTATTCTATGCATCTGCTCTCCCACAATATGGCGCTGGGAGAGAAGTAAACAGCTTCCGCACAGCTGCCTCCAGTTCAACCAATAAACTGTAGGACTTGCTCCTGATTGGAGAGCAGCGTACTCGGCGTGTGGACAGCCGAGTTAGGATTGGCGGAGGAGGACTATAAAGGAGGAGAGAGACGGCATGCACCGGGAACATCTATGGGGAACATCTAAGGGAACCCGTGCAGCCCCCGAGAAAGCCGGCCGGCGGTGTGCTGCTCCCCTGCGGAAGTGGGGAATGTGGCCAGGGGGAACTGCCCTTCCATGGAGGTGGAAGGGATAGTAGCCAACCCGGGAAGAACCAGCGGCAAACCCGGGGAGGGCCGAGCAGACGAAAGAACAGCGCAGGGTCCTGTGTTGCTCCTCCACGAAGAGGGGGAGCGACAGAATGGTGCCGTGACTCGGATATGAAGCCTAGGCAGGGCTTAGTGTCGTTCCTCCACGAAGAGGGGGAGCGACATAATGGTGCCGTGACTCGGATTAGGAAACCTAGGTCGGATAGCAAACTTAAGAGGGAAGAAACGGGAAGAACTGGGAAAATACCGGAGAGAGAGACTAGCAAACAGCCTAGGGAAAAGCCGGACGAAAAGGGTGCCGGAAGAAGCTATTGAAAGCCTAGGCATAGACTCAGATACGGACTACGGGGGGAAGCTGGGAGAAATCTCTAAGGTCGAAAGCGAAAGTGAACGCTAGAACAAACAGACTCGGACGCGGACTGTGGGGAGAGGCCAGGAGAAATGAGGGAGGAATATTGTTGGAGGAAAGCTTGGGGAAACATACCGGGTAGATAAAAATGTTAGGGAAATTGAAGCCGCGGGGGGCAGGCCGAGGCGGATACGAAAGCCACTTTGGGATTCTCAAGTTAGCCCGGGAATAGGGGGCGAAAAGTTGAAACCAGAAGCTGAAACGTAAGCCAGATTGGGATCCGTCTGATTAGCCCGGGGAACAAAGGACGGGAAGCCAAACCGTGGGGCGGAGACGTAAGCTGGGTTGAATTCGCCAGGCTAGCCCGGGGAACTTAGATTGAATGCTAGTGGCGGAGACGTAAGCTACGCTGTGTGACTCGCGGAGGCTGCCGCGCGCAGACAGAGCGTGCGGGGCTCAAGTACATAGGGAACGCGGGGCTAGCGCGGAGACCGCGGAGTGTGCGCGCAAAGCCGAGCCGCGCAGAGCCGCGAAGCCGCGCGGCGCCGTGGAGCCTGCCGGCAGGGCGAGGCGCCGGGAAGCCACGGGGATAAGAGAAACAGAAGTTTAGAAGTAAAGTGAGAGAAATAGGAATGCTGGAAGATAGAAGTAAAATGGGAGAAATAGGAATGCCCGGAGATAGAGAAATAGAGAAAAATAAGGCCTCCCCTCAACATGGCAATGAGAAAGCTTGGATTCGGTCTGCCTGATTAAGTGAGGCGATGAGCACCTGCGGGCAGCTAGCAGCTTATGCGCCGCAGGTCACCGAAGACAGGCACGAATTAACATCAGTAAGGTCTCCCCCACAATACGGCAATGAGAAGGCTTGGATTCGGTTTGCCTGATTGTTAGGGCTTGTAAGCCCCTGCAGGCAGAGCAGAGCATGCGCTGCAGGGCACCGAACACAGGCACGCATCAGCGCCTAAAAACCTCCTCACAACATGGCGAAGAGAGGACCCGGATTCGGTTTTCCTGATTGATAGGACTTGTAAGAACCTGTGGCAACTCTAGCAAGTAGAGCAGAGTGTGTGCCGCGGGGCACCGAAGACAGGCGCGTATCAACGCCAAAAATAAAAAGAAAGGGGGATCTGTGGGGAGCAAACCAGACTAGACTGAGTTACTGGAATTAAGACTTATTCTATGCATCTGCTCTCCCACAATATGGCGCTGGGAGAGAAGTAAACAGCTTCCGCACAGCTGCCTCCAGTTCAACCAATAAACTGTAGGACTTGCTCCTGATTGGAGAGCAGCGTACTCGGCGTGTGGACAGCCGAGTTAGGATTGGCGGAGGAGGACTATAAAGGAGGAGAGAGACGGCATGCACCGGGAACATCTATGGGGAACATCTAAGGGAACCCGTGCAGCCCCCGAGAAAGCCGGCCAGCGGTGTGCTGCTCCCCTGCGGAAGTGGGGAATGTGGCCAGGGGGAACTGCCCTTCCATGGAGGTGGAAGGGATAGTAGCCAACCAGGGAAGAACCAGCGGCAAACCCGGGGAGGGCCGAGCAGACGAAAGAACAGCGCAGGGTCCTGTGTTGCTCCTCCACGAAGAGGGGGAGCGACAATATATGGAAAATTTTTAACATACTGCCAAATCAAAACTGACAGCAATCATAAAGATCCATCATGGTCAAGTGGTCATAGTTCTGTTAGAGGCGACCGCCCGAAAAACGTCACCAAGAGACACGTCTCTTATGCAAACAGCAAGGGGAAGCTTTATTGATTATCCAGCATGCCGGGGCTGTCTGACCATACAAGAGCAGAGCAGCCCTGAAAAACCACTGGTTAGGGTTTATAAAGGCAAAAACCGCAAAACTGGGGAAGGGGGAATACACGGTTGCTATGCACAGTTGCTATACACAGTTTCTAAGATCAAAAGAGAGTACATAAAATCAAAAGAGAGTATATGGTTACTGGGGTCAACATAACCTAAAACCTAAGTGAAATTAATATTCATCATAATCTTGACAATACCAGTTACAATATTACAATTAGCAATTAGGACTTGACATTAATGTAAGACACAGACAAATCACATCTTCATTATTACCCCAGGTATCCCAGGTGCCACTTGAGCAATCATGCTAGGGGGTTTTTGTGCTCTGCCAAGGGTGATGTAGTGCACTGCTATTGTCCGACTATTTGAGATCATAGTTTCAGACCAGAGTCTCATGGTGGGGGTGGGGGGAGGGGTTTGCTTTCTCAGAATGGAGTATCAGTGCTCCAAAATGGAGTCCCTACTGTCAAGGTGCTACTTCACTCTGTCTTATTTTTACAGCTGTACCAGGAATGTTATAACCTGTAAGGTTAAGCTTTACTTTTACACCCGCACATATACAATTTTAACTCTTCAGTTCAAGGATGCCTATATGTGGATGCCAGGGCCACAGGTGGTGGCCTATTCCACTGCACCCAGCGCCGGCCCCTATTTATCTTTCTTTAAAAAACATGTATGTATTGGAAAGACAGCGTTACAGAGAGCGACGCTTGGAAAGGGTGTCCCCTACAGATAATGACCAGGCCAAGACGGGGCTAGTCGGGCCACCACCTGTGCTTGGCAAGCCCGGGGCCCTCCTCCCTCCTCGCGGGTTGGGCGGAGCAGCCGCCCAGGCCCGCCCCTGCTGGTCCTACATCCACTGCACTGGGAGCAGAGCCGGCCGCGCAGCCCAGAAAGGAGCTGCAGCGATGGCGATGGCGATGGCGATGGCGATGGAGGCAGGCAACGCGGCCTACTTCCAGAGGGGCAGTGTGTTCTGGTTCGCGGTCCTCACGCTCTCCTTTGGCTACTACACGGTTGAGACAACCGCCTGGAGAGAGCACTCCTGTCACCCAGGCCTCCGCCTCCACTTAGAGGAGAGGCCGCGCAGGCGCAGTTCCAGCTCGTGTGCCTGGGAGCAGAGGGAAAGACGGGAACCCAGAAGGAGGCGCAGGCGCAGTAGGCTGCCAAGGCTTTTGGCAGGTGTTCCAGGCCTTGGGAAACCGGTTTCCCTGGCTTTCCTCACCTCGGGGCGGGAATGACTCCCCACCTGACCACTGAGAGCCATGGTGCTTGCGAACACGAAGGCCGGAAGGGTTGCTACCACCTACTTCGCTACGGCCAGACGTTTGCCCTCGCTGGTCACGGGGCTGAGGCTGGGATACTTTGCCGTGAGGGGCGCGGGCGCGGGCGCCTGTGTTTGGGCCTTCCGGGCTGTCGTAGCGCCAGGGGCGCCATGGGAACGGGGTCGGTGCGCATGCGCACCATGCGGTTGCCTAGGTTACGAATGCCTGCGGACGCTAAGCGGGGTTTTAGAAGCTTTAGAGTGTTTGAAGCAGGGGGAGTTGCTTGGAAAACAGCGGATAAACCCAAGGGACGGCTAGGATTTCACTGGTGAGCAAGAACCGGTGTGACAGCAGGAGGACAGCTCTACTGCTGTCTCACTTCCAGGATAACGAACGGGAAAGACGCCCGGAAACAGGTTGGGGTAAACCGGTATCATGTAGGAGGAAGGAGAAGCTATTTTGGATCTTTCCCGGGAGATCCTGGAACCTGGACGGGTGTCATTTCCACACCGGTGTCGCTCTGACCACCTCCGCCCTCCTTTCACCGTGTGCAGGATGGAGGCGTGGGACTCTAGTTTTCCCAAGTGCCCTTTCTGTGCCAGGATCCCGCGACCCTGTTCGAACACACAAGCTGGGAAACTGAAGATTCGAGTTGGAATTTAGTGGAACTGGCAGATGCCAGCCCCTCTCCACCGCGCGGTTAGGAGGCCGCAGTGATATGTTATACTTTATTGGAATATTGACTTTAAACAGCATCCTGGGAGAAGTAGTGTTGCCTTTGGTGCAGATCTAAGTGGAGCACTAAACCTTGGAGGGGTTGACAGTGATTCACAGAAAGGCTTGTAACAGAGCCTGAGGAGGAGTTGGTAAGGTCACCACAAAAACCTTACATGAACGAGGAGTTGCTGTTAAACCTTCGCGAGTCTGATTTTCCGAGTGTGTCTGCGTGGTGTGCAAGAGTGGAAGAGCATGATTCTAACTGCGAGATTGAGCTCAAGCCACCGTTTGCAGGACAGAAGCTGGCCAAAGCACGCAGACTCCTACAAGTCTAGGAAATAATGTTTGGGGTGGAATTCATGAAAAATCGGATCCGTTCCGCCAGTGCACGAGCCTGATCATCACCTCGTTTCTTTGTGGCACACATCCATTGGAGCTGCTTTTTAGAAATACAGGAGGGAGATTCAGGTGCCCTCCTTCAGACCCTGTTTCCCCGGTAGTTACTTTGGTAGAATCAGTGTTCTTTCCTACCTGCCGGTCTTCAGGTGCCCTAATGGTTTCTTTGTGCCTCTGGTTCTCATTCAGTGGTTGTCCTCTGGCCGCAGAGCATCCCTTATGAGAGCCTTGGGCTCCTGGGCTCGTTCACTCAGTCCCTGGTGGACCATCATCACACCCTCCTGCACAACGGGTAAGGAGAGCTGCAGAAACGACACGCTGGTCTCGCTGGAGACCTTGAAGGCCTGCAGTTGCCTTTAGGTATTGAAAATGGCACTAGTTCACGTTTAGGAATCTTTCCAGATTTCTGTTAGATTTTATCATTAGAAATCCCCCTTAAACTAGACTGTTTCCTGCTGCCACTCTAACCGCAGGTGAAATCAAGCAGATGCATAGGTAATCCCGGTCACTCTGAGATGTCAGGAAGTCCAGTTGGTAAAGCCATAAACTTTTTTTCTTTTTCTTTCTTTCTTTTTTTTTTTTTTTTTTTTTTTTTGACAGGCACAGTGGACAGTGAGAGAGAGAGACAGATAGAAAGGGCTTCCTTTGCCGTTGGTTCACCCTCCAATGGCTGCTGCAGCCAGTGCGCTGCGGCTGGTGCACCGTGTTGATACGAAGGCAGGAGCCAGGTGCTTCTCCTGGTCTCCCATGGGGTGCAGGGCCCAAGCACTTGAGCCATCCTCCACTGCACTCCTGGGCCATAGCGGAGAGCTAGCCTGGAAGAGGGGCAACCGGGAGAGAATCCGGCACCCCGACTGGGACTAGAACCCAGTGTGCTGGCGCTACTAGGTGGAGTATTAGCCTGTTGAACCGTGGCACCGGCCAACTTTTCTTCTAAAATAGATAATGCAATCTCATCCAGGAGGGGCTGAGGAGCCTGGCTTGGGGAACAGGGTGCAGCTGGTGCCTTCTCTCTCGTTCTTTTTTCCCTTGTTCCCCAGCAACAGCTGCTTTTGGACCCCTTGGAATGGTGGGAATAGTTAGGGGAAGGTGGGTGTAGTCTTCAGTGGGTGCTGCCTGGGGACCAGGCGTCTGGGAGCTGGGTATGTTGCAGACACAGTGCTGACTGTTTGTCTCTGGGAGGTCCTCAGAGGGATCCTCCTGTGCAGTTCTCTATGGCTGCTGCACGTGCCTCCTCCAGCCTGCCTCTTGCAGTTCCATCCTTGGCATTTGTGTTTAGGGGAAATCATCCTCTTAGTGAGGTTACCTTTGTGTTGGGCCTCCAGGTCGGATTACCTTTTAACCCTCCCCACCCCCCATATCAAGTGCCCTCCTGCAAGACCTGCAAGGCTCACAGTAAGCAGCCTCCAGTTCTCCCCCCGGGACCATCTACAAGTGGGGTCCTCAGGGTATCGCTGTTCCTTTGCTCTCCCTCTGTGCAGGCTGAACCCATCTCTATGCTTTGGAGTGACACAGTCGCCCTTTGTCAGAGGGCAAGGGGATTTCCAGGTGGCTTTGTTGAAACTGTTCTCTGGGCTTGAGACTGTGGTAGGAAAGCCCAAGTGTTCTGAGACTCCTTCCCAGTGGCCTCTTGGGCCTCCCTGAGGTCTTAGCTGAGGACATGTGTTTGGCCCAGCCCTGCAGCTTGACAGCTCTTGTGACTGGCATTTGGAGCCTCTAATGAAAACCAAAAGACTGTGTTGTGTTGTACACTTCTTTGAAGGGAGAAGGAGAACAAGCCCAGGGAGGTTGCGTCTCTCTTACTGTGTTCCTAAAATCAGTGCTTTAAGGATCTAATGTGTTAGAATGTGCCATAGCTCACTTTAAATCAGAATTAATAATACTCCTTTTGATTTGTGAGATCAATGAAAGAGTAAATAAATTTGAATGCATGAATACATGAAGACATGGTATAACTTTGGAGCTTCCCAAATCCTACTGCCCAGGAATAACTACTTGTAATATTTTGTTGAGTTCCCTTTTGTTTTAATCCATACCTGGTAATTTTTAATTCAGTCATCATCCTGTAGGAAAGAGTACTTTGTGCTGTATGTAGATACAGAACTGACCTTGGAGGTGGCAGGAAACTAACATTTACTAAGCACCTTCCATGTGCCAGTCCCTAAACAGGAGCTCACGGACACAATCAGGTTATAAAATAATCTCTTAAATCCCATGTTTTAAAAATACATACCTTTCTGAATTTCTTTTAACCAGAGATAAGATTGGACTATATGTTTGACTTTATATCTGCTATCATCATACAATTAATGACTATGCCATTGTTTTGTTTTGCTTTGTTTTGTATTTCATTTTAAAGATTTATTGTATTTATTTGAAAGAGTTGCACAGAGAGAGAAGCAGACACACACACACACACAGAGAAGGGTTTTCCATCCTCTGGTTCACTCCCCAGTTGGCTGCAATGGCCAGTACTGCACTGATCCAAAAAAAGGAACCAGGAGCTTCTTCCATGTCTCCCATGTGGGTACAGGCCCAAGCACTTGGGCCATCTTCTACTGCTTTCGCAGGCCATAGCAGAGACCTGTATGGGAAGTGGAGCAGCAGGGACACAGCACCGGCCCCGCCATGGTGTTTGTTTTTGTTTTTTTCTATCGTGCCATGTTTTTAAAATAACCTTGAAGGCAGGCACTTGGCCTTGCAGTTAAGATGCTACTTGAGGGACGACACTGTGGTGTAGCAGGTAAAGCCTCCGAGACCTGCAATGGCAGCATCTCATATGGGTGCTGCTTGGAGTCCTGGCTCCTCCACTTCCCATCCAGCTCCCTGCTAATGGTTTGGGAAAGCAGAGGAAGATGGCCCAAGTCCTTGGGCCCCTGCAGCTGTGTGGCAGACATGGAGGAAGCTCCTGGCTCCTGGCTTCGGGTTGGTGTAGCTCCGGCCATTGTGAAAATAGAGAGTAAACCAGCAGATGAGGACTTTCTCTCTCTCTCTCTCTCTCTCTCTCTCTCTCTCTCTCTCTCTCTGCCTCTCCTCTCTCTGTATAACTCTGATTTTGAAATAAATAAATAAGAATCTTAAAAAAAATAAAAGAAACTCATGCCTTTGTCACATTCTGGTTGGCTGTTGCTTAGCCTTTCTGCATCAGTTTCCTTCCCCATCAAGGGAGATTAGTCTATTCCTTGTAAGACCTTTAAGAGGATTAAATGAACTACTCCACTGAATGCCCCAGCATAGGGCCAAGCAAAGAAATGTGAGCTTCCCTTCTCCCCCTGTAATGTGTTAGGGAAAACCCTTTTGATTAGGCCTGAGTGTTTGCCCACTTTTCATGTGGTGAAATTTAATTAAATATTGAAGATATTTAACACTCTGCGTAGGCATCATTTAGTCAATGAACACCTGTTAGCTACCTGAAAAGGGCTCTAGAGGGCCCTAAATATCAGTAATTTACCAACTATTTGGGGTAATTTACTAACTATTTGCTTGTTCTTAGGGAGGGAGCCAGCTGGGGCCTTGGGGAGGAACCAGGAGGGTTGGGTGATACAGGGAGGCAGCTGGGGGCTCAGGAAAGCTGCTCACTTGCCAGCCGATGGAATGCACATGGTGCTGCAGAAGAGGGAACCAACCCCCTGGAAGGAAGATCCCATCTCCGGGTTTTCCGTCACAAGCTATCCAGATGCGCTGGATCGGTGACAATTCCAACGCCCACCCCTGCCATCAGGACAAGCCCTGGTCCCAGCTCCACCTGGATCCCCCTTCTCACCCTGGGGGCCCTCTCTGCCATCCTGTCCATCTCGACCAGGAAGGCTGTCTTCCACTGGGCCACACATGACGTGGGTGCAGGCGTTGCTCACTGTCCTCTGGGAGTAGGTCCTCATCTCTTCTTCCAGGCATCCCCGGGGCTGGGCAAGCAGGAACAGTGAGGTCAGGAGGAGGAGCAGCATGGCCTGGGGAGAAGAACAGAGAGGAAAGGACATGATTTCGGCTCTAGGACACGGTATAGGGCATGGCCCAGCTCCTGAAGGTCAGAAGCAGCCACTCCTTACCCCTCCCACTTCCTGCTATGGAGCTCAAAGCAGCCAGATGCTCAAAGTGATTTGGAGACAAGATGGGCACACGGTCCAGCCTCGGAGAGCAATGGGACTCTCACATGGGTTGATCACAATGTCCTCGTTCTCACGTCCCCCACGCCATTCTGCTTTTTCTTGGGCACTGCCATTGAAACAGCGGCCAGCATGGAGGGTCCTCACTGAGGCTGTGTGTTCCATCCCCAAGGACCCAGTGAGTGCTCCCTCCAGGCAGGACTTTTGCCTTCTTGGATTCTTTCACCTTGTCTGTAACAGGAGGTGGTTGGCTCAGCTCAGACAGGCAACCTTCTACTCCCTCACTGACTTGCTGCCTTGAGTGGGTTAGCAATGGCAACTCACAGTGTTGGAAAATGAATGGGGGAGGGGGGTGGGGTGGGAGGGAAGGGCACTGTGGCATAGCGGGTAAAGTCTCTGGCTGCAGTGCTGACATCTCATATGGCAGCTGGTTCAAGTCTCAGATACTCCACTTCCGATCCAGCTCTCTGCTGTGGCCTGGAAAAGCAGTGGAAGATGGCCCAAGTCCATGGGCCCCTGCACCCATGCAGGAGGCCCAGAAGAAGCTCCTGACTTCGGGTCATCACAGCTCTGGCTGTTGCATCCATCTGGGAAGTGAACCAGCAGATGAAAGACCTCTCTCTTTGTCTTGGCCTCTACCTCTCTGGAACTCTGCCTTTCAATTAAGGAAGAAAGGAGGGAGGGAGGGAGGGAGGGAGGGAGGGAGGGAGAGAGGAAGGAAAGAAGGAAGATGAACCAGGGTTCTCAATGCCTAGTGACGTCTGACTGAGCTCAGTCTGCAAGTGCAGCAGCATATGCCGGGCGATTTGCCAGTTCTGAACCAGAGGTGGCCCCCAAGCAGAAGAAAGCCCCCGAGGGAACCCAGGGCACGTTTTCACCCAAGTTTCACCCACCAAGTTAGCAGCTGCAGAGACTCAGCCCCTGCAGTTCTTCCCAGTGTACCTGAGAGGGCTGGAAGAGGGGACTTATGAGGGAAGGTGATACACCAGGTGGCCCCGGCCAGGGGAAAGGGCTTGTGGGACGTATGAGCAACTACCCAACAGGACATCCAGTTACCACCTGACAGGAGATGGTAACAGAGCACAGGGTAAGTGCAGGACCCGGGCCACTCTCTGCATCTGGGTGTCTTCCTGCCAAAGAGAGAAACCGTGAAGTAATGAGGGTGGAAGTGGGAGTCTCCGAGGCTGGACACAGAGCCAAAGGGTGCCCTGCAAAGAAAAAAGGGTCAGCAGGCCAGCTCGGTCAATGTCAGGAGAGGGGCTACCTGGCCAGAGGGGTGCCTCTCCAACAGCTGATGATGCGCCGTGTAGGCGAACCCTGTAACTCACGAGCCTCTCGCGCTGTTGAATTTGCCACCTCCTCAGGTGCCCCACAAGCCTCTAGAAACACTAAGCTGAGCTCAAAGGCTTGCACTCATCCCTGTAGAGCCTTCCTGATCACTCAGGGGCCGACCCAGGCCAGTACGTGAGCAATGTCCCCTGTCCCACAACTGTGTCAACTCTGGGACCTTGAGACTGAATTGGGGGAAAAAATGAAAGCAATACACCTTCTCCCACCAGCTCAAGACGGCTCAGAAATGCCATCACCCATTGCTGAAGGAAGGATCCAGACACAGGCAGGCTCAGAGGTCTCAGACCTGAGATTCAGATGGATAAGGCAGCCACCGCCCCTCAACCCATGCAGGGTTCACTTTAAGCTAAGCCTCCAGAGTAAGATTTTATAGGAAAAAAAGGACTCCTCTGGACACATGGTTGGAAAGCCAGAGTCCTAATTCATTAAGAATCATTTTAAGTCAAGTCTAGAGGCCAAGAGAGAAGCATCGGGATGGGTGTTGAACCCAAGCCTGTGAATGCCGGATCTGTTTCTCCTCCACTTCTCTTTCTGAAGAAACCAGGAGCAGACAAGGAGCCAAGAGAGAAGGTGGAATTGCACTGCCCACCTGAGGCTTCCAGGCAAGAGCATCTAAGAGAGGGTGTCCCATCCTACTCACCCACCGCACCCCCGTTCAGCAAGTAGGTGCCCTGCTGGTTCCATGCCGCTTAGTGGAGGGCAGACGGGCACCTCCCCACCCCGTGTGCCCCCACCTCCCAAACCCAACTACAAGACCAGAAGAGCTGCAGACCCTCCTCCCTTCAACTCCAGCATGGTACACTGTCCAGATGGCCACAGGATATTCATAGGCCACAGGGAAAAGAAAACGAGACACTCACAGGCTGCTTCCTCTGGGGTCCCAGGAGCTCCAGACAAACTGGTGCTGGCTTGGCAGGTGTGCACTCTTTATGCCTGTCCTGTAAGCTGAGCTGCCAGGCCCTGGTCTTCTGAGAACTCCCTTCAAGAAGTGGAGGCAGTTTTCTTCCTTGTTGACTCACTCCCTCTTACCCCCAACTGTGTGCTAAAAACCTGATGCTGAGAAACAGAACACTTCCCACATCATCACGTTAGGGTGATTCCCATCTGCACCCCACTGAGGCTCTGGGAGCCCAAAACAACCCCCTCAGTGTCCGAATTTTAGAGATGTCCATGAATCTGAGGTCCAGACATTACTGAGTTGCACAATGACCTAGAGTGACTTCAAAAAGGAAGCTCACATCTGCAGATCTCAAGAGCCAGGGCCTGCCGTGTGCAATTTCCTTCTCCATCTCAACAGCCCGGATTGTGAAAGAGCTGCTTGGCATATCCGGGCAGGGGTGAGGCAGGTGCAGGAGCTGCAGAAGCAGCAGCCTTGGGTGAGGGGAGGGGAGTGACTCGTGGAGCTGCCACCTGTCCCTCTTTGGCAACCTGCTCCAGGCCTCAGAGAGCCCCCGTTTTCCTCTTGTGAGAGTGACTTCACAAGCAGGCCTTGACCTTGCCTTTGTTCAGACTTGTATTTTCCACTTCCTCCCCTGGTGTCTGCCTTGTGCGTTGAGATAAATTAGGACCCCTGAGCTGTGAACACTCTTGTCACAGACCTGCGCGAGGGAGCTATTAACTTACAGTGCTTGGGGGGTAGTGGTCCACCCTCTGCCACTGCTGTCATCTTTGCTCCTGTCTTGAGTCTTGTGACTTGATCTTTTGCATCAGTTTTGCCTAATTTTGCATGCAAGCAGACCTATTTCTCCAATATCCTCCCTTGACCACCCACAGGTGCTGCTCACTTGCTCCTGCCTTTGGATACTCCTGGTAGCATCTCCTTGCATAATGTTAAATCTACAATGTCACATTTCCCAGACTGGCAAAGAAAGGTGGTTTTAAAAAATATTTATTCTCTTTTTTTGAAAGGCAGAGTTACAACAGTGGCAGAGACAGAGGAAAATCTTCCATCCACTGGCTCATTCCCCAAATGGCAGCAATGACCGGTGCTGGGCCAGGCTGAAGCCAAGAGCCAGGAGCTTCTTCCAGGTCTCCCACAAGGATGCAGGGGCCCTCCTCTGCTGTTTTCTCAGGCGTATTAGGAGGGAGCGGGATCAGAAGTGGAGCAGCTGGGACTCAAACCCAGGGTCCACTCTGGCGCACGGCTCAGGTGGGGTGGCCTTGAGGATGGGTGGCCGTGGCCAAGTCTTCTCAGGAACCACTTTCCACTGGAGGACCAGGAGCTGAGCTCTGGGGTTGCCCCACAGGTGTCCATGGCTGATGCTTTGATAGGGCTCAGTGTGACTTTGGGACATTGTAGGAAGGGCATGCAAAGAGGAAGATGTGC
Organism: Oryctolagus cuniculus; assembly: GCF_964237555.1. NCBI lineage: Eukaryota > Metazoa > Chordata > Mammalia > Lagomorpha > Leporidae > Oryctolagus > Oryctolagus cuniculus. The sequence goes on along the minus strand of NC_091446.1, from coordinate 70,674,157 downwards.
CCCCCACCCCCACCCAGACTCTCCTGTGGGTCTGGATCACACAGTCTGTGTTGAGGAAACCATCAGCATGTCTGTGGCTGCTGTGAATCCACTGTGGTGGCAATTGGACAACCAGGCTCACCAAGCTAAGGGGGACCTCGGTGGAGATGGCGCACTTAAAAATACCTTCAAAATGTCCTCTAGGAGTTGATTTTGACCACATCTCACCTGAGTCAATGAATAATGCATTTCTAAGGTACACTATGTCCACCTGAAAATTCTGCAGTACAACCACCGGCCAGCAGAGGTCGCAGAGGAACATGCAAAGACCTTAAAGGGGAGGCACAGAGCTGAGCAGGGACTGCCCCAACCCCTTAGCAGGCTCCCCATTGCAGCTGCCCGGACACACGTCACCCTGCTGTTCCTGATTCTGGCTCCCTGCTGGAAGTATTGCACTGTGCCGCACTGCACAGTGGGCCCCTTGGAGCCTCCACACACCAGACAGAGTGAAGGTCTGTAGTAGCCAGACGCAAAGTCCCAGTTCCCACCAGAAACAATGCTTGGGCTTTTCTCTGCACAGTTTCAGATGCAAGGTGCTAGGGCCAGAGACTCAGTGCCTGCTGCCTCAGGTTGTCACTGGGTGGTGCCTGACAACTCAAGTGACCAGGACAGGACCTGACACACTTGCACACTTCTGGTCACCATTGCTGCTTTGAAAGAGGTCGCGGGAAATGACTGGCTGGCTTTCCAGGGTTCTGTGCATAAGGAGCAACTGTGTATTGAGAAGGCCCCAAACTACAGGACAAATATGGCCAAATGCCCACCCCTCTAGCTTGGAGTGGACACTTCTCATCAAGTCCTAGAGCAGCTCCCCTGCCCCTCCATATATCAGACAAAAGGGGTTCATTTGCCTGGGGAGTCAACAAATGATTGGTCTCCCACGACAATTCAAAGGACAGCTTTATTGTGACAAGGAGATTGGAAAGTACAGCTCCCTAAAACTACTGCCTCTGTGAGAAGCCATTTTTGAGGGATTGTAGAGTGAGGGAGTGGCTGGGATAGAGGAAAAAGAGAAGCAAGAGGGCCCTACCTGCTCAAGCAACCCACAGCAGCACGCATCGTGTGTTCAAAACCCAACTCCTGCTGGGCTCTTGCAGCTCTCCTTGCTGTGAGGCCCAATCCCTGGGGGTACAGCATTGCAAGATCACCCTTCTTGGAATATTCTTGGGAAAACAAGAAAGAGAATAAATTGTTAGATGCTGTGCCCCTGCCCATGCCCATGCCTGTTGTCTAAATCCTACTCTCCGAGTTACAGATTTTTTAAGGATGTATTTATTTGAAAGGCAGAATGACAGAGAGACAGACAGGCAGACAGAAGTCTTCCATCCACTGCTTCACTCCCCCAAAAGGCCGCAATGGCTGGAGCTGTACCAGGATGAGGCGCTTCTTCCGCGTCTCACACATAGGTGTAGGGGCCCAAGGACTTGGACCATCTTCCAGCACACTCCCAGGTGCATTAGCTGGGAGCTAGATCAGAAGTGGAACAGCTGAGACTTGAACTGGCAACCATATGGGGTAGTAGCTTTCCCCACTACACCACAGCACCGGACTCTGGAGACATGTTGCTTTTTTTTCATATTTATTTATTTATTTGAAAGTCAGAGTTTCACAGAGAGGAAAGTCAGAGAGGGAGAGAGAGGACTTCCATCTGGTGGTTCACTCCCCAGTTGGCTGCAACGGCTGAAACTGTGCAGATCTAAAGCTGGGAGCAAGGAGTTTCTTCTGTGTCTCCCATATAGGTGCAGGGGCCCAAGGACAAGGGCCATCTTCTGCTTTCCCAGGCCGTAGCAGAGAGCTGGATAGGAAGTGGAGCAGCCAGGTTTTAAACCGGTGCCCACATGAGATGCCGGCGCTCAGGCCAGAGTGTTAACCCATTGCGCCACAGCGCCGGCCCGGGGAGAGCTGTTTTTTCACATTTCCCTCCCTCCCTGGAGGCAGCAACATACACTGCTCAAAACGAGGGACCGCACCCATGGTGAAATTTAAAGGAGTCCATGCAACCTGGGTCTTTCTCCAAACTTTTCTTCCAAGGGACAAATAGCTGGCAATTAAACACCAAGATTAGAAGATGTGAATCTAAAACTTGAAAATAACACATTTTCCATACACAAATACTCTACGAATGAAAGCCCTAATGGTACTTCAGATAATTTATAGCAGTAAATTAAAATCCCTAGATGAAATGAACTTAGTATTAGAAATCATAATCTCAAAAGTTACTCAAGGAGAAATGATAGTTTCTAATCAATGATAATGAGATCAGGAGGCAAAATCTCCCTATAATGAATCTATCAGAGCCGTCATTGTAAAATCCAAACGTTTAATGAAGGGCTAAGTGTAGTGTTGTACAAAATTATAGAAAATAGTAAGAAAGGTAGCATAACTAACTCCTATAATCCTAGTTTAACATGACACAACCCCCTACAATAACTACTGTCGCTCCCCATCTTCATGGGGGAACGACACAGGACCCTGCGCTGTTCTTTCGTCTGCTCGGCCCTCCCCGGGTTTGCTGCTGGTTCTTCCCGGGTTGGCTACTGTCCCTTCCACCTCCGTGGAAGGGCAGTTCCCCCTGGCCACATTCCCCACTTCCGCAGGGGAGCGGCACACCGCCGGCCGGCTCTCTCGGGGGCTGCACAGGTGTTCCTCTTAGATGTTCCCCTTAGATGTTCCTGGTGCATGCCGTCTCTCTCCTCCTTTATAATCCTCCTCCACCAATCCTAACTCGGCTGCCCACACGCCGAGTATGCTGCTCTCCTCCAATCAGGAGCAAGTCCTACAGTTTATTGGCTGAACTGGAGGCAGCTGTGTAGAAGCTGTTTTCTTCTCTCCCGGCGCCATATTGTGGGAGAGCAGATACATAGAATAAGTCTTAATTCCAGTAACTCAGTCTAGTCCGAGTTGCTCCCCACAGATCCCCCTTTCTTTTTATTTTTTGGCGTTGATACGCGCCTGTCTTCGGTGCCCCGCGGCACATACTCTGCTCTGCTTGCTAGAGTTGCCACAGGTTCTTACAAGTCCTATCAATCAGGCAAACCGAATCCGGGTCCTCTCTTCGCCATGTTGTGAGGAGGTTTTTAGGCGCTGATGCGTGCCTGTGTTCGGTGACCTGCGGCTCATACTCTGGTCGAGCCGCCTGCTGGTGCTTACCGCCTTAATCAGGCAGACCGAATCCAAGCTCTCTCATTGCCATGTTGTGGGGTGACTTATTGGTGTTGATTCGTGCCTATCTTCGGTGACCTGCAGCTCATACTCTGGTCGAGCTGCCCGCTGGTGCTTACCGCCTTACTAATCAGGCAGACTGAATCCAAGCTCTCTCATTGCTGTGTTGTGGGGAGGCCTTATTGATGTTAATTCGTGCCTGTCTTCGGTGACCTGCGGCGCATAAGCTGCTAGCCGCCCGCAGGTGCTCATCGCCTCACTAATCAGGCAGACCGAATCCAAGCCTTCTCATTGCAGTATTGTGGGGAGGCCTTTCTATTTCTCTATTTCTCTATCTCCGGGCATTCCTATTTCTCCCATTTTACTTCTGTCTGCCAACATTCCTATCTCTCTCATTTTACTTCTAAACTTCTGTTTCTCTTATCCCCGTGGCTTCCCGGCGCCCGCCCCGAGGCTGCTTCTCAGCGGCTTTCTGGCTCTGAGCCGCTTCAGCCCGCACCTCTCTCATCTGCGCTGCTTTGCACTAGCCCAGCGTTCCCTATTTACTTGAGCCCCGCACGCTCTGTCTGCGCGCGGCAGCCTCCGCGAGTCACACAGCGTAGCTTACGTCTCCGCCACTAGCATTCAATCCAAGTTCCCCGGGCTAACCTGGCGAATTCAACCCAGCTCACGTCTCCGCCCCACGATTTGGCTTCCCGTCCTTTGCTCCCCGGGCTAATCAGACGGATCCCAATCTGGCTTACGTTTCCGCTTCTGGTTTCAACTTTTCGCCCCCCATTCCCGGGCTAACTTGAGAATCCCAAAGTGGCTTTCGTCTCCGCCTCGGCCTGCCCCCCGCAGCTTCAATTTCCCTAACATTTTTCTCTACCCGGTATGTTTCCCCAAGCTTTCCTCCAACAATACTCCTCCCTCATTTCTCCTGGCCTCTCCCCACAGTCCGCATCCGAGTCTGTTTGTTCTAGCTTTCACTTTCGCTTTCGACCTTAGAGATTTCTCCCAGCTTCCCCCCGTAGTCCGTATCCGAGTCTATGCCTAGGCTTTCAATAGCTTCTTCCGGCACCTTTTTCGTCCGGCTTTTCCTTAGGCTGTTTGCTAGTCTCTCTCTCCGGTATTTTCCCAGTTCTTCCCGTTTCTTCCCTCCTAAGTTTCCTATCCGAGTCACGGCACCATTATGTCGCTCCCCGCCTTCATGGGGGAACGACACAGGACCCTGCGCTGTTCTTTCGTCTGCTCAGCCCTCCCCGGGTTTGCTGCTGGTTCTTCCCGGGTTGGCTACTGTCCCTTCCACCTCCGTGGAAGGGCGGTTCCCCCTGGCCACATTCCCCACTTCCGCAGGGGAGCGGCACACCGCCGGCCGGCTCTCTCGGGGGCTGCACAGGTGTTCCTCTTAGATGTTCCCCTTAGATGTTCCTGGTGCATGCCGTCTCTCTCCTCCTTTATAATCCTCCTCCACCAATCCTAACTCGGCTGCCCACACGCCGAGTACGCTGCTCTCCTCCAATCAGGGAGCAAGTCCTACAGTTTATTGGCTGAACTGGAGGCAGCTGTGTAGAAGCTGTTTTCTTCTCTCCCAGCACCATATTGTGGGAGAGCAGATGCATAGAATAAGTCTTAATTCCAGTAACTCAGTCTAGTCCGAGTTGCTCCCCACAACTACCAGTACAAAATGTCCTTCAAGAATATAAATGCCAACATGATAGAAAATACGTTCACAACCCTAACCAGCCACGCACACAAAGGATGTACACTATGAGCTAGTTCCTTTCTTTCAAGAACCTTCGACTCCCAGGTACACAACTGTAGTATGACAGCCATCTGCTGACTCAAAAGCCCAACGCCATTTCCTGCAGCCACGTTTCTAGTCCCAGAAGTTGGCACCGGTGTGTTCCTCTTTCAAAATGTCCTGGATTTCAGAACTGGGCATCACGGGCACCTTCTTGCTGCGTATCTTGCTCGTGAGGTTCTGTTGGAGAACTGAGTACCCGCAGAGCTGTGCTCAACACCTGCAAGAACGTGAGCTCTCCATCACCTTGACGATCTCCAGGCTGCTGCTGGGACAGAGGAAAAGGCACCCTGTTCTCTGCGCTGTTGTGATTCTGCTGCATTGGAAACTGGTCCTGGGAGGGCAGCTCCTGCCAGTAATCCGGAGGCTGCTGGGGCTGCTGAGGGTGCGTTCCCCAGCCATTCTGCTGCCATTCTTCACATAGTGGGTAACGAAGAGAGCTCTTCTGCTCCTGCAGCTGTTGCATTGCTCCCTGAGCACTGGGAACACCGGGTAGCAGGGAAGGCCAATCAGGCTGCATGACCCTCATCTCTGACCTGGAATTCCCAAAATACGGTGCAGATGAAAAAGGATGAATAAACCTTGCTCCTGGAATGCCACGGGGAAAAGATCCACCTCCTACGTTCCCTTGATTCTCCAGAGCATAGCTCGGTGCCTCTTGAGCACCTCGAACCCCAGAATCCCAGGAGCCGTAGAGCGGGCTGGGAACCTCCCATGTGGGTGGAGTGGAGTAGACAGCTCCGCCCAGCACAGATGCCTGGGAAGTGTTGGGAGACCGCTCCTGGGCATGTGGAGTGGCATAGACAGCTCTGCCCAGCACAGCCGCCTGGGCAGCGTTGGGAGACCACTCCTGGGAATTCTGCAGGCTTACACCTGGGGGACCTTGGACAGGGAGTGCATATGGCATCCTGGCTTCAAGCACTTTGCGTCTCTTCTTGGCTGGTAGTCTGGCTCTTTTATTTTGGAACCAGTTCTAAAAAAGAAATGAAAGAGAAATTACTTTTGAGTCTATATATTCCCCAATGTAGGAGAATCTTGTAGTTCATCTTAGGATCAGCATCATCACTGATTTGCTTCGTGACCTTGAGTAAGACATGAAAAATGCAAGCACGCTTTCCTGGGGCTTCCTGTGTTATTATATTTATAATACGAGAATGCATTTACAGTAAATATGATATGTAAATGTATATATAAATATATATTTATGATAATTAAAATCATGTAATCGTGCACAATTTGGGATTCCCATCTGCCTTCACAGGAGGCACGGGCCCTTATGTATGAGCAAATCCCTACTTTTCCAAATCTTCTACCAACCTATTTGCACCCTCTGCATTTAGACGTGAAGCAGCTGTTCTCAAAATACATTCCCTTAGCTTGCTTATTTTACTCCAACTGCTTTTCCAGAATGAATTCCTAATTCAACATATTCTAAATCATATTCTAAATGTCATTTTCTTCAAAGGCCATACCCAAAACAAACAAGCGTCTGCCATAACTTAGCGGTATTACTTTATACCTTACCCTAAGTGTTTTGTGGAACCTCTACTCTTTACTTTTTCTCCTTTGTAAAATGAGAGTAATTGGGGTCAGCGCTGTGGCATAGTAGGTAAAGCTGCCAGCTGCAGAACTGGCATTCCATATGGGCACCAGTTCAAGTCCTGGCTGCTCCATTCCAATCCAGCTCTCTGCTATGGCCTGGGAAAGCAGTGGAAGATGGCCCAAGTGCTTGGGCCCCTGTACCCACATGAGAGACCCAGAAGAAGCTCCTGGATCCTGGCTTTGGATCAACATAGCTCCGGCTGTTGAGGCCAGGGGGGGAGTGAACCAGCAGATGGGAGACCTTGCTCTCTCTCTCTGCCTCTCCTTCTCTCTCTCTGCCTCTCCTTCTTTCTCTCTGCCTCTCCTCTCTCTCTGTGTAAATCTGACTTTCAAATAAATAAATCTTTTTCAAAAATAACACATACTATACTTTAATATAGTCACATCCACAATGTGATGAAGAAGAAATGGGACCAAATTTCAACGCTGTTTTATGTGATGAAATGCTGTTATACTTTTTCATAATTAGTTGATTTTTTATTATTGTCCACAAAGACATATTCATGTAAATATCTACGTAGTTTATGTACCTCGATTGTGTAAAACGAACAATGGAGTTTTTTGACCAGTTCCTCCTTGGTCGTATAGTCGGGATAAGGACTCTCTGCAAATGATTGATTCAGTATGTGCAGTTCCTCAGGTGTAAATTTATGGCGTGCTTTTCCTTTTCTTCTTCCATGTTGTGTTTCTATGTTGTCATGGCCATCTCCTGAAAAATACAGAGAGAGAAAACACAAGAATATTAGCAAGATCCAGAAAAACAAAAGACCTCTGTGAGAGAATAAAATTTTAGAAAGGTGATACCTTCCCTCTTACCTAGTCATAATAAAATGAATAATGGACTGTGGGCATATCTTTTGAAACTTATGGTGAGAAGATGATAGTATTTAGGTCATAAAGGTAACAGGAGTGAAGAAGGTTTTCTTTAGTGAAAATTGATGTACTACAAAGACAGAGATGGTGGGAAAACACTCAGCCACACTAGTAATTGAGGCAATGTAAATAAACCAGCTGACGACAATCTGGTAAACAATAATTTAAATATATGGGGGCAAAGTGCGAAAGGACTAACATGGATTGACAAGGATAGGTCTGGTACCCCTATTGCTTGTTATCACTGCGTGGGCTTTTTTGCTCAATGCAATGAAGTCGAAAGTGGCCATACTCTCCACTGTGTCAATCAACTAAATGGCACTTAAAGATTTAACACCAAGTCTACAGGTCATTTTTCCTTCACCCGTGTCAGACATGCCAGCGAGAGGAAAGCACCGAGGGTCTAAACCTGTCCTCTGGTGTGTGCTCATCTCCCGGATGCTGGAAGGGGAGCAGACCTTACAGACAAACCAACGTTGGCACAGTTCTCTACTGCAGAGGCCACCAGAAGAACTGACACGAGGCAATCCTGTTTTTCTTAAATCAGAATTTAAGTGAAAAAACTTACAAGGACTGCAGACCAAATTCACAACCTTCATATGTCTGCTTCAAAGGGTATAACCTAGCTGCCGGGGGTTGGGCTGCAGTATGTTAAGTTACCCCTGAGGACATCAGCATCCCATATGAGCAATGATTTGAGTCCATCTGCTCTACCAGTCCAGCCCCCCGCTGAAGCCCCTGGGAAAGCAGTGGAAAACTGGCCAAGTGCTTGGGCCCCCACCACCCATGTGGGAGACCCAGATGGAGTTCCATGCTCCTGGCTTCTGCCTGGCCCAGCCTTGGCCATTGCAGTCATTTGGGGAGTGAACCAGAGGATGGCAGATCTCTGTGTGTCTCTCTCTCTATCACTGCCTTTATATAAATCTTTTTAAAAAGGTCAATCTGAACATACTATAGACTACCTAAGGCAAAACCGAGACACTTCATCACAGAAACTGTGACATTCAAAACATAGTGTGGACATCGCAAATGATCAGGTGTGGAGAGAGACAGAGAGGGAGAGAGGGAAAGAGGAGGCAGGGGAGAGAAGAAGGAGAGATAAGGAGATGAGGAGAGAGGGAGAGAGAAAGAGGGAGGGGGAGAGGGAGAGAGGGAGAGAGAAGGGGGAGAGCGAGAGCAGAGCTGAGGAAAGGGTCAGAAAGTCAGCCAGCAAACCTCCAAATACACAAACCCCGAAAGCCCGTTGCTGTTCTCCTCGACTCCCCTTCCTTCAGCTTTCTCTAGCCTCTGCTCCCAGAGCACACCTGCACACCAAGTAGCTACTAGAGCAGGACTGTGGGGGACAGCGCGACAGAGAGGTGCCAGTAAGAAGTGCTGGATTGGGCTGGCACTGTGGAGTAGCAGGTAAAGCTGCTGCCTGCAGTGCTGGCATCCCATATGGACACTGGTTCTGATCCAGCTCTCTGCCACAGCCTGGGAAAGCAGATGATGGCCCAAGTCCTTGGGCCCCTGCACCCACATGGGAGATCTGGAAGGAGCTCCTGGCTTCAGGTTGGCACAGCTCTGGTCATTGCAGACAACTGGGGAGTGAACCAGCAGATGGAAGGACCCTCTCCCTATTCTCTTTCTCTCCCTCTCTGTTTGTCTGCCTCTCTGTAATTCTGCCTTTCAAATAAATAAAATAAACCTTCAAATAAAATTTTAAGAAGTATCTTAAGCATTTGGCAGTGAAATGGAGCTATGTGGGTTTTTTTAAAAAACATTTATTTATTTGAAAGTCAGAGTTACACAGAGAGAGGAGAGGCAGAGAGAGAGAGAAGTCTTCCATCTGATGGTTCACTCCCCAATTGGCTGCAATGCCTGAGCTGTGCTGATCCCAAGCCAGGAGCCTGGAGCTTCTTCCAGGTCTCCCACGTGGGTGCAGGGGCCCAAGGACTTGGGCCATCTTCCACTGCTTTCCCAGGCCATAGCAGAGAGCTGGATTGGACGTGGAGCAGCCAGTTCTCAAAATGGCACCCATATGGGATACCGATGCTTCAGGATAGAGCATTAACCCTCTGTGCCACAGCGCCAGCCCCCACAAAAATTTTGTAAAAGTATTATAGGGCCGGGGCCCAAGGCTCACTTGGCTAATCCTCCACCTGCAGAGCCGGCACCCCAGGTTCTAGTCCCGGTTGGGGCACCGGATTCTGTCCCCATTGCCCATCTTCCAGTCCAGCTCTCTGCTGTGGCCCAGGAAGGCAGTGAGGATGTCCCAAGTGCTTGGGCCCTGCACCCACATGGGAGACCAGGAGGAAGCACCTGGCTCCTGGCTTCGGATTGGCACAGCGTGATGGCCGCAGCGCCCATTTTGGGGGTGAACCAAAGGAAAAGGAAGACCTTTCTCTCTGTTTCTCTCTCACTAACTCAGCCTGTCCAGGAAAAAAAAAATTATACATTCAGGGCTGGTGTTGTTTCATGGCAAGTTAAGCCTCTGCCTCCAGTGCCAGCATGCCATATGGGTGCCAGCTCAAGTCCCAGTTGCTCCACTTCCCATCCAGCTCCCCGCTTAGCCCTGGGAAAGCAGAAGAGGATGACCCAAGTGCTTGGGCCCCTGCACCATGTGGGAGGCCGGGAAGAAGCTCCTGGCTTCAGCCTGGCCCAACCCTGCCCATTTGCTGCCATTTGGGGAGTGAACCAGTAGATGGAAGATCCCTCTCTCTATCTCTCTGTAACTATCCCTTTCAAATAAATATAAATAAATGTTTTTAAACATATTGATTATATGAATAATTGGTGTAAAGCATTTTGTATAAACCCAAATTCAAACAGAGAACACACTGTTGGTTGGAACTCTTTCCTTCAGAACAGGCAAAGAGGGGATAAGAGCGCTTTCTGCTCCCAGCAAAACCTCCCTGGGGAGCATCTATCGCTGAGGTGCTCCAGGGTATCTGGTCCCTACCCCCAGCCCGGCCACTCACTAGAACTCCACAGGAAAAGTTCCCAGTATTTCTGACCAGCAATTTGTATACCTAAACACACATTTTAAAAACACACTGGTTGTTTTGTTTTAAATCAAATTTGTTTGTTTAAATAAAATCTCAGCAGTAAAACTGGCAGCTGAGCCCACAATCTTCACCTGGGAGGCCCCTCCCTCCCCTGTGGTCCAGAGCAGCTTCTGGAAGGGCTTCACACCCTAAGGGCACCATTGTTCTGGGGCCTTGGATTTTGCCTTTGGGACAGAGTGAGGAGCTGAGAGGGCTCCCCCTCCACCATGGGCACTTTCCAAGGATTTTCTGAAGACCTCCTAGAGCTGGGAGGCCTCTGTGAGTTGACTGAGATGTCACACTCACAAGCTGCCAGACAGACTGTCGTTGACCCAGGACTTCTCTCACCCAGTGCTTGTTTAGAGAAAGAAGTCAGGGCCAGAACCCAAGACTTCGGAACTCCAGCTTTTATTTTATTTTATTTTATTTTATTTTATTTTATTTTTTGACAAGCAGAGTTACTCAGTGAGAGAGAGACAGAGAGAAAGGTCTTCCGTCCATTGGTTCATTCCCCAAATGGCACAACGGCCGGCGCTGCCTGAAGAATCTAACTTGGCTCCAATAGAAGAAGTCCTCAGAGAAACGAATATCATGAAACACCTATTCTTGGTTTCAAAGTTTGTTTGCACCAAAACATTTCTGAATTCCACTATTCCACCGACACTGTGAAGTTCCCTGCTCCAGTATTACACCACCAAGGCTGTTTCCTCCCCCTACCCTTCCCATCTTTCCCCACACCTCCCACCCCTTCATTCTGAAGGGAACCCAAGACACTGTTCTACCTAAACTACTTCCAGGTACATCTTTAAAATGCAGAAAACTTTTTAAGGCAACCCCAAGTTGGGTTAATTTTTAAACACCTGAGCCTTTGGGAAATCCTACCCCTGCATTCAGCCAGGCGGTAGCCAGAGACAATGACACCTGTGACACTAGTGGCCCCTGGACCACGAGCCTGCACTTCTGAAAGACGAAAGCTCAAAGCCCCACAGAACACCAGGACAGCGAGAACCCGGCCTTGCCGAAAGCCGCACATGGAAACTCACCTTTGGAAGCCATGTCTGGGAGCCCTCCTGAGACCGTCTTCTTGGGCAGTGAAGTGAGGGCTGCTGGTACAGCGTTCATTTAATATAAACCTGGGATGGCCACCCTAGGCACGCCTTAGACCCAGCCCTTCTCCAGCCCCTGCCACACCCTACACACAGCTCCCCCTAGGCACAACAGGATTTCCAAAATCTCCATTTGTATCTCCAGTCACTGAACACCCATGGGAACTAATTTTCTCATTTAGCCCTGGCCAAATGATAACTGATAACTGAGAGTTTGGAGGCTGCTGAGGCCAGAGACTCACAGCGAATGAGGACGTTAAAGAATATAAGACTGCAGGCATTGTGGCAAAGCTTGTTAAGCTGCCACGTAGGATGCCCCCAGCCCATAGCAGAGTGTGGGTTCCAGTCCCAGTTACTCTGCTCCCAATCCGGCTTCACACCAAAGTAGCCGGGGAAGCAGCAGGTGATGGCTCAGGTGCATGGGCCCTATAGCCTACACTGGGAGACCTGGATGCATTTCTAGGTTCCTGGCTTCAGCCTGACCCAGCTTTGGCTGTTGTAGACATTTGGGGAGTGAACCAGCAAACAGAAGGTTTCTCTCTCTCTTGCTCTCTCTCACTCAGCCTCTCAGGTACACAAAAATAAATGGTTTTCAGAAGTCAGCATAAGGGGCCAGCATTAAGGTATAGTGGGTATGGCAGCATCCCACACGGGTGCTGGCTCATGTCCTGGCTGCTGCACTTCCCATGCAGCTCCCTGCTAATGGCTTGGGAAAGCAGTGGAAGATGGCCCAAGGTCTTGGGACCCTGCCACCCACATGGGAGACTCAGAAGAAGCTCCAGGTTCCTGGCTTTGGCCTGGCCCAGCCTTTTTTTTGCCTGTTGCAGCCACCTGGGAAGAAGATTCTTCTCTCTCTCGCTCTCTCTGTAACTCTTTCAAATAAAAACAAATCTTAAAAAAAAAAAGTCAATATAAGTCTAACATCATACAGTAATTAAATCATTGAAATAATTCATTCAAAACAGCCAAAACCTCCATAGAATAGTTTGAGAACTGGACATCTGAAAGGAGACTAGGGCTGAGAGAAAACAAACTAAAATTAAGTTGGGGAGCCGATGCTGTGGCATAGTGGGGAGAGCTGCCGCCTGCCGTGCCGGCATCCCATATGGACACTGGTTCATGTCCAGGCTGCTCCACTTCCGATCCAGCTCTCTGCTACAGCCTGGGAAAGCAGTAGAGGATGGCCCAAGTGCTTGGGTCCCTGCACCGCATGGGAGGCCTGGAAGAAGCTCCTGGCTCCTGGCTTCAGATCAGTGCAGCTCCAGCCATTGCGGCCAGCTGGGGAGTGAACCAGAGGATGGAAGCTCTCTCTCTCTCTCTCTTGCCCCTTCTTCTCTCTCCGTGTAGCTCTGACTTTCAAATAAATAAATAAATCTTTAAAAAATTAAGTTGGACCTAGCCCGGTTTCCCTGGCTTTTTTTTTTTTTTTTTCCTGCAATTAAAGTTCATTACCTCAGCACCGTGAATTTCCACTAGATGGTGCCTTTCCCTCTTCCATCAAACTTGTTTCAAAGAATATTTTGACCAGGTGAATTCACTTGCTTTTATGCTCTCCCCAACTCCAGGCAGTCACTTCTATTCTCATGCCATTATTTAGACATCACTGGCAAAGGTCAACATACCAGCTCCCACACTGCCCAATCGTAGGGTTCACCTTCTAAATCATCAACCTCTATTGGACAATCTCTCTTTTTCTACCTGAACAACTCAGGAGAGTTTTCATATTTTTCCTGTGGACCTTGACTTCGGGGGATGTTCACTGAGTAGTGCATTGACCTTGCTTTGTTAAGATTTACAGGCGTTGCTGGGGCATAGTAGGCTGAGCCTCTACCTGCATCACCAGCATCCCAGTTCCAGTCCCAGCTGCTTCTCTTCAGATCTGGCTCTGTGCTGTGGCCTGGGAAAGCAGTGGAAGATGACCCAAGTGCTGGGGCCCCAGCACCCGCATGGGAGACCAGGAAAAAGCTCCAGGCTCCTGGCTTTGGATTGGCCCAGCTCTTACTGTTTCAGCCATTTGGGGAGGAAACCAGCAGATGGAAGACTTTTCTCTCTGTCTCTCCCTCTCTCTCTCTCTGTAACTCTATCTCACAAATAAATAAATAAAACCTTTAAAATGTTATTTATTTATTTGAAAGCCAGAGAGAGAGAGAGAGAGAGATCTTGCCTCTGTTGGTTCACTCCTCAGATGGCTGCAATGGCCGTAACTGCGCAGATCCAAAGCCAGGAGCCAGGAGCTTCCTACAGGTCTCCTACACGTATGCAGGGCCCAAGGACATGGGCCATCCTCCACTGCTTTCCCAGCCCACAGCAGAGAGCTGGATCAGAAGTGGAGCAGCCAGTTCTCAAACTGGCACCCATATGGGATGTCAGTGCTTCAGGCTAGGGCGATAACCTGCTAAGCCACAGCTTATCCTATATGCCTGCCTATGACACCAACACACACCCAATCCTGTGTATTGAGCCCTGCAGTGTAGGTATGACCAGCACAAATATAGTCCCTGAAATCAGTATTCAGGTGAACTTTAGAAACACATGCCTCCCAATTATCACCTACAAGGAAAAGCCAGAACTTGGGGAACTCCTGGCAGCTCTATGACCGGGCTCCCACTCCTGTTCAGCTTGGCCTTGGAGAATCACCACTGGCCAACTGTGAGCTCCCACCAGGCTTGTACATGTCTGAGAACTGAAAAACTCTGTCCTGCCAGCCTGACACCTGTTTCAAGTGCTACAGGAAGAGTTCCCAGTGATGCTGGAAGAAAATGCTTTGACCACAATCAAGTTATCAGCATGGCAACTTTGATAAAGGTCATCAGTTTAAAAAAGAATAAAACAAAGTGTGGTAACAAATGAACTTGAGATGCTGGTGCTCTACAGAGTGGACTTGTGTTTCCTAAATGTCTTTTCTCTGGACTTTTTATTATTATTATTATTTCCCAGAAGTTTGGAATTTTTTTCACTTTTGGGATCAATGACTTATATATTCATTTCCCCCATTGTTTCTGTGATGTCAACAGTTTAACTTAAAGTCCAAACCTATGTTCAGTTCGTGGTTTACCTGTTCAAAATGTAGCATTTTCAGGGCCAGAGTTGGGTGCAGTGGGTTAGGCTGCTGCTGTCTGCAATGCCAGCATCCCACATGGACATCAATTTGATTCCTGGCTGCTCCACTTCTGATTCAGCTCCCTATTAATGTGCCTGGAAAAGCATTGCAAGAAGGCCCAAGGCTTTGGGCCTCTGCACCCACTTAGGATACTAGAAGAAGCTCCTGGCTTCAGCCTGGCTCAGCTCTGGCCATTGTGCCCATTTGGGGCATGCACTGGTAGATGAAAGATCTCGACCTCCATATCTCTCCCTTCGTCTCTGTAACTCTGCCTTCAAATAAATAAATAAATCTTTATTATTATTTGAAAGGTAGACTTACATAGAGAGAGGGAAAGACAGATCTTCCATCTGCTGGTTTACTCCTAAAAGGCTGCAACAGCCAAGCCTGGGCCAGGCAGAAGCCAGGAGCTTCATCCAGGTATCCCATGTGGGTGCAGGTGAAGTAACACCTTGACAGTAGGGATTCCATTTTGGGGAACCTGAGACTCCATTCTGGGAAGGTGCCCCCCCCCCACACACACACCGTGAGGCTCTGCTCTGAAACTATGGTCTAAAACAGTTGAACAATAGCAGTCCACTACATCACACTAGGCAGAGCATAGAAACCCCCTAGCGTGATCGCTCAAGCTTGGAAGTGGATAGGCTGCACCTGGGTTAATGATAAAAATGTAATTTGTCTATGCCCTACATATGATTAAAACCAATACCTGGATTAATGTCAAGATTATAATTGAAATTGTTAAGATTGCAACTGGCATTGTCAAGATTATAATTGATACTCGTTTCGCATCGGTTTTAGGTCAGCTTGACCCCCATAACCATGTATTCTCCCGATCCTAGCAACCATGTATTCCCATCCCAATTTTGCAGTTTTTGCCTTTATAAACCCTGTTGCTTTGGGCTTCAGGGTCGAGAGTTCTTTTGGGCATGAGCCCACTCTCCACCGCCGGCAATAAAGGACCATCAAATTTTATCAATGTGTGGTGCT
Source organism: Oryctolagus cuniculus (assembly GCF_964237555.1). Taxonomy (NCBI): domain Eukaryota; kingdom Metazoa; phylum Chordata; class Mammalia; order Lagomorpha; family Leporidae; genus Oryctolagus; species Oryctolagus cuniculus. Next base: position 70,658,476 of record NC_091446.1, on the reverse strand, counting down.
CCTTTGATTACACTCACTCAGGTACAACACAGGGGCCCAAGCAACTGGATCACATTCTGCTGCTTTCCCAAGCACATTAGCAGGGAGCTGGATCAGAAGCGGAGTTCCAGCCGTTTTGGCTATCTGGGGAGAGGACCAGTGGATGGAAGACCTCTCTTTCTCTCCCTCTCTGCCTCTGCCTCTCTGCCTTTCAAATAAATAAATACATCTTTAACAATAAGTGGCACCACTGGGAAACAAATGGATGCCCATATGGGATGCTAGTATCGCAAGCAGCAGCTTAACCTAGTGAACAACACTGGCCCTAAGAAATCTTTTTTTCTTTTAATGTAGCATTTTTTTTTTCCATGACCTGACATTTTAAAGCCACAGCCCATCAGTTTGGTGAATCCGGTAAACTGTAAACTGGTGATTCATCAAACTGACTTCCAGCACACTGAGTTTTCCTAATGATTTTCTGTCAAATGCCCACTTAATGAGATTGCAGTTTCTTTATCTTTTTCTCTTTCTTTCTTTTTTTTTTTTTTTTTTGACAAGCAGAGTTAGACAGTGAGAATGGGACACAGAGAAAGATCTTCCTTCCATTGGTTCACCCTACAAAGGCCACTACAGCCAGAGCACTGCGCCGATCCAAAGCCAGGAGCCAGGCGCTTCTCCTGGCCATCCTCCACTCTCTACTCGGGCCACAGCAGAGAGCTGGACTGGAAGAGGAGCAACTGGGACAGAATCCGGCACTCCAACTGGACTAGAACCTGGAGTACCAGCACCACAGGCAGAGGATTAGCCTAGTGAGCCGTGGCGCCAGCAATGAATGTGCATTTTCCCAAACCCAACTTTAGCTACCTGCTTGACCCTTTCTCAGACATCCCAATGCTTAATCCACTAGACTGCAACAATAGTAAGAACAACAGCCAACATTACTTTTTTACTCTGTGCCGCCTCTCACCTAACCATGAAGCAGTTATGAACGAATGTCCTCTATACCCAATTCCTGCAGGAAACCTACTGAGCATCATCATCATCAGTCATCACAATGATTTGAGCTTTACACCCTTGGGCAAGAAACCGCCCTGGTCCCACCCACATCTCAATACCACCTCCTGGGGCCAGCGCTGTAGCACAGTAGGCTAAGGACCTGGCCTGGAGCGCCAGTATCCCATATGGGCGCCAGTTTCAGAACTGGCTACTCCACTTCCGATCCAGCTCTCTACTATGGCCTTGGAAGGCAGTGGAGGATGGAGCAAGTCCTTGGGTCCCTGGACCCGATGAGACTGGGGGTGGGGTGTTGGGGGAGATAATGGCTCCTGGCTTCAGATCAGCACAGCTATGGCCATTGTGGCCAATTAGGGAGTGAAACCGGCAATGGAAGCACTCTCTCTCTCTCTCTCTTTCTCTCTCTCTCTCTCTCTCTTTCTGCCTCTCCTCTCTCTGTGTAACTCTGACTTTCAAATAAATAAATAAATAAAAATTGATCACATTTGTGAGCTGGAAGATCAGGCCTCCACCCCACCCCGAGTGACCTCATGCCCCTATCTGACCACACCTCTGTGCCCACCTGCCAATCAGGGTAATTAACCTCTTGTCTGCAAAGGCAGGGACAGCCCTGCTATGAGTGGAATATGGAATCAGAAGAGTTTTGATCTGCGGACAATTTCACAGTTTCTTCTAGCAACAAAATTTAATTTCACATTGTTTCTTCTAGCAACCAAAAACTACCCTAATTCTCCTGATGCACGATGCTTTCTTCATGTTGTTCTCCCCATCCGATGACACTGGGAGAGTGTGGGGTGTTTGCTGTGACTCAGCACATGCCCATCCTGCTCTGCAGACATCTCATCACACTCCTCTGGCGCTACTGGACAGCCCTCTACTGCTGCACTACGTGTGAATTTACATGTGGGAGAGGAGAGTTCGAGTCCTGGCTGCTCTGCTTCCAACCCAGCTTCCTGCTAATGTGCCTGGGAGGCAGCAGAGGGTCCAAGTACTTGGGTTCCTCTTCTCCACACGGGAAACTCAGATGGAGTCTTCCTGACTGTGGCTTCAGCCTGGTGCTGGCCCCATCCCAGCTGTTGTGAGCATTTGGGGAATGCACCAGAACATGGAATGGTTGTCTCTGTCTCTCTCTCTCCTGCCTCCCATCTCTGTCACTCTGCCTATGGTAACTAAGAGTACCTAAAAGGTAATCTATAGAAGTGAAATTGACACTCAGATGCAATGATGGTTTACAGCCCTTGTCTCTACAGTTTGTTGAACTCTTTACTTAGTGTAGGGATAATGAGTATAAAGTAAACTGAAAATAAATCTTTGTAAAAATTAAGATTCGATGGCTGGTGGCGCAGCTCACTAGACTAATCCTCCGCCTTGTGCGCCGGCACACTGGGTGCTAGTACCGGTCAGGGCACCGGATTCTGTCCCAGTTGCCCCTCTTCCAGGCCAGCTCTCTGCTGTGGCCAGGGAGTGCAGTGGAAGATGGCCCAAGTGCTTGGGCCCTGCACCCCATGGGAGACCAGGAGAAGTACCTGGCTCCTGCCATCGGATCAGCGCGGTGTGCCACCTATGGCGGCCATTGGAGGGTGAACCAACGGTAAAAGAAGACCTTTCTCTCTTTCTCTCTGTCTACTCTGCCTGTCAAAAAAAAAAAAAAAAATTAAGATTGGGACTAGGAGAGGGAGGAGGAAGAAGGATGGGAGCGTGGGTGGGAAGGATCACCATGCTCCTAAATCTGTATATATGAAATACATGAAATTTGTATAGCTTACATAAAATTAAACTCGTTCCTGGAGGCCAGCCTTACCCTGATACTCAAGCCAGACAAGAACACAACAACAAAAAACTACAGACAAATATCTCTGATGAACATAGATGGAAAATTTTTAATATACTGACAAATCAAAATTGACAGCAATCAAAAACATCCGTCATGGTCAAGTGGTCATAGTTCAGGGATGCCTATAATATGTGGATGCCAGGGCCACAGGTGGTGGCCTATTCCACTGCACCCAGCGCCGGCCCCTATTTATCTTTCTTTAAAAAACATGTATCTATTGGAAAGACAGCGTTACAGAGAGCGACGCTTGGAAAGGGTGTCCCCTACAGATAATGACCAGGCCAAGACGGGGCTGGTCGGGCCACCCCCTTGCTTGGCAAGCCCGGGGCCCTCCTCCCTCCTCGCGGGTTGGGCGGAGCAGCCGCCCAGGCCCGCCCCTGCTGGCCCTACATCCACTGCACTGGGAGCAGAGCCGGCCACGCACCCCAGTAAGGAGCTGCGGCGATGGCGATGGCGATGGCGATGGCGATGGCGGCAGGCAACGCGGCCTACTTCCAGAGGGGCAGTGTGTTCTGGTTCGCGGTCATCACGCTCTCCTTTGGCTACTACACGGTAGGGGCAACCGAGTTGGGACAACCGCCTGGAGCGAGCGCTCCTGTCACCCAGGCCTCCGCCTCCTTTGGAGGAGAGGCCGCGCAGGCGCAGTTCTCGCTCTCTCGCCTCCCAGCGGGGAGGGAAGCCAGAACCCGAAAGGAGGCGCAGGCGCAGTCGGCTGCCAAGGCTTTTGGCAGGTGTTGGAGGCCCTGCGAAACCGGTTGGCCTACTTTCCTCAGGTGGGGGCGGGCACACTCCCCACCTGAGGACTGAGCGCCTGGGTCTTTCACGATGGTGCTGGCGAACTCGAAGGCCGCAAGGGATGCTACCGCCTACTTCCGGACGGCCAGCCCGTTGCCCTCGCTGGTCACGGGGCTGGGGCTGGGATACTTTGCGGTGAGGGGCGGGGCGCGGACGCGGGCGCCTGTGTTTTGGCCCTCCGGGCTGTCCTAGCGCGAGGGGCGCCGTGGGAACGGGGTCGGTGCGCATGCGCGCCTGGCGGTTGCCTAGGTTACGAACGCCAGCGGAAGCTAAGCCGGGTTTTAGAAGGTTTAGAGTGTTTGAAGCAGGGGGAGTTGCTTGGAAAACGGCGGATAAAGCCAAGGGATGGCTCGGATTTCACTGGTGAGCAAGAACCGGTGTGACAGCAGGAGGACAGCTCTACTGCGGGGAGGAGTGACTTTCGTCTCACTTCCAGGATAACGAACGGGAAAGACGCCCGGAAACCGGTTGGGGAAACCGGTATCATGTAGGAGGAAGGCGAAGCTATTTTGGATCTTTCCCGGGAGATCCTGGAACCTGGACGGGTGTCATTTCCACAGCGGCGTCGCTCTGACCACCTCCGCCCTCCTTTCGCCGTGTGCAGGATGGAGGCGTGGGACTCTAGTTTTCCCGAGTGCCCTTTCTGTGCCAGGATCCCGCGACCCTGTTCGAACACACAAGCTGGGAAACTGAAGATTCGAGTTGGAATTTAGTGGAACTGGCAGATGCCAGCCCCTCTCCACCGCGCGGTTAGGAGGCCGCAGTGATATGTTATACTTTATTGGAATATTGGGCTTTAAACAGCATCCTGGGAGAAGTAGTGTTGCCTTTGGTGCAGATCTAAGTGGAGCACTAAACTTTGGAGGGGTTGACAGTGATTCACAGAAAGGCTTGTAACAGAGCCTGAGGAGGAGTTGGTAAGGTCACCACAAAAACCTTACATGAACGAGGAGTTGCTGTTAATCCTTCGCGAGTCTGATTTTCCGAGTGTGTCTGCGTGGTGTGCAAGAGTGGAAGAGCATGATTCTAACTGCGAGATTGAGCCCAAGCCACCGCTTGCAGGACAGAAGCTGGCCAAAGCATGCAGACTCCTACAAGTCTAGGAAATAATGTTTGGGGTGGAATTCATGAAAAATCGGATCCGCTCCGCCAGTGCACGGAGCCTGATCATCACCTCGTTTCTTTGTGGCACACATCCATTGGAGCTGCTTTTTAGAAATACAGGAGGGAGATTCAGGTGCCCTCCTTCAGACCCTGTTTCCCCGGTAGTTACTTTGGTAGAATCAGTGTTCTTTCCTACCTGCCGGTCTTCAGGTGCCCTAATGGTTTCTCTGTGCCTCTGGTTCTCTTTCAGTGGGTTGTCCTCTGGCCGCAGAGCATCCCTTATGAGAGCCTTGGGCTCCTGGGCTCGTTCACTCAGTACCTGGTGGACCATCATCACACCCTCCTGCACAACGGGTAAGGAGAGCTGCAGAAACAACACGCTGGTCTCGCTGGAGACCTTGAAGGCCTGCAGTTGCCTTTAGGTAGTGAAGAATGGCGCTAGTTCACGTTTAGGAATCTTTCCAGATTTCTGTTAGATTTTATCATCAGACAATCCCCCCCTTAAACTAGACTGACTTGTAGAAATAGGTTTGGGGCCGGCATTAGCAGGTAAAGCCGCCACCTGCAGTGTTGGCATCCCTTATGGTTGCCGGTTCGAGTCCCGGCTGCTGTACTTCCAATCCAGCTCTCTTCTATGGCCTGGGAAAGCAGCAGAAGATGGCCAAGTGCTTGGGCCCCTACACCCATGTGGGGGACCTGGAAGAAGCTCCTGGCTCCTGGCTTGTGATTGGCCCAGTTTCAGCTATTGTAGGTATTTGGAGAGAGAACCAGCACATGGAAGGCTTCTACCTCGCTCTTTCTCTCTCAGCCTCTGCCTCTCTGTAACCCTGCCTTTCAAATAAATAAATAAATCCTTATAAAAATTTTCTTTTTCTTTGATACAGAGAAATTTTCCATACACTGATTTCGCTCCCCCTGATGCCCACAACAGCCAGAGTTGGACTAGGCCAAAGGCAGAGCCAGAAACTCCATTCAGGTCTCCCACGTGATGGCAAGAATCCAAGTACTTGAGCCATCACCTGCTGTCTGTCAGGGTGTGCATTGGCCAGAAGCTGAATCAGAAACAGAGTTACCGAGACTCGAATCATACACCTGAATGTAGGATGCTGGTGTGCCAAGGGCAACTTAACCTCTTTGTTGTTGTTGTTTCAGGTATTGGTTTGCCTGGATGATTCACGTGGCAGAGTCCTTGTATGCCATGGTGCTGTGCAAGTAAGTCATTATTTAGGTCCTGGTCACCTTTCTCGTGGTATCTGGTAGAAGCTGAGCCACCACATTTAAATAATTCATGCACGCCTAGGCTGAGAGCACTCTGAGGTAGTGTGGAGTACCCATGCCTGATACTGGGCCTGACGCAGGAATACTCAGTAAATGTTCGGTGAGTGAGTCCATTTAGTTTGTGTTAGTTATTATTTACTCCGTTAGTGCATTAGGCTGACTGTTATTTTGTTTGTTTTTTTTTTTTTAACTTTTTAATTGTCTGTACAGCAGCACCTAGAACAAAAGATTAGGAGTCTGCCTCCTAGTGTGTGAAAGAGCTGAGTTACTTTCCTAGGCCAGTAATCTCCTATCTTGATGCCACAGTGAACCACCTGAGGAGCTGTTTCACTGTACATGTCTGGTTTCCACCAGAAAAATTGATCTGGCAGGTCTTGCTTCAGACCTACAAGTCTGTTCTTTCTGGAAGGTCTGCAGGTAATTCTGGAGCTAAATGCAAGTTAAAAGCCCCCAAACAGACCCTACTCAGCAGATGCTACTGTAGGTGACTACTATGTGAAAGTACTGAAAAAGATTCTTTGTACTTTTGGACAATTTGTTCTCCCCTCCGGGACCGTCTGCTAGTGGGGTCCTCCGTGAAGTCCTGTTCCTTTGCTCTGCCACTGGGCAGGCTGAACCCATCTCTACGCTTTGGAGTGACACAGTCGCCCTTTGCCAGAGTGCAAGGGGATTTCCAGGTGGCTTTGTTGAAACTGTTCTCTGGGCTTGAGACTGTGGTAGGAAAGCCCAAGCGTTCTGAGACTCCTTCCCAGTGGCCTCTTGGGCCTCCCTGAGGTCTTAGCTGAGGACATGTGTTTGGCCCAGCCCCACAGCTTGACAGCTCTTGACTGGCATTTGGAGCCTCTAATGAAAACCAAAAGACTGTGTTGTGTTGTACACTTCTTTGAAGGGAGAAGGGGAACAAGCCCAGGGAGGTTGCGTCTCTCTTACTGTGTTCCTAAAACCGGTCCTTTAAGGATCTAACGTGTTAGAATGTGCCATAGCTCACTATAAATCAGAATTAATACTCCTTTGATTTGTGAGATCAATGAAAGAGTAAATAAATTTGAATGCAAGAATACATGAAGACATGGTATAACTTTGGAGCTTCCCAAATCCTACTGCCCAGGAATAACTACTTGTAATATTTTGTTGAGTTCCCTTTTGTTTTAATCCATACCTGTAAACTTTTAATCCAGTCATCATCCTGTAGGAAAGAGTACTTTGAGCTGTATGTAGATACAGAAATGACCTTGGACGTGGCAGGAAACTAACATTTACTAAGCACCCTCCATGTGCCAGTCCCTAAGCAGAAGCTCAAGGACACAATCAGGCTATAATATAGTCTCTTAAATCCCATGTTTTAAAAATACATACCTTTCTGAATTTCTTTTAACCAGAGATAAGATTGGACTATATGTTTGACTTTATATCTGCCATAATCATACACTTAAGCACTTTGCCATGTTTTTATTTTTTTTTTGTATTTCATTTTAAAGATTTATTGTATTTATATGAAAGAGTTGCACAGAGAGAGAAGCAGACACACAGAGAGAGAGGGGGGTTTTCCATCCTCTGGTTCACTCCCCAGTTGGCTGCAATGGCCAGTACTGCACTGATCCAAAAAAAAGGAACCAGGAGCTTCTTCCGTGTCTCCCATGCGGGTGCGGGCCCAAGCACTTGGGCCATCTTCTACTGCTTTCCCAGCCATAGCAGAGACCTGGATGCGAAGTAGAGCAGCGGGGACACAGCACCGGCCCCGCCATGTTTTTTTTTTTTTTTTCCCTGCCATGTTTTTAAAATAACCTTGAAGGCAGGCACTTGGCCCTGCAGTTAAGATGCTACTTGAGGGACGACACTGTGGTGTAGCAGGTAAAGCCTCCGAGACCTGCAATGCTGGCGTCTCATATGGGTGCTGGTTGGAGTCCTGGCTCCTCCATTTCCCATCCAGCTCTCTGCTCGGGCCTGGGAAAGCAGTGGAAGATGGCCCAAGTCCTTGGGCCCCTGCAGCTGTGTGGGAGACCCGGAGGAAGTTCCTGGCTCCTGGCTTCGGATCGGTGCAGCTCCGGCCGTTGCAGCCAATTGAGGAGTGATCCATCGGATGGAAGACCTCTCTGCCTCTCCTCTCTCTGTGTAACTCTGACTTTCAAATAAATACTTTTTTTTTTTAAATGATGCTACATGGGACAGCCCCATCCTATATCAAAGTGCCAGGAATCAGATCCTGGCTCTGGTCTTAATTCCAATTTCCTGCTGATGCACACCCTCGGAGGCCTCAGATGATACCTCAAGCCCATGGGTCCCTACCACTCATGTGACAGACCCAGATACTGACCGAGTTCTCAGCTCCTGGCTTTAGCCTGCTCCAGTCCTGGCTGTTGGTGGCATTTGAGAGTGATCCAGCAGGTAGGAAATCAGTTTCTTTCTCTCTCTCCCTCTCAGCCTTTCTGCCTTTATTTCAAATAAAATAATTTTTTATAAAGTTTGGTGAATAGTTTTAAATTTTGCATACTATTCCTCTAGTTGTATATTCCAGAATTCATTTAGTTAAACTAGCAGTGAATATTTAACTTTAAAAAACATTTTTCTTTTGTTAATTATTGTTTAGTTTTATTTGAGAGCGAGAACTCCACTCCACTCACTCATGCTCCAGATATCTCCAGTAGCTGGAGCTGGGCCAGGGCCAAAGTTAGGCTCCAGGAAAGCAATCCAGGTCTGCCTTTGCAATCCAGGTCTCCCACAACCAAGGGACCCTACTGCTTGAGCAATCAGCACTGTGATGTGGGAGGCAGATTTTTTATCACTGGGCTGAATGTCTACTCCCTGGGTCTTAGGTCTTTAATCTACCTGGAACTGACTTTTTGTGAGAGGCAAGTATTCAACTTTATCTTAATATTTCTATATGGATGCCCTGTTTTCCCCAAGCCACTTCTTGAGACTTTCACTCTTCATTAATGTGCTGTGGCTTATAGCCACATATATGTCTGTGTTTCTGAACTCACTGTTCTTTTCTGTTGGTTTGCTTCTTTGTCCTTGGGCCAGCATAACATTATCTTACAGTAGTAGCTTTGTAATCACTGACACCTGATGGAGCACGTCCTCTCACCTTGTTCAGAGTTACCTGTTCCTGGGCCTTTGCACAGCCTTATGCATTGTCATGTGCTTCAAAGATGAAAAATTTATCTGTTGGCATTTTTATTAGATTGACCATATGAATTAATTTGTAGCAGAATGGCATATTTCCGTTATTAAGTCTTCTAAACCAGGAAAAATGATTTGTCTCCATTTCCTTAGAGTTCTGTGATGTTTTTCCTATTCTTTATTTGGTTAATATCCAGCTTCCTGTACTTTCAGATGTTGTTATAAGTGACTTTTCCTTCATTTTATCATTGTTTGATGGTAGCATATATGCATATAGTCAGTTTTATATATTGACCTTATACATAGCAACCTTAAAAATTCATTTATTAATTCTAATAGTTTATCTATAGATTATTTTCAGTTTTCTAGTCATCATTCAAGTGTCTCTAGAAACAGTTTTATTTTTTCTTCTCAGTTCAGTCCCTTTGCTTTGTGTTTCTTCCCTGTTGTACTAACTCATACTTCCAGTGCGTGTTGCCTAGAAGTGGACATGATGCCTGGTTCCTGATCGCCAAGCTGTCAGTGTCCTTGCATCATGTTTATTCTAGAGTTTTATAGATCTCCTCTGTCAAAATGAGGATGTTCGACTGTATATCTAAGTCTGCTAAGAACTTTGAAGAATGGATGTTGAAACTTATCAGATATTTTTGCATTTTTTTGGATTTATTAGTTTATTTGAATCAGAGTTACACAGAAAAAGAAAGAGAGGCAGAGAGAGAGAGAGAGTCTTCCATCCGCTGATTCACTCCCCAGTTGGCCACAACAGCTGGAGCTGGGCTATCCAAAGCCAGGACAGGAACTTCTTCTGGGTCTCCCACATGGGTAAAGAGGTCCAAGGAGTTGGGCCATCTTCTACTGCTTTCCCAGGCCACAGCAGAGAGCTGGATCTGAAGTGGAGCAGTCGGGACTCAAACCTGTGCCCGTATGGGAAAGCAGCTCTGCAGGCAGCGGCTTTACCTACTATGCCACAGCACTGACCCCTACTTTTTGCATTATTAAAATGTATAATCTTTCTCCTTTAATTTATTGATAGAAAAAAACCATTTGTATATATGCATATAAAGTTTGCTTTGAATAAAAGGTTTATGCAAGTGAGACTTAATTACATACACATGAGCCTGCAGCAAGCCGTTCACTTAAGCTGAATCATTTTCTGTTGAGCTTTCAGACAGTTGAATGACTGCATATTAACACTATGTTCCAGTTTCTTTCCTAAGCACTTTGTGTATATATCTCATAAACCAAGTGGGACAGATACTACTATGACTGTTTTTCACATGAGAATACTGTTTCTGAGAGCTACTAGTGATGTGCCCAGGACACAGCTGGCGGGTGGCCAAGCTGGGATTCACATCTGGTACAAATCTTCACATCTTCAGACACTTGCTCTGAAGCCATACCAGTGCCCATCTCCTTTCAGTCATCTCATGAGAAACCGTGTTATAATGCTCTACCCTGCTCTACCTGGACAGTAGCCAGACTAGTTCCAAGGAATAGTGTACCATCCTAAATACATTTATTAGGAAGCAAGGAAGAGAAAAAATAAATTGCCCCTTTAAGTTAAAAAACCAGGGTGGGGAGGTGGTAGACAGATGGAAGTATAGAAAAAGTATAAAAATTAAAAAAGAATAAGGCCAGCGCCGCAGCACACTGGGCTAATCCTCTGCCTGCGGTGCCGGTGCCCCAGATTCTGGCCCCAGTCTGAGCGCCGGTTCTGTCCTGGTTGCTCCTCTTCCAGGCCAGCTCTCTGCTGTGGCCCGGGAGTGCAGTGGAGGATGGCCCAAGTGCTTGGGCCCTGCGCCCACATGGGAGACCGGGAGAAGCACCTGTCTCCTGGCTTCGGATCAGCATGGTGCGCCCACCGCAGCGGCCATTGGGGGGTGAACCAACAGAGGAAGGAAGACTTTTCTCTCTGTCTCTCTCTCACTGTCCACTCTGCCTGTCAAATAAATAAATAAATAAATAAATAAATAAACAATGCTTCCTGTGAAACCATAAGATCAAAATTATGGTGCTTATATTTTGTACTTTTTTTTTTTTTTTTTTTTTTTTTTAGGTATAAAGGAATCACAAATGGTCGGGCTCAGCTACTCTGGTTCCTACAGACTTTCTTCTTTGGGATAGCATCTCTTTCCATCTTGATTGCTTACAGACCAAAGCGCCAAAAACAAAATTAAAAGCAAATATACAGAAGTTTCCTCTACTTAATTCAGACACCTTTCCAGGGTGACGGGGACTGCCATTTTCACTCAATGATATTTCTATTTTGTAAAAAGTGTCCCTCAAAGCTATCTAGGACCCTGCAGTTACTCATTTTTCGTATAATATGCTGTGGTTGAGCTTGGATAGACCAGTTAGTTAACAAGGAAATAGGAAAAGTAAATACAAGTTTACAAGTAAATTAAGGAACTAGGAAAAGATTTTAGCCTTCAGCTCTGTGGACTCAGCACAGAAGAGGGCTTCCCCCCCACCTTCTTGAGGGCCTCTGGCATTGTGGGCTCTGCTGTCATCTGGGCTGAGACACACGCTTGCTAGATTTGCTTGTTGGTTTTTCTTTGCTCCTTTCCTTCTTGTTAAAACATCTTGGCTGCACTACCACCATGTTAGCTCTCCTTCCCTTAAATTCTCTCCATCTTTCTGGACCAAGATGTAGGGACACTTCTACAATACATCAGTTCCTTATACATTTGTTAGGCACCTCTAAGGTAGAATCTTATCCTTTCAAACTTCTGTTTCTCAAATTACAGAGAAAAATAAGGAAGTTGGAACGGGCAGACTGAGTGATCACATAGAGGCACGCTGAGAATCAGGGCTGGTGGCCTTCCCTGCTGCTGACCGAAGTGTCCTTTCCCTACACTGGACCCCGGGACACGGTGCCCTGTGGCTCGCAGGGGTTGATTGCTGCTCCAGCTCAGGGTGCAGCTTAGCTCTACTTCCCCCACCTTACCTGTCCCCCTGCCGTGCACGGAGTTGTTTGACCAGTGTTGATTGCTGACTTCACTTTCTACTCGTTCATTATCATTCCAATTTTTATGTGAAAACTACAGGACTCATTGCATACACTGTCCTCTCAAAAGACAGCCGCAAGACCTTTGGCTGACTGTGTCACCGCTTGGTGAGACTCCCAGTGGGAAACCTGTCTCTTTTTCATGCTTTCATGTTCTCCATCACTGTCTCCAGACTCCAAGTGTCTTCCTCCAGCTCTGAAGAGTCTAGCTCACGGTTTATCCATCAAGTTAGTGTCTTCCATTCTGGTGGATATATCTTACTACTGTTGACTGGTGGGATGACTCTGTCACCATTAGGAGCTATTAGGAGCTTCCCTAGAGGATGGCTTACTTGTTCTCTTTGGACTAGTCTTCATACCCCTTCCATAATATGGGGAGGGGGCAAGTTATTTGTATTAAGCAGACATTTATGAGAAACAACTACCTCCCCCAAAAGAGAGCTTCCAATTGAAACCACAATATAAAAGATTATGGACTGGGGCCACCGACCCTGTTGCATAGCACGTTAAACCTCCACATCACACATGGGCACTGGTTCCAGACCCAACTGCTCCGTTTCTGATCCAGCTCTCTGCTAATAATGTGCCTGGGAAAGCAGCAGTGGATGGCCCAAGTCCTTGGCCTGCAGCCTCGTGGGAGACCCAAAAGAAGTTCTGGGCCTGGCTTCAGCTTGTCCCCGCCCCAGCCACTGTGGTTATTTGAAGAGTGAACCAGTGGATGGAAGATTGCTGTCTTGCTTGCTCTGTCTTTTAAAGAAAAAAGAATATGGACTATGAATTGTTTCTGGTGGTATTTGTCTTAAAGTTTTTCTCTAGTTCTCTTGTGATTATGAGTTGCTTTTCACTAAGGAACCCCATTTTTGACCATGGAGTTAAGCATCATGGAAATCAAACCCAGTTTTTAAGAAGTCCTTTCCAAAGAGAAATAATAATGACTAATATTGGTGGTGCTGGGGACCGTGCTATCAGGTTATTGAAAGAAATGGATTAATTTAAATAAAATGCTGTGAGTTATCTCTTCAACCAAGTGCTTTTTTGTGTTTCTCAGTTTTGATATATTATCACATATTTGATTCTGTCTCAAATAGACTTTATGGGGCTGTTTGTACGGTTCAAATATCAGTTTTTCACTGACAGAGAAATGCAGAATGCTGTGGTTTCGGGGTATATCTCTCTTAGGTTTATAGAGGCCCACTTTTTTTTTTTTTTTTTTTTGACAGGCAGAGTGGACAGTGAGAGAGAGAGAGACAGAGAGAAAGGTCTTCCTTTGCCATTGGTTCACCCTCCAATGGCCGCCGCAGCCGGCGCACGGCGCTGATCCGATGGCAGGAGCCAGGTACTTGTCCTGGTCTCCCATGGGGTGCATGGCCCAAGCACTTGGGTCATCCTCCACTGTACTCCCGGGCCACAGCAGAGAGCTGGCCTGGAAGAGGGGCAACCGGGACAGAATCCGGCGCCCCAACCGGGACTAGAACCTGGTGTGCTGGCGCCGCAAGGCAGAGGATTAGCCTAGTGAGCCGTGGCGCGGGCCAGAGGCCCACTTAACTCTTGCACACACACTGAGGCACTGGGGTGGACACCAGTGTATTTGAATTATAGGACTTCCTCTTGTTTTCATTTCATTCAGCATTTGATAGAAACTCTGCAGCAAGTGAAGAATGTTCTGGCATTTTCTTTCAGTGCCAGAAGTATAAAATCATGCCATCTTATGTGGGATTTTACTATGGTGGGGTCTTAGCAGATGGTGCTGGCTGTTCAGGTCATAGACCCATCCACAGCCTCACAGTGAGGGGAGGTCACTTACGCAGCATCACACAGGAAGAGGCCGATTCTGGGCCTTGGGACACTCCCTCCCTTGCAGCCCAGGAGCTTTGATGTCAGTGAAGGAAAAAATAAAAATGGAGGCATCTTTATGTTGTAGTCTTAGCAATGATATGAGAAAAATAAAAAAAAAAAACAGCTTTGAGTCTGAGAAAAAAATCAGAGGCATCTTACTGGAATCGACTTGGAAGGCAAATGGACTAAATTGTTTTCTTCCCCACCCTAAAGATTTTCAGAGCGTGCATACTTCGGAAAAATAGAAAAAAGGACCAAAACAAAACAAATTGCTTCACAATTTACTAATAGGCCCGATTTATAGACTAACAGTATTTCCTACATTCAATATGCTATGACTCAATAGAGCTCAAGTCTAAACATGTTTGATCAGCCACAGTGTTAACAGCCTTGAGTTTAAGAGGTTGTGTTCCAGATAGGTGAAGTTTTTGTTTTAGCAAACAGCTTGCTTTTCAGAGGCCCTTTATGTCTTTACACTGAGAGTCCGAAAACTGCAGGGAAGTTAGGGAGCCTGTAGTTGAGGTATAAAACAATGGAACAGAAGAAAACAGCCCAGAAATAAACCTGGACATTTAGCAGTCAATGGATCATCGACAGAGAGGCCAGGAACACACAGGAAAGGACAGTCTCTTCACTCAATGCTGCTGAGAAGAAATGAATGTCCACATGCTGAAGGATGAAATTGGTCCCTTGCCACATGCCATTTGCAAAACTAAAAATGCATTGAAGACTTAAATCTAAGATCTCAATTACTAGAGGAAAATAGAGGGGGCAAGTTCTATAACGTTAATCTGGGTGATGGTTTTATGGCTCTAATCCCAAAAGTCCAGGCAACAAAAGATAAAATAGACAAACTGAAAAGCTTCAGCACAGCCAAGAAAATGATTAACAGAGCAAAGAGAAAAACCTACAGAATGGGAGAAAAATTTTTGCAAAGCATACATCTAATAATATCCAAAATATGCGGGAACTATACAACTCAATAGCAACAAAGCATGCGCCAGTTACTAACGGTCAAAGGACCTGGATAGACATTTCTGAAAAGAAGACATAGAAATGGCTCAGCATCATTGTTCCAAACACTGATAATAAAATATCCAAAGCCCACAGCTTTTTAAGGCAACCATTGTCCCCATTTTACAGCTAGAGAGTTAGAGACATGAAGGGAGTTCCTGCCAAAGATGACTGACTAGCTCAGGTGGAGGACTCCCCCGCTCCTGCGATGGACCTGAAGAAATAGAAGCTTCAGGTTGCAACCTGATCCTTGCACCAGGTTAGCGACAGCACAGGCCATGTGCGTGAGTGTTAGCAACATAAAACCCCACTGGGGATGGGATGTAGTTTATAGAAACAAATAGGCAGCCCTCAGGCATTTGCTGCACCAGGCTCCCAGCCCAAATGTGGATTGTATTATTATTTTTCCTTCAGGGTTTAGAGGTGAAAATCTCTGGACTAGTGGATGGGCCTCAAACAGGGACACACTAGTGGGGTTCACAGGAGCCTGGAACTCCATCCAGTCTCCCACATGGGTAGCAAGAGCCCAGGCACTTGGGTCATCTTAGTCTGTTTTACCAGGTGCATTAGCAGGGAGCTGGACTGGGAGTAGAGCAGTGAGGACTGGAACCAGCACTCTCATGGAATGCCAGATCACAGGTGGTGGCTTAGCCCACAGCGCAATGGTGCTAGCCCCTAATTCCACTTTTCTATAAGCTTTTTGAAGTATCCTGGTAGGCAAGGGCCTGGCCTTGGCCCTGTCCCAGTGCCGAACATCAGATATCGTGGTTGATTCCCCAAGGGCAGTAGGTGGATTGGCCTCACGAGAGGAGCTCTGAGGACAAAAGTCGGCTCACTGACTTAAGCCAATTTTCACTTAATTCTTGACAATTTGCCAACAAGCATTGGGTTGCCTACATTCCATGTTGCTCTTTTAGGAGGGAAAAATCTGAATCCAAAACAGTGTGGAGAGCCAACTGAAATCTACACGGGTTTGTAAACATGACAAGTCATTACCAGGGGAGAGAAAGGCCCAATCTGGCCAACTGCGGAGCTCAACTTGGATGCCTTAAAAAGCTTGCTTTATTTCACTCAACGTAACTAGAAATGCATTAGACTCCACAGGATTTGAGATGATATCATGTTTGCTGTTCACTTTAGAATACTGAGAGAGACTGCAGAAACCCACACACACCGCCTCGTTTTACTCTGGGAGATGATCGGAGGACGTTGAGGATAGCAGTCACCAGTGTAGTGGTGGCAGACCTAGGTCCCAGACCCCTTGCTGTTTCACCAAGCTGCAGTGTTGCATGAGACATCCAAAGTAATACTCTCAGCTCCCAAATATTCTACAGATGCTGTCCAAGAATGATGCATTCAGAATGAGAATAGTTTCTGTCATCGTTAGCTGCCTCAGACCCCCACATCCTGTTCATGTTATTGACATCTGCCTTTCCTATGCAGTATCCATAGCAATGCACAAATATTGGAAACCCTCCTCAGACCCTGGGGTTTTCTTGCCGTTGGATAACGATGCAGCAGTACTATGTTGCACATGTACACAGAATGGGGGGTATTTATAGCATTTATGGAGCTTTACCATCTGCACAGCCAGGGAGTTTGAAAGCTGGGTTCTGGGTGTTACAGAGTATTTCCTAGGAAACTGAAAAATAAATACATTATGAAATTTTGGTTTTCAATGTGTTACTGATGGTGTCTTGGCATCCCGTCAAGCCTGCTGCAAAATACACTTTGCACCAGAAGGGGCATTTCTTGTGTAATCCATTGTGTCCTTGGAATCTGCAAGAACCCCACCAAATGACTTCTGTGTTAATAAGAGCATATAATAATTGAACACTCACTGTGAGCGAGGCATTATGCTAAGAGTCTTGGTTGCATTCTTCCATTTAATCTTCACTTTAACCCCTGGGAGGTAGGTGATGCTGTCCCTTTTTTCCTAGTTAGAAAACAGGCCTGGGCTGGTGCCACAGCTCACTAGGCTAATCCTCCGCCGGCGGCGCTGGTACCCTGGGTTCTAGTCCTGGATGGGGTGCCGGGTTCTGTCCCGGTTGCTCCTCTTCCAGGCCAGCTCTCTGCTGTGGCCCAGGAAGGCAGTGGAGGATGGCCCAAGTGCTTGGGCCCTGCACCCCATGGGAGACCAGGAGGAAGCACCTGGCTCCTGGCTTCAGATCGGCGCAGCGCGCCGGCCGTCCATAGCAGCCATTTAGGGGGTGAACCAACGGAAGGAAGACCTTTCTCTCTGTCTCTCTCTCTAACTCTGCCTGTCAAAAAAAAAAAAAAAAAGAAAAGAAAAGAGAAAACGGGCCTGATAAATGAAGTAGCTTGTTTATTTCAGAACTAGTGAATGGTAGCACCAGGATTCAAACCTACATCCCTGTGACTCCGAAGGGCCTGTTTGTAACATGTGTCCAGAGGCTACATAAATAACAGAGGCAACCACAGCATAAAATCACTCTGCAATATCAATAGAGTTACAGTGCAGTATGTTTTCCTGGGAAATACACTTTTAAAACGAACTCTAACCTCTGATTCCTTCTATGACTATAGAAATTATTCCATCTCTCCCTCAAACAACAGATCCATTTGAAATGTCTCTCCAAAATGGCATCTGTTAAGAAACTACAGCACTTTACTTTGAGCATAAACAAAGTTCTTACCAGAAGGGGTTAATGCAAGAAGAGGAGGAAAGGTCAGCCCAGGAATACAGGGTTGGGTGAGAGGTTTGCTATGGCTAGCAGGCATCAGTGGCACTGAGGGCCTCTGGTTGGGCATGATCAGGCCTTTCCCCTGAGCAGATATGTGTGACATTCCCCCACCCCACCCGGGCTCTGTCACTATGGGGGAGATTGGACTGAGCAGGTCAGTTGTAACTGCCCACCAGGTGTGTCTATCCAGACTTAGTGGGGCAAGTCAGTAAACGGACGTTGACCTTTAGGGAAGGTGAAACAGACACCAGGTATCTTCAAATAAGATCAAGGTGGAGAGTAGGAGGCTGCTAAGCCTGGAGGTGGCGGGGCAGCCAAAGCCGTGTGCCCAGGAGTGGGCGGACTAAGTCCTCCATGGGGCAGCACGGAGTGGGGCGAAGCCAGTTAGCTTGCAGCAAGCTAACTCGGCCTCCATATTTAGAAGTTCTAAAGCAAAGGTTCTTACCCTGGGGTCCACTGATGGGTCAGCAGACCTGAGGATTTGTTTGTTTGATGAAACCCCTCTACACTCTTCAAACATGAAGGGCAGCTCTTTCTATGATTATCATTGTTGTTAATTACTCTATTAGAAGTTGAAATTGAAGGGCCTTAAGCTGCCGCCTTCAACACTGCCATCCCATTTGAGCTCTGGCTGCAGACCCAGCTGCTCCACTTCCAAGCTGACGATCCACCTGGGAAAGTGGAAGAAGGTGGCCCAAGTCCTTGGGCCCCTGCCACCCACATGGGAGACCCTAGTGGAGTTCCAGGCTCCCACGTTCCAGGCTTTGGCCTGGTCCAGCCCTGTGCATTGCAGCCATTTGGGGAGTTAACCTGTGAATGGGAAATGGATCTCTCTCTCTCTCTCTCTCTCTTTCTTCATAACTCCACTTTTCAAATAATTAACAAGCAAATCTTTCAAATCTTTTAAATATTTTAAGAATTGAAACTGAGAACATTTTTAAAAGCTTGTTTAATGATTCATTTGAAAATAGCAACAGTGAATGAATTGCCATGAACACATCTCAGCAGTAGTATGAAATTAGCTCTCACCTAATGGGCCCCTTGAGATCGGCCTTAAAGTACAAGTTGTAGGATATGAAAGGGCATAATGAAATACTTAAGATAAAGTTTGCTATGCTTTATAATATCTGATGTAAAGTGTGTTAACCACTATGGAATATGTTAAAAATCTTATAAAAATTTGTTTTTATTACATGATGTATTTTATCATATAAAATATTACTATATATAAAATACACATAAAATATACCCTGAATTTTGATATTATGAAATGTGTTAAATATCTTAGAAAAGTTTGCCTAATATGGACAGCTTTGTTTCCTTGGTTAACTGTTTACTGTCTCCACCTACTACAGAAAGAGTTAGTTTTTTTTCCTATATAATCTGCCTAGAGAGCAAAGATCCTGTTTCACCACAATAATTTTCTGGCCTTTGTGTTGATTTTATTATGCAGCTGATTATTTGATTTAAGAAAACAAGATTTTTAAATTAGGAGACAGCTGAAGTTCATTCCACTCATGTTACTCTCTGGGTTTATTTTTAATTGTTTTATTTTTCCCTTTCAAATGGGTAGACAAATATCATTTCTCACAAGTACCTATGATCCTAATGTAAGTGTTCAAATGCCCTGTTGGTTTTGGATTATTGCTCTCCCAAAATCAATCCTAAATATTAAATAAAATTTCAAGGATAGCTTTCCTAGGAAGTCCACTGGAAATCCAGAAAGCTTTGATACTGAATCCCCATAGAAAGAGAGGTGCCAGAAATAATTAGATTTATTTGGTGTTACCATTGATGAATTTCACAGGAATAAATAAAATTAGTTTTGATCAAAAGAAGAAACTGTAGGACAAACTTGCTTTCTGTGGCCAACTAAGCATTGTCTGCAGCACACCCTACCTGCTGATGCCTTGGGAAAGTAGCTGATAGAAATGCAAAATAGGCCGGTGCCTTGACTCACTAGGCTAATCCTCTGCCTAGCTGTGCAGGCACACCAGGTTCTAGTCCCGGGCGGGGCGCCAGATTCTGTCCCGATTGCCCCTCTTCCAGGCCAGCCCTCTGCTATGGCCAGGGAGTGCAGTGGAGGATGGCCCAGGTGCTTGGGCCCTGCACCCGATGGAAGACCAGGAAAAGCACCTGGCTCCTGGCTCCTGCCATCGGATCAGCGCGGTGCGCCGGCCGCGGCGGCCATTGGAGGGTGAACCAAAGACAAAAGGAAGACCTTTCTCTCTGTCTCTCTCTCTCACTGTCCACTCTGCCTGTCAAAAAAAAAAAAAAAGAAAAGAAAAAAAAAGAAATGCAAAATAATTCTTGTCTCTAGACACATCCCTTCTGTCCTCACCAGTGAAGCTTCTATTGACTTCCTGGCCCTACTCTGAAAGAAGCTGGCTTGGGCTCCATGTGTACATTGGTTTCAACATTCCTTTGCTTCATATGAATTCCCACTTTTTTTTACTTCCCTTTTGAGTTAGTTATAATCTGCCTGGTTCCCTCATTGATTCATTGAAATTAAATCCTTAGCACATGTTTTGTTAGAGTAGACCACCCGAAAAACGTCACCAAGAGACATGTCTCTTATGCAAACAGCACGGGGAAGTTTTATTGATTATCCAGCATGCTGGGGCTGTCTGATCATCATGAACAGAGCAGCCCCGAATAACCAAAGGTTAGGGTTTATAAAGGGAAAAACCGCAAAACCAGGAAGGGAGGAATACACGGTTGCTATGCACGGTTGCTATACACAATTGCTAAGATCAAAAGAGAGTACATAAAATCAAAAGAGTATATGGTTACTGGGGTCAACATAACCTAAAACCTAAGTGAAATTAATATTTATCATAATCTTGACAATACCAGTTACAATCTTACAATTAGCAATTAGGACTTGATATTAATGTAAGACACAGACAAATCACATCTTTATTATGAACCCAGGTAACCCAGGGGCAACTTTTGTGCTTGTAAGCTTGAGCAATCATGCTAGGGGGTTTTTGTGCTCTGCCAAGGGTGATATAGTGTACTGCTATTGTTTGACTATTTGAAACCATAGTTTCAGACCAGAGTCTCACGGTGGGGGGGGGGTGTTGGAGTCTCAAGGACTCCAAAATGGAGTCCCTACTGTCAGGGGGCTACTTCAGTTTGTTTTATATCTGTTTGAGAGTCATAATTTTACTTTAAAAAAAAATCTTAATGCATAGAATAGACATCAGTTCTGTATAAACAAGGGAAGCCCTGGGCATCAGGGTTTAATTCTTTCCCTTAACCATGGTTGAAAATAGATAGAAGACCAAGATTACGTGGAAGGCAATAACTGGGAACTGGCATTAACTTTCAGCAGTTCAATTATTTGACCTTCTCTGCATGCAGTAGCCTTGGGGGTAGGTTGCTCTCCTCTCCTACACCTGTGTACCCTTCTTAGGTGGAGCTCAAATAATCCCTTCTCACCTTATAGCAGCAGGCAGGACTGAGTTAAAGATACAGGCCTGGAAGAGTAATATCAAAGGTATGTGGTATAATCAAGGAAGGCTCAGAAACAGGGTGGGCTAAAGGTCAGTCCTGGGTCAGGCCTTTGGGCTCCCGGGTAAGTCATTGGTTAGGACGCCCAGTGTCTCAGACCTGAGTGCCTGGGTCCAATGCCCACCTCCATGCTGACCGCAGCGTTCCTGCTAAACGCAGGCCCTGGGAGGGGCTGGTGATGGCTCAGGAGGTTGGGTTCCTGCCATTCATGTGGAAGACCAAGATTGCACTCCAGCTCCTGGCTTTCGCCCCAGCCATCAAAGGCACTAGGGATTGAGCCAGTGGATGGAGTTTCTCTCTCCCTCCCTCCTTTCTCCCTCTCCCTCCCTCTCAAATAAATAAATAGTTAATCAAAAATAATGATAAAGGTTGGTCCTATGCAGTTAAGCAGTTGCTATAGCACTGAGTTAAAATGAAGATAACACTGAGGTTTAAAGACAGGTTTAAATACTGAGGTTTAAGGAATTCTTTAAAAACTTTTTACTGAAGTATAACATATATACGTTTAAAGAACTAAATTCACCAAAGGAACCAGCAGTGTCTGGTGCTATGATACGGCAGGTTAAGCCAACACTTGGGACACCCACATCCCATATTGGAGTGCCAGTTTGAATCCTGGATACTCCACTTCCCATCCAGCTTCCTGCTAATACACCTGGGAAGGCAGCCAGGATGAAATTCTTGGCTCCTGGCTTCAGCCTGGCCCAGAAGTCACTGCTGTGGCCATTTGGAGGGTGCACCAGTAGGTGGAAGATCTCTCTCTCTCTCTCTCTCCCACCCCCACCCCCACTGCATCCTCCCATTCCCCATCCTGCCTTTCAAATAAATACATCTTTTTTAAAAAGTTGAATTATAGATTTTTTTTTTGTGAAAGTCTTTCATTAATTATACTTGCATCCATAATGTTGTATGTAGTGGTGAATCATTCATTACCTAATCTGATGTTGGTGGGAATTTAGATCGTTTCTAGTTTAGAACTATTATGGTGGGTAAAGCCGCCACCTACAGTGCCGGCATCCCATATGGCCGCTGGTTCAAGTCCGGCTGCTCCACTTCCTTCCAGCTTTCTG
This sequence comes from Oryctolagus cuniculus, assembly GCF_964237555.1. NCBI lineage: Eukaryota > Metazoa > Chordata > Mammalia > Lagomorpha > Leporidae > Oryctolagus > Oryctolagus cuniculus. The sequence continues at coordinate 70,636,204 of NC_091446.1, read as the reverse complement.
CTGTGGCCTGGGAAAGTAGTGGAAGATGGGCCAAGTGTTTGCACTCCTGCACCCACGTAGGGGACCAGGAAGAAGCTCCTGGCTCCTGGCTTCGGATCAGCCCAACTCCGGCCATTGTGGCCATTTTGGGAGTGAACCAGGGGGTGGAAGCCCTTTCTGTTTCTCTGCCTCTGCCTCTCTGTAACTCTGCCTTTCCAATAAATAAATAAATCTTTTTATAAAAAAAGAACTATTATGATAGTGCAGTTATAAACATTCATTTTTTTTCTGAGACTTAGTTATTTGAAAGGCAGAGTGACAGAGAGAGATAGAAAGAGATCATCTGCTGCTTCACTCCTCAAGAGGCCACAATGGCCTAGGCTGTGCCACGCCAAAGCCAGGAGCCTGGAATTCCATGCAGGTCTCCCATGTGGGTGGCAGGGGTCCAAGCACTTGGGCCATCTTCTGCTGCTTTTCCAAGGCCATTAGCAAGGAGCTGGATCAAAAGTGAAACAGCCAGGACTTGAACGGGCACCCCTATGGGGAGCTGGTGCTGCAGGTGGTGGCTTTACCTGCTACACCACAGCACTGAACCCACAGAAAAGTTTTTTGAACCAAAACAAACTCATACTTTTAATTCTATTTTGCATGTGTACTTAGGCTTGGAATTGGTAGAGTGTTTTTATTTATTTATTTATTTTTAAAGATTTATTTATTTATTTGAAAGACAGAGTTACACAGAGAGAGGAGAAGCAGAGAAAGAGAGAGGTCTTCCATTCGATGGTTCACTCCCCAACTGGCTGCAACAGCTAGAATTGTGCCAATCCGAAGCCAGGAGCTTCTTCCAGGTCTCCCACGCGGGTGCTGGGGCCCAAGGACTTCGGCCATCTTCTTATTGCTTTCCCAGGGCACAGGGAGAGCTGGATAGCAGAGAGCTAGATCAGAAGTGGAGCAGCCAGGTCTCGAACCGGCGCCCATGTGGGATGCCGGCACTTTAGGCTAGGGCGTTAATCTGCTGCGCCACAGTGCCGGCCCCAGTAGAGTGTATTTATATCCGTATGTATATTAAAAATCTTGTGCTAGAGTTGTGGTACAACAGGTCAAGCTGCCACCTGCAAAGCTAGTCTCATATAAGCATGGGTTTGAGTTCCGGCTGCTCTACTTCCAATTCAGCTCTCTGCTAATGTGCTTGGGAAAAGCAGCAGATGATGGCCCAAGTGCTTTGGCCCAGGCCACCCATGTGAGAAACCCAAGTGGAGTTCCTGGCTTCTGGCTTCAGTCTGGCCCAGCCCTGGCTGTTGTAGCCATTTGAGGAGTGAACTAACATATGAAAGTCTCTCTCTCTCTCTCTCTCTCTCTCTCTCTCTCTCTCTCTCCCCTCTTCCCCCTCTCTTCCTCTCTTCCTCTCTTCCTCTTTCTCTGTAACTCTGCATTTTAAATAAATAAATAAATCTTTTTTTTTTTTTTACCGTCTTGTATCTCTGAGTCTAATCCAACATAGCAGGGTTCACTTTATCCTTTTCCCTTTCCTTGCTGTGGTTTCTGTGACAGAAACCAAGCATACTTATTTTCTCCATCCTGGAATATCCATATTACGAAGCCTCATTCCCCAGCTCTGTCTGCTGAAAGGGCCTAGAGCCGGGACAGCCCAGGTCTGGATTTCCAAGAGGAAGCAGGCTTCCTTGGAGCCATGGCTGAGTCCAGGATGGAAGCTGGGGAATGACAGGATGAGTGCTGAGTATCAGAAAGGAAAGAAGCACTCAAAGTGGGGATAACTCAGACAGACAGGAACCCTCTTACCTGGCCTTATCTGGGACAGTTTGACCAAAAAACAATGTTAGGAATAGATTATAACTGGCAAACTAACTTCCCATAAGGCTGAAATAGACAAGGGAGCCCATATATGGAGAGAAGAGAGTTCTTTACAGTTGAATTCCAACTAATAAATGTGGAAGAAATTATGGAAATAGAAAATCGACCACCAGAGAATGCAGTGGGAATGAATGTTGCAAATAAAGAGCCAAATGAATGCTCAAACTGGTGAAAGTGTGATGCTAAACAAGATATTTGCATAATGTACTTACAGGTGTATTTCAAAAAGATTGTGGAAAATGGAATTAAAAGGTACATTTTCATGCAAAAAAGTCTGTGAAACCATGCACTTGTATTAATCACAGAAGAAGAAGAAGAAAAAAAAAAAACAGTGATTGTATAGTGAAGAAATGTGACAGACATCGTATTCCAGGGCTCATGTGGGACACAGTGTCCTGGAGGGGTGCAGTGGGAAGGGCGCATGTGGGACACAGTGTCCTGGAGGGGTGCAGTGGGAAGGGCGCAATAGCACTTCTGTGGTGTTCCCACACAAAACGCAGCTCTTGAGGTCATGAGCAGGGCAATCCTGGCAACGTCCCAGGCAGACCTGCGACTTTCCAATAGTATTGTACTAATGTCAGTTACTTGGCTTTCCCAACTCCTGTGAAGTTATGTAAGGTGTTAATATTTGGGAACACCGGTGGAGTGTATATAGGAATCCACTGTCTGGTTTTCGTAAGCATAAAGTTACTTCAGAAGAAAAAGAAAGAGAGGAGTCAGTTGTGATTGTGCCATCCTTAAGACAGAAACCCTGGCCAGCACCTCTGCTGCAGGTACAAAGTGCTCCCCTGACAGAGGCAGTCAAGGTCCTCAATAATGAACCCAGACTTTTCCCCACATTTATATTAGCTCCGCCCACGTCCATCAGCCGCCCATGCCCTGCCAATTTCTCTGGCACAGGCTTAGAAAAGCCTGACTCATGTCCTAAGACCCCTTTCATGGGGCCTTCACCTTACACCCAGAGTCAGCTGCTAGCCAACCCTGCAGTGCAGTCAGCCCTGGGTCGTGACCTTGGAAACCTTGAACTCCCTTGGGGGGGTGGGGATGTAGGCTCTGCGGGTCTGTCATTCCCTACACCCTGTCTGCCCTTAGGAAGCTTCTGACTTGCAAATAAACACAGCCAGGAGAAGGGAAAGCAGATCAGAGGTGGGTAGGGTGGGTAAGGGAGCCTGCACAGCTCTTCGGGGCTGTGGTTTTCCTTTGGCCTCTTCTGCTCAGAGCGGGCTGGTCTGCCCAAAGCTATGCAGCTGTTAAGAACAAAAATCCCCATTTGAACACAGCCTTCTGCCTCCTTTACTAAGGGCTGCTAGCTCCAAAAAGGCTTGGAATAGCCAACCATGTAGCATCTTCATACAGTTTTCATTTCACCCTGACACACCTCAAGGTCATCTCTGGGGACAGCCTCGCAGAGAAGGTTCCCAAAGAGCTGGCAGGAAATGCGACTGACTCCCCTCTCCCCAGGCCTGCAGAGCGTCCCAGTATCACAGCTGAATGCATTCTGGGGAAACAGCCACAGACGTGACAACGAACTGAATGCACACTTAACAGTGTGAACCTGCAGCAAAGTCATCTCAACCCTGAGCAGCTAGAATACCAGCACCACAGTGGGCTGGGGCTGAGCTCATTTGCTGGACCCCTTTATTCCTGATCCCGCTCCTTGAAATGTGGATTTATCGGGGCTGACGCTGTAGTATAGTAAGCTAAGCCACGGGTTTGTGTCCCGGCTGCTCCTCTTCCGATCTGGCTCCCTGGTAATGGGCTCCCTTGGAGGCTTCAAGTGATGTCTCAAGTGCTTAGGTCCTTGCCTCCCTGCCATCCACGTGGGAAACTCTGACTGAGTTCTGGGCTCCTGGTTTCACTGACCCAGCCCCAGCCATTGTGGTTACTTGGGGAGTGAACTAACAGATGGGAGATTTCTCTGTCTCTTTTCCTCTCAAATGAATTAATTAAGTAAATAGAAACAGCATCTTAAAACCACTGGCTGGGAAACTTCTCTTGCCAAGCTCTAGAATAACTACAGAAGCCATCCAACGCCTGCAGTATTGGCTGAGGTCAACTGAGAAGCTAACTACACGGTGTTTCACAGGGTGTTGAAATCCATGAACGTTAGCTGTTAGGACTATCATTATTGATATCCTAATGGGTAATAGTGAACCGCTGCCCTCACCCTGCACCTCCCTTCTCCCTGTACCAAGCAGACCTACTCATCTACATCCTCCGTAAGCTGGGAGGATTTGGGACTGCCTGCAAGAAAGGCAGAGGGCTCAAAAACAAAAAACTTCTTAAATACCAACTTGTGAAGACGCCACACTGCTTTTCCTGGGACCCAGCAGAGATCCACATCACATTTTCCTGGTTCCCTTTCTCTGGCTATGATCTGTGCACCGTGTGCTAGCAGCCCTCTCCATCTGTGAGAGAGGCAGTGGGCCTTGGCCACAGGGCCTGGATCTTTCTGCTGGTGGCTCTGGAAATACTGGCTGGTGCCAGAAGGAGAAGAGAAAGAGGCTTTGTGCAGCCCAGACACTCCCAGCCAGCGAGACTGGTCCAAGTGGGCTCCATCTCCATCCCCAGAGGGGTGGCCAGCCCCTATTTCCTGTTTCCTTGGCCCCTCGCCCTTGGAAATGCCAACAGAACCTGCCAGCTCCCCCACCGGCTGTCTTCTCAGCACAGCCAGCCTCAGAGGATGCAGCCCACAGCCCAGGGACTGACACGGGCACACATCCCAGATTCCTAAATGGCCCCTGTGTACCTTGGGCCACCTCCTCGGTTCTCCAAGCCTCACATGGTGTTCAGCGTGGATCCTGGTGCTACCTGCCAGGGTAAAGGGAGCACTAAACGAGAAGGAAGCTCCTGCACATTGGGGCACATCATTCATGCAGCCGGTGCTGGGTGTTCCCCCTCGCTACAGCAGTTGTCACCCTGAGCCCCTAAGTAGCCCACTTGCCCCTTCTCAGCACACCCTGCTCCAGAACCCCTCACTATCTAGAAACTTTGCTGAGGCCTCAGAGTCAAGAGGTCTGGGAATATTGAAGAGCACAGATTATGCAATTAGCAGCTGGCACTGCAACGCAGCAGATTAAATTGCTGCTTGAGACTGGCATCCTATGTCAGAATGCCTGTTTGAATCCTGATTGCTCCACCTGATCCAGCTCCCTAAACATGCTCCTACTTGGATTCTTGCAACTTATATGGGAGACCTAGATGGAGTTCCTGGCTCCTGGCTACAGCCTGCCCTGGCTGTTATGGCCATTTGGGGAGTGAACCAGTAGATGGAAGATTCTCATTCTCTCTCTCTCTCATTCTTTCTCTCTCTGTGTCTCTCTACTCCTCCCCCTCCTCCCTCCCTCACTGTTGTTCAATCAATCAATCAATAAATATTTAAAAAAAAAAAAAAAGATCCTGGCTGCTGCTGCGGCTCACTAGGCTAATCCTCCACCTGCGGCACCAGCACCCCAGGTTCTAGTCCTGGTTGGGGTGCCAGATTCTGTCCCAGTTGCTCCACTTCCAGTCCAGCTCTCTGCTGTGGCCTGGGAAGGCAGTGGAGGATGGCCCAAGTGCTTGGGCCCTGCACCCGCATGGGAGACCATGAGGAAGCACCTGGCTCCTGACTTCGGATCAGCGTAGCGCGCTGGCTGTAGCAGCCATTTAGGGGGTGAACCAACAGAAGGAAGAGCTTTCTCTCTGTCTCTCTCTTTCTGTCTAACTCTGCCTGTCAAAAAAAAGATCCTGGAACCAGATCCACCTGTAACCCTGGATGAAATATATTTAACAAATCTTATCTGAAAGATGCACATGAAGAAACTTAAATATAATTAGTACTGCAAAGACTAATAAAGATATTGTATATACAACCTTTGAAGAATGCCTGGTTCAGAGATAAGTTCAGTTTTTCAGGGATAAGTTTAGCAAATCACAGAACAAAAGTAAATAATGAAGCTCTTTTATAATTAGCGCCAGCTGGACACCAACATGCTTTGAAGCCCAACATATGGTTGGCATATTTCCCTGATTCCTGCTGCTGGTTCCAGTGCCCCTATTAATTTCACTGTTCGTTTCCCATTTCCTTTCTCTTGCCATGATCCGTGCACCGTGTGCTAGCAGCCCTCTCCATCTGTGAGAGAGGCAGTGGGCCTTGGCCACGGGGCCTGGATCTTTCTGCTGGTGGCTCTGGAAATACTGGCTGGTGCCAGAAGGAGAAGAGAAAGAGGCTTTGTGCAGCCCAGACCCTCCCAGCCAGCGAGACTGGTCCAAGTGGGATCCATCTCCATCCCCAGAGGGGTGGCCAGCCCCTGTTTCCTAGGACATAGTGAACTGGATCCCTGTTATCTTCTTGCTCAGTTTTCTTCTACATGTTTGGGCTGGTTTCCATTGGCACAAGGAAATAAGTTGATTTCCAAATAGCTATCTCTCTCTCTTTTTAAGATTTATTTGTTTATATATGTAAGAGTCAGAGCTACAGAGAGGGAGAGACAGAGAGAGAGCTCTTCCATCTGCTGGCTCAGATAAAGCTCCTGGCTCCTGACGTTCGCCTGGCCCAGCCGCAGTCATTGAGGCCATCTGGGGAGTGAACCAGCAGCTGGAAGCTCTCTGTCTCTCTCATTCTGCCTTTCAGATGGATAAATATATACATATTTTTTAAAAAGGTAACATTAATTATCTTAGTAAGAAAATGTCCCTTTATTTCTATTTTTTAAAAGATTTATTTATTTATTTGAAAGGCAGAATTACAGAGAGGCAGAGGCAGAGAGAGAGAGGGAGAGAGGTCTTCCATCCGCTGGTTCACTCCCCAGATGACCACAACGGCTGGAGCTGTGCCAATCCAAAGCCAGGAGCCAGGAGTTTCTTCTGGGTCTTCCATGTGGATGCAGGGCCCAAGGACTTGGACCATCTTCTGCTGCTTTCCCAGGCCATAGCAGAGAGCTGGATCAAAAGTGGAGCAGCCAGGACTCAAACTGGCGCCCATATGGGATGCTGGCACTGCAGACAGAGGCTTTACCCACTAGGCCACAGCGCCAGCCCCTACTTCTACATCTTTGAATTTGTTGTTTTACTCTCGGGGTATCTGCTCATCAGATAACACTTTCAGGATTAATTGAAAATATAAGGCTATGTTGATTTTTGTTTCTTTGACCTTAGCACAGATGTGATGACTTTTTTTCCAGTCCTCACTAAATAGGCAGCCAATAATTTATGTCATGTTCAAATTAGTGGCTAAATGAGACAGGATGCAATAAAGCGTATTAGGATATTTGAATGTCCATTTGGGAAAAAAAAATTTTATGTTTGAATCTTTCCTCCCAACCACATAGAAATTCTAGATGGGTTAGAGATTTTGTCTTTAAGAAACCTTAAAACTATTTGGAGAAAATATTGGAAAATATTTTTATAGTCTCGATGTGAAGAATCATAAGTAAGTTGTGATAAACTTACATAAGCCATAAAAGAAAACACAGAGATTTCGCCACATGATATCTAAAACTTCTCTATGATGAAAGAGACCACAAAGTTCACGACAATGGGAGGCAGAAAGAAAACATTGCCAACATATAGGAGAGGACTTAAAAAAGTTTGTGGAAAAATGGAATTACAAAATAAATTTGTTTGGCAAACCAAATTTTGAAATCCATGCAGTTTTTTTCATAATATGCATAATATCCATGAGCTTTTCAAAGAGGCTTGGAACAACAGGCAGTAGATTAATAATCAAAGTATGTAAAGGGGAGAAGTGGGGGAAAAAGAACATTTGAATAGGCAAATAAAGCTCAACCCTCACTCTAAATAGCAAATAAATAAAAACAAGGTAAAATCATCAAAATCTCAAAACGTAGATATCCGGCATTGCAGAATGCACAGGGCAACAGCTCTTCCACCTCCAGGCTCTTCCGCGCCAAAAGTATTGTCTGTGAATGGCACTCCTGCAGTGCGGTTCCAGTACAGGTTCCCATGGAGCGGGGTGCACCTGGAGCTCAGTTCTCTGTGCCCTGCCACTCCAGTGTTTGGGGGACAGTTTGTGATATATTCAGCAAAATATCAAAGACCCTCTGACTCAATGATTCTTCTTCCAAGAATCTAGCCTTTCAGAAATATATGAATATCTAATAGTGCATAAAGATATATGCAAAAAAGATATTCTTTGAGGCACATTTTATTTGGGGGAGAAAAAGGAAATACCCTATGTGTCCATCATGAAAATAAAAATAATGATGTAAATAAGGATGCATCTACTCATGGGATATTTTGCAACTCTTCCTATTCTTAAATGTTTGTTTTCATATATTTGGAAGGTAAAGTGACAGGCAGGGAGAGAGAGCTCCCATCTGCCTGCTCACTCTCCAATTACCTGCCACAGCATGAGCTAATCAAGGCTGACACTGAGAACCTGGAGCACCATCCAGGCCTCCCCAAAGCTGCCAGAGCCCAAGCACTTGAGCTATCTTCTGCTGCCTCCCAGGATGCACTAGCAGGAATCTGGATTGGAAATGCAGTAGCCAGGACTCAAACTGGTGCTCTCAGGGAGATGGGAGCACCCTGGGCAGCAGGCTAACATGCTCCAGATAATTTGCAACTCTTTAAAGGATTTGTACTCACGTTCAACGATCTTCAGTATTTGATGCTACAGCAGAGATAAACATGAACATAAAAAATATTAAAATTATCTCGTGTCGGAGCCAGCACTGCGGTGTAGAAGTTTAAAGCTGCCATCTGCAGTGCCGGCATCCCATGCAGGCGCTGGTTTGAGACCCGGCTGCTCCATTTCCTATTCAGCTCCCTGCTGACCTGCCTGGGAAGGGAGAGGGGGATGGCCCAAGTGCTTGGGCCCCTGCAACCCCATGGGAGGCCAGGAAGAAGCTCCTGATCCCTGGCTTAATCCCCCAGCCATTGAGGCCATTGGGGGAGTGAACCAGCAGATGGAAGATATCTATGTGTGTGTGTCCACCTCTCTCTCTGTAACTCTGCTTCTCAAATAAATAAAATAAAATTTTTTAAATAAAAATCTCATGTTGCATTCCAATGTCTACATGTTTATGTCTTAATCTGCATTATACAGATGGGCAACACAAGATGGGTAAGGAAAAGCCTGCTAAACCAAGAGGCCTGAACGGGACCCTTGAGCATGGGGAGTGTAGTGAGTGGCGGTTTTCATGCTATACTCCATATACTCACTCCGTGCTCTACCACAAGGAAGCATTGTATACAGTTTTATAACATTAAATTCAAAATATTCTGAAGCCCACTGGCTGTGTGCGTTGTAAGAATCCTTGTGGGTTTGGCTGTTCTTTGACAACTTTCCACCTGGCTAAACTACCCAGGAGTGTCCTACCACATTCTTGGCATTCCTGGAATAAACCGTTTCTTTTTCTAAACCAGCTCATCTGGGCATCATAATTCCCAGGAGAATTTTTTTTTTTTTTTAATTGTAGATCCAAGTCTCCTTCACTGACTCAGAATTTCTTATTTTGCTGTGGAGGAGGAAGTGCGAGTTACGGTTCATGTGGCAGCCACACAGCCACAGCCACGGCCACGGCCACAGCCACAGCCACAGCCATGGCCACAGCCCAGGAGAAGGTGGAGAGGGAGGCTGGATCCTCAGGGCAGCCCCAAGGCATGAGATGAAAGTGCTCCATTTGGAGCCACAAAACAACAACAGATACATTAGGGCTGGGCCTTTTGTTTTCCCCACAACTCAACCTTTTCTAATGCATTTGTTGTTCTGTAAAGGAGGTGGGGAATTTCCACTTGTTCTCTTCTAAACCACTGCAGGATGCTTTGAAGCTGCCTTAAAATCCCATCCAGTTCTTAGAATTAAGAAACCCACCCAGTCTGCTTCCAAAGGAAGAAGGTAACAGAGTTGCAAGGTGTGTGTGTGCTTTGTATTGTTATCTCAGGGCTTCAAATCAGACTGCACAGCTGATCTGTAGAAAGGGGCCTGTGAGGGTCTCCAGGGCAGATCAGAGAGGCCAGACATGCATACTCCTACCCTAGGTGCATGCATACTCCTACCCTAGGTGAGGTCTGTTAAGATTATAAGCCTGACTGCTTTGTGAATGCCCTAAAGGCAGATGTGAGTTTACCTATCTAATGCAAGGCTTAAGCCTCTGCTGAACACTCTGATTTTGATTGTATTGGGGCCTTTTGCTTTTACAGAGCTGTAAACTGTCCACAACTGATAGCAATGCAAAATAGTTCTTTTGTCTCTAGATAGGCCAGTCCTGCCACGTGTACAGGTTCAGGTGACTCCAGGCCTTCCTGCCTCTATTTGCACAATATCACAGTCTATATCAGATAAGGTACAGGGCAGCAGGTGAGGCCCAACTGCTGCCCTTGAGGCCATATAGGGAGGGAAGATAACTCTCTTTCTCACTCTGCCTTTCAAATAACTAAACAAAAACTTTGATGAAAAATATTTCAGACTGGCACCAAGGCTCAATAGGCTAATCCTCCACCTGCAGTGCTGGCACCCTGGGTTCTAGTCCTGGTTGGGGCGCCGGGTTCTGTCCCGGTTGCTCCTCTTCCAGTTCAGCTCTCTGCTGTGGCCTGAGAAGGCAGTGGAGGATGGCCCAAGTGCTTGGGCCCTGCACCCGCATGGGAGACCAGGAGAAGCATCTGACTCCTGGCTTCGGATCAGCGCGGCCATTGGGGGGTGAACCAACGGGGAAAACAAAAAAAAAAGGAAGATCTTTTGTTAGAGTCCGAAAAAGCCCACCACCCGAGGAACGACTCCAAGAGACCTTTCTCTCATGCAACCAGCAAAGGGTTAAAGATTTATTGATTATCCAGCATGCTGGGGCTGTCCGATCATACATGAGCAGAGCAGCCCCAAATAACCAAAGGTTAGGGTTTATAAAGGCAAAAACCGCAAAACCGGGAAGGGGGGGAATACATGGTTGCTATGCATGGTTGCTATACACAATTGCTAAAATCAAAAGAGAGTACATAAAATCAAAAGAGAGTATATGGTTACTGGGGTCAACATAACCTAAAACCTAAGTGAAATTAATATTCATCATAATCTTAGACAATACCAGTTACAATATTACAATTAGCAATTAGGACTTGACATTAATGTAAGACACAGACAAATCACATCTTTATTATTAGCTCAGGTAACCCAGGTGCCACTTGAGCAATCATGCTAGGGGGTTTTTGTGCTCTGCCAAGGGTGATGTAGTGCACTGCTATTGTCTGACTATTTGAGATCATAGTTTCAGACCAGAGTCTCACGGTGGGGGGGGGTGCTTTCTCAGAATGGAGTCTCAAGTGCTCCAAAATGGAGTCCCTACTGTCAAGGTGCTACTTCACTCTGTCTAATTTTACAGCTGTACCAGGAATGTTATAACCTGTAAGCTTAAGCTTAACTTTTTACACCCGCACATATACAATTTTAACTTTTCACTTTCTCTCTGTCTCTCTCACTGTCCACTCTGCCTGTCAAAAAAATAAAAATAAATAAAGAAAAATATTACAGATCTGTGTCTGTTTTTTGGACTGATAGTGACTTTCTAGGGTGCATCCCTTATTAATGAGTTCGATAAAATCTTTAGCTCCTGCTCATTTTATATCTGTGTGAGTCCTGATTTAACGTTTTTTTGGAAAAGCATCTTTTCACATCACTGTCCCTTCTTTCCCGGAAGAAGGACTTCCTACAGAAGAGCCAACAGCAAGCCTGCGATCCCACAGACGCTGTCTGAGGCCATCGGAGCCCTTTCTTGTTCCTCGTGGAGAAAAGCTTCTTCGCACCTGGGGGGGAGGGGGAGGGCTTTGGCGCCTGTGCCACAGCTGTGGGTGACAGCGGGACTCAGTCTACCCGTCTGTGCAAGGAGCTCACGGCGACTGCCTGAACCCCGGAGCTGCCGCCCAGCCTCCCCTTGCGCCCTGCACCCCGCGCCCGGGGCCCCGGCAGTGCAGCCGCTGCCTGGGAACGCTCCCAGTCCCGCACGACTGCCCCTCCGCCCGCGGGGGTCTCTGGGCTCCGCGCTGCTCCCGGGGTGCGGAGGGACTCGGGAGGGGGCGGGTTCACTGGAGCCAGAAAGCCCGGAGCCGCCCAGGAATTTTGGCTCGGGCTGGGAGCATTTCCTCCCGGGCTGGCCCGGCGCGATCCCGCGGAGGGCTGTCGCTGGCAGACGCGCACAGCGCTCGGTCCCGCCGGCATCATGCGGCCCCTGCTGTGCGCGCTGGCCGGGCTCGCCCTGCTCCGCGCCGCGGGCGCTCTGGCCGGTGAGTAGGGGCCGCGGGCCCGCGATGCGGGCAGGGGACTGGGAGCCCGGGAGGCCCGCCGAGGGCAAGGTGGGGATGAGCGAGTGAGAGAGATGCCAGGCAGGGAGGGAGGGAAGGAGGAGTGACAGAACTGAACCAGCGGGGAACAGAGGCACAGAGACAGGGGAGAGGGGAAATAAGGGATTTAGAAAGAGGTTTTGGAGAAACACAGATACCAGTTCGGGCAGAAAGCAAAAGCAGTTGAGAGCAACAGAGCAAGAAACAAGGATTGAAATGGAGAGAGACGGAGACCGATGTTTTCAGAAAAACCTATTGAGAAAGTTGAGAAAAGCTGGGGGGGGGGGGTGCCGAACTGCTGGTGAAAGGAGACAGGAAGGGGTAAAAGGTCAAGTTTGTAGGGTGGGGCAGCCCTGAGGCCAGCTGGGAGCAGGCCTGGCTTTCCAGGGCCATGCACTGGAAGCTGAGCTCCAAGGCCAGTGACCCAGGCAGGGCCCACACGGCCATCCGGCCATCCTGGAGCCAGGCAGACGGCCCCTGCCGCGTGGGGACAGAGTCAGATTCCAGGTTTGTTTCTTTAAAAGATGTATTTATTTATTTGAAAAAAGAAGGAGATCTTCCATCCACTGGTTCACTACCCAGTTGCCTGCAACAGGCAGAGCTGGGCCAGGCCGATGAGGAGCCAGGAACTCCATCGGGGTCTCCCATGTGGGTGGCAGGGACCCAAACACTTGGACCAATGGTCCACTGCTTTCCCAGGCTAGCAGGGAGCTTGTTTGGAAGTAGAGCAGCCAGGATTCAACCCGGCGTCCTGATATGGGGTGCTGGCGTCACAGACAGCACCTTAATCCATAACGCAGCCCCAGGATCCAGCTTGCTGGAGAGCTTTCCTGAAGGCTGAGCTGCTTTGAGTGGAGGAACAAGGGGCGAGCACCCCCCACCCCCGTGTGCACGCGCCCCTGGCTGAGTTCCAAGCTTTGCATTGTCTGCTTTATTCCCCTTCTCATGCCAGTGGTCTTCAGGCTGCCCCTGCACAGGTGGGGCACAGACAGGATGACAGTGACAGAGAGGTCACCCCCGAACTGCACATTCCACAGCACTGTGCAGGGTGCAAGCCAGAGAGTGCTCGTGGCTCATCCGAGTGCCCAGGGGAGGGAAGGCTCAGAGCCCTCACAAAGCACCCAGCCCCTCGCTGGGCCCTGTGTTGGGACAGAAGCCTCCCGGGTCCCTATTACGGCCCCATGACCTGTGTAGGCGGGCACTCCAGGAAAGGCCCTGGGCCCTAGGCAGGGCTCATCGAGGAGGAGTGACACACACCTGCTGCTGACCCCGGGATGTGCCCGGCCAAGAGCAGGCATCCACACACAGGACGCTGGCTCTCTTGGACAACCCCAGTGCTCTCTCTGAGCCTCCGTTTCTGCACCTGTTCAGGAGAATCAGCCGTTTCATCACAAGGCTGCCAACGAGTGCCTGCCCAGGCCCTCGGTACAAATCCTCCTTGGCCCAGCTCCTCTCTGCCCGGCCTCACACTCCCAGAGCTGAGGGCACCCAGCAGAGCCTGCGACTGGCTGACTTTCTGTGGCCCCTGTAGCCGCAATTGGTATATACACTTTAATGTGAATTTCCTTTAAAATATTGTTTTTTCTTCTGATTATGTATGTTTAGAAGCTACAGATTAAGAAAAAATAAAGAGAAAAGTATAAATGCATGCATGAATATAAGTTCACTTTTTAAAGATTTATTTATTAGAAAGGCAGAGCAACATAGAGAGAGGGGAGGAGAGAGAGAGAGAGACAGAGAGAGAGAGAGAGAAAGAATCTTCCATCAGCTGGTTCACTCCCCAGGCCTGCAAGAATCCGGACTGCGCTGGGTTGAAGCTATAAACTTGGAATTCCATCCAGGTCTCCCACATAGGTAGCAGGAATAAAGTGCTTGAACCCTCATCTGTTGCTTCCCAAGAGCATCAGCAGGGAGCTGGACCAGAAGTGGAGTAACCAGTACTCAAACTGGCACTTCCATACAGGAGGCAGTGGCTTAACCACTGGACCACACCGCTCACTCCTCTATTCACACATTTTGTGTATAACCTTCAGGTTGAAGATAATATCCATTTTTTTTCTTAACTTTTGTTTATAAAATTTTCTAAAAGATTTTATTTATTTATTTATTTATTTATTTATTGAAAGGTAGAGTTATAGACAGTGAGAGGGAGAGACCGAGAGAAAGGTCTTCCTTCCATTGGTTCACACCCCAGATGTCCGCAACAGCCGGAGCTGTGCTGATCTGAAGCCAGGAGCCAGGTGCTTCCTCCCAGTCTCCCACATGGGTGCAGGGGCCCAAGCACTTGGGTCATCTTCTACTGCTTTCCCAGGCCATAGCATTGAGCTGGATCAGAAGAGGAGCAGGCGGGACTAGAACCGGCGCCCATAGGGATGCAGGCAGAGGATTAACCTACTGCACCACAACACTGGCCCCTACAAAAAAATTTTTGATTCAAAAATATACTGCACAGGGCTGATGCTATTGTGTAGTAAGGTAAGCTTCTGCCTGCGGTGCCTGCGTCCCATATGGAGCCTATTCTTGTCCTGGCTGCATCTCTTCTAATCCAGCACTCTGCTAATGCACCTGAGAAAGTAGTAGAAGATGGCCCAAGTGCTTGGGCCCCTGCACCTGCATGGGAGACCCGGAGGAAGCTCCTGGCTCCTGGCTTTGAATGGTCTCGGCTCCAGCCATTGTGGCCATTTAGGGAGTGAACCAGTGGATGGAAGAACTTTCTCTCTGTCTCTCTCTGACTGTATCTCTACCTCTCAAAAAATAAATAATTTTTTTAAAAAATGTACTACAAAAAATAGAACAGTATAATGTATCTGCCAACCCTGTTTCAACAAGTACAATTCAGGTTGAGCATTCCTAATCTGAAAATCTGAAATCCTCCAAAAATCTGTAATTTTTAAAAAAGATTTATTTACTTATTTGAAAGTCAAAGTTGCAGAGAGAGGGAGGGAAAGGCAAGGAGAGAGATCTTCCATCTGCTGGTTCATTCCTCAAATGGCCACAATGTAATTCCAACCCCAAGCATTTAGGTAAGGGCCTCCCAACTTGTATAATCTCTACTCTGTCTCATTTCCCTTAGATATTATAAAGGAAATTCAGGCACACATATTTTCATCTATAAATATGTCTTTGTGTATTTCTAAAAGATCAGTACTCTTGTAATGAACATAACTGCACTACCATTATCACTCCAAAAATGGACGATAATTCCTTAGTATCATCAAATACTTAATCAATATTCAAAAGCATTCTGGTTGTGCTATATATTTTAGCATTTCATTTGTTTGGTTCAAATAAGGTTTGCGTTTGGTAATATGTCTGTTTAAATAAGTAAGTTCTCACTCCATCCTTTTTCCTTAAAATTAATTGGTTGAAGAAGCTAAGCTTGTCCTGTAAATTTATCCACATAGACTTGGCTAATTGCAACCCCATGTGGTCATTTAAGTGTTTCTCTGCCCCTTGTATTTTCTAACTTATAGCTAAATCTAGAAGCTGGAACTAGTCCAAAAAGAGTTTTCATTTGTTTGTTGTTCATTCATTCATTCATTCATTCATTTGAAAGGCAGAGCAACAGAAAAGGAAAGAGAGACAGACAAACGGACAGAAAGATCTTCCATATGCTAGTTCACTCCCCAAATGGCCACAACCGCAGCTGGGGCTGAGCCAGGCTGAAGTCAAGAGCCTAGAACTCCTTCAGTCTCCTACGTAGGTGGCCAGGGCTGAAGGACTTGGACCATCCTTTGCTGCTGTTAGACCGGTGTCGGATTGGACTCCGTTAACCCAACAAGAGATCTGGTGATGCAAAAGCAAAGAGGTTTATTGTTCTGGCCCAGGCTAGGGTCCACACCTCCAACTGTCCCAGCAGTCTTCTGACAAGGACCCATCCCGTTTCCTTTGCGGGGTTTATATAGGGTTTTCAGAGACATTCTATACATTATAGCACCGTTCAGCAAATCATCTCATCCCGTGGGAAATTCAAAGAACCTCTCTTAAGCTGATTAGTGCGTCCAGTGGTGGGAATGGACCTGGTAAAGGTGGTTAGATGGCTTTGGGGTTGATGCTTTTTAAAATGATTGGCTAAAGTCTAGGGTCCGAGCCGCTAGGGTGAACCTGCCAAACTGCAGGGTCTCGGGATCTAATCAGTCACCTTAACTGCCTGAAAAGACACCTGGAACTTTAGAGATTTCCCTGCTATCTGCTGATTGGCTGTTGCTAGGGGAGCTTATCACAAGGAGAGTTTATTTCTCTTTTTTTAGGAGCTTTTAGCTTAGGGTCCAGGGCCCGGTTAGGCCTAGTCTAAAATAGCTGCACCTTGATCCGGGCAGGTCCTTCACTGCCTTCTCAGGTGTATAAACAGGTAGCTATATTAGAAGTGGAGCAGCTAGGGGCCAGCGCTGTGGCGCAGCAGGTTAAAGCCCCAGCCTGTGGCACCAGCATCCCATATGGGTGCCGGTTCAAATCCCAGATGCGCCACTTCCAATCCAGCTGTCTGCTATGACCTGGAAAAGCAGTAGAAGATGGCCCAAGTCCTTGGGCCCCTGCACCCACATGGGAGACCCAGAAGAAGCTCCTGGCTTTGGATCAGTTCAGCCCTGGCTGTTGTGGTCATTTGGGGAGTGAACCGGTGGAATGGAAGACCTCTTTCTGTAACTCTTTCAAATAAAATAATTCTTAGAAGAAGAGGCCGGCACCGCGGCTCACTAGGCTAATCCTCCACCTACGACGCCGGCACACAGGGTTCTAGTCCCAGTTGGGCGCTGGATTCTGTCCCGGTTGCCCCTCTTCCAGGCCAGCCCTCCGCTGTGGCCAGGGAGTGCAGTGGAGGATGGCCCAAGTCCTTGGGCCCTGCACCCCATGGGAGACCAGGAGAAGCACCTGGCTCCTGGCTTTGGATCAGCGCGGTGACCCGCTGCAGCGGCCATTGAGTGTGAACCAATGGAAAAAGGAAGACCTTTCTCTCTGTCTCTCTCTCACTGTCCACTCTGCCTGTCAAAAATAATAATAATAATAATAATAATAAATAAACTGCAAAAAAAAAGAGAAGAAGGGGAAGAGAAGAAGAAGAAAAGTGGAGGAGCTACAACGCACAGTGGCCCTCTGGTTTGGGATGCTGCAGTGTAAGTGGCTGCTTAACCCTCTGCACCACAGTGCCAGCTCCTGGAGTTTTTGTGAGAATACTTTAGAGTCTTTATTATTTTTATTTGTATCTCTTTGATTGTTACTGGAGTTGAACTTTTTTTAAGCTTTATTTATTTACTTATTTATTTATTTGAAAGAGTTGCACAGAGAGAGAAGGAGAGGCAGAGAGAATGAGAGAGAGAGAGCGAGAGAGAGGTCTTCCATCTGCTGGTTCACTCCCCAATTGGCTGCAATGGCTGGAGCTGTGCCGATCTGAAGCTAGGAACCAGGAGCTTCCTCCAGGTCTCCCATACAGGTGCAGGGGCCCAAGAATTTGGGCCATCTTCTGCTGCTTTCCCAGGCCACAGCAGAGAGCTGGATGGTAAGTGGAGCAGTCAGGACTCGAACCGGTGCCTATACGGGATGCCAGCCCTGCAGGCAGCAACTTTACCTGCTACGCCACAGTGCTGACTCTGGTGTTAAATTGTTTTTTTTTAATTAAAGGCATACTGGTCATTTCTATTAATTCTCACTAATTGTCAGTTTTCTTCTTTTGTGCATTGGGATTTTTTCTTATTGATTTGTACATGCTCCTTACATATTAAGTGAAGTAAAATGGATTGTGTGTTTCTTGAGACCTTTTTTGAAGGTAAAGCTTTAATTGAGCTCCTATTTTGCTATCAGAGGAATCTTAAATCCTGAGATCCTAGATCTTTTAACTAGTGTAGCCATTCCCACGAGCGTCTCAGGTTCCACTGGGGAAGCTGTCAGGGTCCAGCACCATCCAGGTCCCCAGGGACCAAAATCAGGATTCTGCTTTTGTTTTGGGTGAAAGAGGATGATGCAGTGGCCTGTGGTGAGGATTGTGGTATTTCTTACAAAAATGGGTATATCTATCTATATATATATATATAGATATAGATATCCACCAAAATCCATACACACACACACATACACACACACACAGGCAGCATCCTGCGGTGTTTTTTGTTTGTTTTGTTTTGTTTGTTTGTTTGTTTTGACAGGCAGAGTTAGAGAGGAAGAGATACAGACAGAAAGGTCTTCCGTCTGCTAGTTCAGCCCCCAAATGGCTGCTACAGCCAGCACGCTGTGCCAATCCGAAGCCAGGAACCAGGCGCTTCCTCCCGGTCTCCCATGCGGTGCAGGGCCCAAGGACTTGGGCCATCCTCCACTGCACACCCAGGCCACAGCAGAGAGCTGGACTGGAAGAGGAGGAACTGGGAAAGAACCCGGCACCCCAAGCGGGACTAGAACCCGGTGTGCCGGCACCGCAGGCAGAGGATTAGCCTAGTGAGCCGTGGCGCAATCCTGTGGTTTTTGAAGTGTTTTACTACATTGTAACTCATTGGAACTCATTCAGTGGATTAAGATGAATGTTCAGGGCAGGTGTCTGGCCTAGCTGTTCAGATGCCTGTGTCCCATACCAGAGGGGCTGGGTTCTGTTCCCGATTCCAGCTTCCTCTGATGCACACCCTGGGAGGCAGCAGGGGATGGCTCAAGTAATTGGGTCCCTGCCATCCATGTGAGAGGCCTCGATTGAGTTCCTGGCTCCTGGTTTCAGCCTGGTCTAGCCCTGACCATCGCTGGCCAAGAGTAAACCAGCTTGCTCTCTCGCTCTCTCACTCCCTCACTAAGTACCCTAGGTTTCCTGTATGTTCAGAGAGCAAACTGCCTCAGCAGCCCCGGCCACCAGCTGATCTGCCTCTGCATTGACGGAAGGGAAACTAATGCAGGTAACCGAGGCAGACTCTTCGTCAGGGCAGCTTTCTCGTGCCCTGAGTAAAACATCGGCACAGCAGACACTCACTGTGCTGGAGTGACATCCATAAGCGCTCAGAGCAGTCTGCAAGGCTCGTAGCAGGACTAGAAAGTGACACAAGGGAGGGACCCCTTCCCTCCCCCAGAAAACGCAACACAAATGCTCCTCCACTCCCAGCTCGCCAGTGGGAGGCTCAAGCCTCCTCCTCCAGCTTCAGCCAGGACAGCTGTCTGTAGATTGGAGTTCCTCATGCAATCACTTGAATATGCTTCAAAATGACACTGATGGTTTGGATCGAATCACAAGTGTTTATGCAGACAGTGGATGTGGTGAGTGCTATTATCCTATGACATCAAATGCGGTCAACGGGAAGTAGGCCCCAGGTGGCCCCAGGTGGCCAGAGCTGCTGGCCAGCGCAGGGCATGACTGGTGACGCCGAGGTCTCCCGGCACCTTTCAGAGTCGCACCCAGCACACAGAAATCTTTTACGTTGCAGGCATGTTCTTACTGGCCGGGTCCCAGACACAAAAGATCTCCCCCTAAGACCTGGAAGCAGGAGGGGAGCCACAGAGGACAGGACCCAGGCCACGTCTCAAACTGGGGCAGCCAGCCCGGCGCCTCCCCCCGACCCCGGCCCCTGGGCTCCGCCCTGCAGTCTTCCCTCACCAGCGCCCAGTGCTGCTCCTCCACCCGTGGCCACTGTCCAGGGCGTACATCAGGAGCCAGGGCAGAAACAACCCAGCACCAGGGAGGTCCGGGGTGGGGAGGGGAGGCTGGGGAGCCTCGGGCTTAGCTGCTCAGGGTCCGTCCTAGTAATCCTTCCGCCGCTGCCATTCCTCTTGTTTCCTGACAGCCTCGTGTGTGTGTGCACGCACGTGCATGGGGAAGGCCCCCAGTTAAGGTCTTGCTGGAATTTCTGGTCCAAGAAGCAACCTCTCCTTTCCTTTCTCCGTCTCTGTCCTGGGAGCTCCTCCCTGAGGCTTCTCAGCAGGCTCCGGAAGCCCAGGGAGCCTCCTGGGGGAGCCACAGCTGGGAGGGGGCGCCACGCGGCCACCCCCACGCTGAGACAGCAGAGGCTGAGAGAGGAGAGGACAGCTGCTCCCCACCTCGCAGTGAGAGGCTGTGTAATGCCTCCCAGCCAGTGCTGGGGGGGGCCCCCGGGGAAGGGGAGGTGGCTGGGGAAGGGGCTGCTGGCAGGCTGGCTTGTTAGGACCCTGTTCCAAGCCTTCTCTCTCAGATGACCTCCTGGGGCCTGGCTGAGCTCATCGGCAGTTGCACCTGGGTGCTCAGCGCGCAGTTCTGTGCAGATGTGAGGGGTTCGGCTGTGCCTCGGCCCGGCCTTTTCCCTGGAGGAATTTGGCGGCCAAGTTAGAGCTCATCGCAGACACACAGAGCACAGGGTGTTTTCAGCCGAGGAAGAGGAATGAATTCACGTTGTGGGAGACTGCCAAAGCCAGCTGATCCCCACTTGACCGGCAGGGTTGCTAAGCCGGGGACAGGGTATGAGCGGGAGGGCGGCGGGGGGCTTGGGCGGACAGGTGTGGCTCCAGGGAACAGATGAGTGAGAGGCTCTTGGGCACAGCTGCAGAGGTGTGTACATACCCGGACTCACACCAAGGAGGCCCCTCCTCCCCCCAGCTGCCCACCCTGCGGGTGAGAACAGCTCTTCCCGCTCCTTGGAAGTCTCCCCTACAGGCTGCGCACCCCAGCTCCAAATGAGACAAATGAGTCACAGCATGGCTTCCCTTCACCACGGCCACCTCCAGACCTGCCCCAGTGGGGTCTCTCACACCTCCTCCTCCCCCCTAGTTCTGAGCATTTTATGTGGGTGCACTCCGCCCACGAGTGTGTGCTTTTTGCCAACAATCCCATCAGACAATTGGCTTTTAGAATGGAACATTCCAGACCATACAAGGAGCCTTCAAAAAGGTCATGGAAAATGTGTATTAAAAAAAAAAACCTGGCCGGCACCGCGGCTCACTAGGCTAATCCTCCGCCTTGAGGTGCCGGCACGCTGGGTTCTAGTCCCGGTCAGGGCGCCGGATTCTGTCCCGGTTGCCCCTCTTCCAGGCCAGCTCTCTGCTGTGGCCCGGGAGTGCAGTGGAGGATGGCCCAAGTGCTTGGGCCCTGCACCCCATGGGAGACCAGGAGAAGCACCTGGCTCCTGCCTTTGGATCAGCACGGTGCGCCGGCCACAGTGTGCCGGCCGTGGCAGCCACTGGGGGGTGAACCAACGGCACAGGAAGACCTTTCTCTCTGTCTCTCTCTCTCACTGTCCACTCTGTCTGTCAAAAAAAATAAAAAAAAAAAAAAAACCTGCAGAATTCAAAATTTTTTGCACGCAAATAAATTTACCTTTTCATTTCCATTTTCCACGAACTTTGTGAAGTACCCTCGTGCACGCAAAAACAGAATGGTCGGACCATCCATCCTCACGCTCTCATCACACAGCTTCAACAACAGGCAACTCTCGGCCAATCTCATTGACCTTTTACACCCACCCACGCCTCTCTCCCAGCCCCATCCCAGGCCTGCATTATCCCCAAGTAAATCCAAGACATCATAGCATTTCTTCCATAAATATTTCAATATGGGTCTCTAAAAGACTCACTTTAACAAAATAACCAAAGAGCCATTATTACATACTCTTCCCTCCCCAAATTCCACAATAATACTGTCGTCTTTTGACCGGGCTTCTCTCTCTTTTTAGAAATTTGTGTTTATTACTTTTGGGCAAGATCTCCCATCTGCTGGTCACTCCCCAAATGCCCACAACAGCCAGGACGAGGCTGAGCCGAAACTGGGAGCCAGGAATCCTGTCCGGGTCTCCCACATGGGTGGCAGGGACCCAACTGCTTGAGCCATCCATCGACTTTTGCCTCCCCGTGTCTGCATCAGCAGGAGACTGGAACTGAGGGTGGAGCCAGGACTTGAAGCCTAGCACCAGTGTCATATGGGATGGCGCTATCCTAAGTGTCCCAAGCATTGCACCAAATGCCAGGCCTACCACACTGGTGTCTTTCAAAGAGGCTTTTATCTTTTTAAATTTTTATTTATTTGAGAAGTAGACAGATGGTGGCTGAGGGCAGGGACTCAATCCTGGTGGCCCACATGGGTGGCAGGAATCCAGTGACTGAAGCTATTACTGCCACCGCTCCCTGCCCACGGTCTGCATTAACAGGAAGCTAGAGGCTGGTGCCACGGCTCAATAGGCTAGTCCTCCGCCTGCAGCGCCGGCACACCAGGACCTAGTCCCAATCGGGATGCCGGATTCTGTTCTGGTTGCCCCTCTTCCAGGCCAGCTCTCTGCTATGGTCTGGGAGTGCAGTGGAGGATGGCCCAAGTGCCTGGGCCCTGCACCCCATGGGAGACCAGGAGAAGCACCTGGCTCCTGGCTTCGGATCAGCGCGATGCGCTGGCTGCAGTGTGCTGGCCATGGTGGCCATTGGAGGGTGAACCAATTGCAAAGGAAGACCTTTCTCTCTGTCTGTCTCTTTCACTGTCCACTCTGCCTGTCAAAAATAAATAAATAAATAAATATTAAAAAAAATTAAAAAACAGGAAGCTAGAATTGCGAACAGAGTCAGTTATCAAAACCAAGCACTCCATAATGGGGCACTGGCACCATAACCACTAGGCTTAGCAGTCACTGCTGAAGGCAGCGGAAGATGACCCAAGTGCTTGGGCCCTTGCACCCATGTGGGACACCCAGAAGAAGATTCTGGCTCCTGGCTTTGGTCTGGCCTAGTTCTGGCCGTTGCGGCCTTTGAGGAGTGTACCAGCTGAGGGAATCTCTCTCTCTCTCTCTCTCTCTGTATCTGCCTCTCTCTGTCTGTAACTCTACCTCTCAAATAAATAAAACTCTTTAAAAAAATAAAATAAAAAATAATTTTGCCCCAGGGGTTAGCAAAGTGTCCTGGCTCCTCCACTTCCCATCCAGCTCCCTGCTAATGGTTTGGGAAAGCAGAGGAAGATGGCCCAAGTCCTTGGGCCCCTGCAGCTGTGTGGCAGACATGGAGGAAGCTCCTGGCTCCTGGCTTCGGGTTGGTGTAGCTCCGGCCATTGTGAAAATAGAGAGTGAACCAGCAGCTGGAGGACTTCTCTCTCTCTCTCTCTCTCTCTCTCTCTCTCTCTCTGCCTCTCCTCTCTCTGTATAACTCTGATTTTGAAATAAATAAATAAGAATCTTAAAAAAAATAAAAGAAACTCATGCCTTTGTCACGTTCTGGTTGGCTGTTGCTTAGCCTTTCTGCATCAGTTTCCTTCCCCATCAAGGGAGATTAGCCTATTCCTTGTAAGACCTTTAAGAGGATTAAATGAACTACTCCACTGAATGCCCCAGCATAGGGCCAAGCAAAGAAATGTGAGCTTCCCTTCTCCCCCTGTAATGTGTTAGGGAAAACGCTGTTGATTAGGCCTGAATGTTTGCCCACTTTTCATGTGGTGAAGTTTAATTAAATATTGAAGATATTTAACACTCTGCGTAGGCATCATTTAGTCAATGAACACCTGTTAGCTATCTGAAAAGGGCTCTAGAGGGACCTAAATATCAGTAATTTACCAACTATTTGGGGTAATTTACTAACTATTTGCTTGTTCTTAGGGAGGGAGCCAGCTGGGGCCTTGGGGAGGAACCAGGAGGGTTGGGTGACACAGGGAGGCAGTTGGGGGCTCAGGAAAGCTGCTCACTTGCCAGCCGATGGAATGGACATGGTGCTGCAGAAGAGGGAACCAACCCCCTGGAAGGAAGATCCCATCTCCGGGTTTTCCGTCACAAGCTATCCAGATGCGCTGGATCGGTTACAATTCCAACGCTCACCCCTGCCATCAGGACAAGCCCTGGTCCCAGCTCCACCTGGATCCCCCTTCTCACCCTGGGGGCCCTCTCTGCCATCCTGTCCATCTCGACCAGGAAGGCTGTCTTCCACTGGGCCACACATGACCAGGGTGCAGGCGTTGCTCACTGTCCTCTGGGAGTAGGTCCTCATCTCTTCTTCCAGGCATCCCCGGGGCTGGGCAAGCAGGAACAGTGGGGTCAGGAGGAGGAGCAGCATGGCCTGGGGAGAAGAACAGAGAGGAAAGGACATGATTTCGGCTCTAGGACACGGTATAGGGCATGGCCCAGCTCCTGAAGGTCAGAAGCAGCCACTCCTTACCCCTCCCACTTCCTGCTATGGAGCTCAAAGCAGCCAGATGTTCAAAGTGGTTTGGAGACAAGATGGGCACACGGTCCAGCCTCGGAGAGCACTGGGACTCTCATGTGGGTTGACCACAATGTCCTCGTTCTCACGGCCCCCATGCCATCCTCCATTCTGCCTTTTCTTGGGCACTGCCATTGAAACAGCGGCCAGCATGGACGGTCCTCACTGAGGCTGTGTGTTCCATCCCCAAGGACCCAATGAGTGCTCCCTCCAGGCAGGACTTTTGCCTTCTTGGACTCCTTCACCTTCTCTGTAACAGGAGGTGGTTGGCTCAGCTCAGACAGGCAACCTTCTACTCCCTCACTGACTTGCTGCCTTGAGTGGGTTAGCAATGGCAACTCACAGTGTTGTTGGAAAATGAATGGGGGAGGGAAGGGCACTGTGGCATAGCGGGTAAAGTCTCTGGCTGCAGTGCTGACGTCTCATATGGCAGCCGATTCAAGTCTCAGATACTCCACTTCCGACCCAGCTCTCTGCTGTGGCCTGGAAAAGCAGATGAAGATGGCCCAAGTCCATGGAAAGTCCAAAGAAAGGTGGTTTTAAAAAATATTTATTCTCTTTTTTTGAAAAGCAGAGTTACAACAGAGGCAGAGACAGAGGAAGAAGTCTTCCATCCACTGGCTCACTCTCCAAATGGCAGCAATCACCGGTGCTGGGCCAGGCTGAAGCCAAGAGCCAGGAGCTTCTTCCAGGTCTCCCACGAGGATGCAGGGGCCCTCCTCTGCTGTTTTCTCAGGCGTATTAGGAGGGAGCGGGATCAGAAGTGGAGCAGCTGCGACTCGAACCCAGGGTCCACTCTGGCGCACGGCTCAGGTGGGGTGGCCTTGAGGATGGGTGGCAGTGGCCAAGTCTTCTCAGGAACCACTTTCCACTGGAGGACCAGGAGCTGAGCCCTGAGGTGGCCCCACAGGCGTCCATGCCCGATGCTTCGATGGGGCTCAGTGTGACTTTGGGACATTGTAGGAAGGGCATGCAAAGAGGAAGATGTGTCCCCCACCCCCACCCAGACTCTCCTGTGGGTCTGGATCACACAGTCTGTGTTGAGGAAACCATCAGCATGTCTGTGGCTGCTGTGAATCCACTGTGGTGGTGATTGGACAACCAGGCTCACCAAGCTAAGGGGGACCTCGGTGGAGACGGAGCACTTAAAAATACCTTTGAAATGTCCTCTAGGAGTTGATTTTGACCACATCTCACCTGAGTCAATGAATAATGCATTTCTAAGGTACACTATGTCACCTGAAAATTCTGCAGTACAACCACCGGCCAGCAGAGGTCGCAGAGGAACATGCAAAGACCTTAAAGGGGAGGCACAGAGCTGACCAGAAACTGCCCCAATCCCCCAGCAGGTCAACACTGCAGCTGCCCTGACACCTGTCACCCTGCTGTTCCTGATTCTGGCTCCCTGCTGGAAGTATTGCACTGTGCCGCACTGCACAGTGGGCCCCTTGGAGCCTCCACACACCAGACAGAGTGAAGGTCTGTAGTAGCCAGACGCAAAGTCCCAGTTCCCACCAGAAACAATGCTTGGGCTTTTCTCTGCACCGTTTCAGATGCAAGGTGCTAGAGCCAGAGACTGGGTGCCCGCTGCCACATGCGGTCACTGGGTGGTGCCTGACAACCAAGTGACCAGGACTGGACATGACACACTTGCATACTTCCGGTCCCCAGTCCTGCTTTGAAAGAGGTCGCAGGAAATGACTGGCTGGCTTTCCAGGGTTCTGTGCGTAAGGAGCAACTGTGTATTGAGAAGGCCCCAAACTACAGGACAAATATGGCCGCATGCCCACCCCTCTAGCTTGGAGTGGACACTTCTCATCAAGTCCTAGAGCAGCTCCCCTGACCCTCCATATATCAGACAAAAGGGGTCCATTTGCCTGGGGAGTCAACAAATGATCGGTCTCCCACGGCAGTTCAAAGGATAGCTTTATTGTGCCAAAGAGACTGGGAAAGTACAGCTCCCTAAAACTACTGCCTCTGTGAGAAGCCATTTTTGAGGGATTGTAGAGTGAGGGAGTGGCTGGGATAGAGGAAAAAGAGAAGCAAGAGGGCCCTACCTGCTCAAGCAACCCACAGCAGCACGCATCGTGTGTTCAAAACCCAACTGCTGCTGGGCTCTTGCAGCTCTCCTTGCTGTGAGGCCCAATCCCTGGGGGTACAGCATTGCAAGATCACCCTTCTTGGAATATTCTTGGGAAAACAAGCCAAGAGAATAAATTGTTAGATGCTGTGCCCCTGCCCATGCCCCTGCCTGTTGTCTAAATCCTACTCTCTGAGTTACAGATTTTTTTTAAAGATGTATTTATTTGAAAGGCAGAATGACAGAGAGACAGACAGGCAGACAGAAGTCTTCCATCCACTGGTTCACTCCCCCAAAAGGCCACAATGGCTGGACCTGTACCAGGATGAGGCGCTTCTTCCGCGTCTCACACATAGGTGTAGGGGCCCAAGGACTTGGACCATCTTCCACCACACTCCCAGGTGCATTAGCTGGGAGCTAGATCAGAAGTGGAACAGCCGAGACTTGAACTGGCAACCATATGGGGTAGTAGCTTTACCCGCTACACCACAGCACCAGCCTCTGGAGACATATCGCTTTTTTTTCATATTTATTTATTTATTTGAAAGTCAGAGTTTCACAGAGAGGAAAGTCAGAGAGAGAGAGAGAGAGAGAGAGAGAGAGAGGACTTCCATCTGGTGGTTCACTCCTCAGTTGGCTGCAACGGCTGGAACTGTGCAGATCTAAAGCTGGGAGCAAGGAGTTTCTTCTGTGTCTCCCATATAGGTGCAGGGGCCCAAGGACAAGGGCCATCTTCTGATTTCCCAGGCCGTAGCAGAGAGCTGGATCGGAAGTGGAGCAGCCAGGTTTTAAACCGGTGCCCACATGAGATGCCGGCATCAGGCCAGAGTGTTAACCCGTTTCGCCACAGCGCCAGCCCGGGGAGAGCTGTTTTTTCACATTTCCCTACTGGGAGGCAGCCACATACACTGCTCAAAACGAGGGACCGCACCCATGGTGAAAATTAAAGGAGTCCATGCAACCTGGGTCTTTCTGCAAACTTTTCTTCCAAGGGACAAATAGCTGGCAATTAAACACCAAGATTAGAAGATGTGAGTCTAAAACGTGAAAATAACACATTTTACATACACAAATACTCTACGAATGAAAGCCCTGATGGTACTTCAGATGATTTATAGCAGTAAATTAAAATCCCTAGATGAAATGAACTTAGTATTAGAAATCATAATCTCAAAAGTTACTCAAGGAGAAATGATAGTTTCTAATCAACGATAATGAGATCAGGAGGCAAAATCTCCCTATAATGAATCTATCAGAGCCGTCATTGTAAAATCCAAACGTTTAATGAAGGGCTAAGTGTAGTGTTGTACAAAATTATAGAAAATAGTAAGAAAGGTAGCATAACTAACTCCTATAATCCTAGTTTAACATGACACAACCCCCTACAATAACTACCAGTACAAAATGTCCTTCAAGAATATAAATGCCAACATGATAGAAAATACGTCCACAACCCTAACCAGCCACACACACAAAGGATGTACACTATGAGCTAGTTCCTTTCTTTCAGGAACCTTCGACTCCCAGGTACACAATTGTAGTATCACAGGCATCTGCTGACTCAAAAGCCCAACGCCATTTCCTGCAGGCACATTTCTAGTCCCAGAAGTTGGCACCGGTGTGTTCCTCTTTCAAAATGTCCTAGATTTCAGAACTGGGCATCTCGGGCACCTTCTTGCTGCGTATCTTGCTCGTGAGGTTCTGTTGGAGAACTGAGTACCCGCAGAGCTGTGCTCAACACCTGCAAGAACGTGAGCTCTCCATCACCTTGACGATCTCCAGGCTGCTGCTGGGACAGAGGAAAAGGCACCCTGTTCTCTGCGCTGTTGTGATTCTGCTGCATTGGAAACTGGTCCTGGGAGGGCGGCTCCTGCCAGTAATCCGGAGGCTGCTGGGGCTGCTGAGGGTGCGTTCCCCAGCCATTCTGCTGCCTTTCTTCACATGGTGGGTAACGAAGAGAGCTCTTCTGCTCCTGCAGCTGTTGCATCGCTCCCTGAGCACTGGGAACACCGGGTAGCAGGGAAGGCCAATCAGGCTGCATGACCCTCATCTCTGACCTGGACCTCCCAAAATACGGTGCAGATGAAAAAGAATGACTAAACCTTGCTCCTGGAACGCCACGGGGAAAAGATCCACCTCCTACGTTCCCTTGATTCTCCAGAGCATAGCTCGGTGCCTCTTGAGCACCTCGAACCCCAGAATCCCAGGAGCCGTAGAGCGGGCTGGGAACCTCCCATGTGGGTGGAGTGGAGTAGACACCTCCGCCCAGCACAGATGCCTGGGCAGCGTTGAGAGTCCGCTCCTGGGCATGTGGAGCAGTGTAGAGAGCTCCGCCCAGCACAGATGCCTGGGCAGCGTTGGGAGACCACTCCTGGGAATTCTGCAGGCTTACACCTGGGGGACCTTGGACAGGGAGTGCATATGGCATCCTGGCTTCAAGCACTTTGCGTCTCTTCTTGGCTGGTAGTCTGGCTCTTTTATTTTGGAACCAGTTCTAAAAAAGAAACGAAACAGAAATTACTTTCGAGTCTATATATTCGCCAATGTAGGAGAATTTTGTAGTTCATCTTAGGATCAGCGTCATCACTGATTTGCTTCGTGACCTTGAGTAAGACATGAAAAATGCAAGCATGATTTCCTGGGGCTTCCTGTGTTATTATATTTATAATACGAGAATGCATTTACAGTAAATATGATATGTAAATGTATATATAAATATACATTTATGATAATTAAAATCATGTAATTTTGCACAATTCCAGATTCCCATCTGCCTTCACAGGAGGCACGGGCCCTTATGTATGAGCAAATCCCTACTTTTCCAAATCTTCTACCAACCTATTTGCACCCTCTGCATTTAGACGTGAAGCAGCTGTTCTCAAAATACATTCCCTTAGCTTGCTTATTTTACTCCAACTGCTTTTCCAGAATGAATTCCTAATTCAACGTATTCTAAATCATATTCTAAATGTCATTTTCTTCAAAGGCCATACCCAAAACAAACAAGCGTCTGCCATAACTTAGCAGTATTACTTCATACCTTACTCTAAGTGTTTTGTGGAACCTCTACTCTTTACTTTTTCTCCTTTGTAAAATGAGAGTAATTGGGGTCAGCGCTGTGGTGTAGTAGGTAAAGCTGCCACCTGCAGAACTGGCATTCCATATGGGCACCAGTTCAAGTCCTGGCTGCTCCATTCCAATCCAGCTCTCTGCTATGGCCTGGGAAAGCAGTGGAAGATGGCCCAAGTGCTTGGGCCCCTGTACCCACATGAGAGACCCAGAAGAAGCTCCTGGATCCTGGCTTTGGATCAACATAGCTCCGGCTGTTGAGGCCAGGGGGGGAGTGAACCAGCAGATGGGAGACCTTGCTCTCTCTCTCTGCCTCTCCTTCTCTCTCTCTGCCTCTCCTTCTTTCTCTCTGCCTCTCCTCTCTCTCTGTGTAAATCTGACTTTCAAATAAATAAATCTTTTTCAAAAATAACACATACTATACTTTAATATAGTCACATCCACAATGTGATGAAGAAGAAATGGGACCAAATTTCAACGCTGTTTTATGTGATGAAATGCTGTTATACTTTTTCATAATTAGTTGATTTTTTATTATTGTCCACAAAGACATATTCATGTAAATATCTACGTAGTTTATGTACCTCGATTGTGTAAAACGAACAATGGAGTTTTTTGACCAGTTCCTCCTTGGTCGTATAGTCGGGATAAGGACTCTCTGCAAATGATTGATTCAGTATGTGCAGTTCCTCAGGTGTAAATTTATGGCGTGCTTTTCCTTTTCTTCTTCCATGTTGTGTTTCTATGTTGTCATGGCCATCTCCTGAAAAATACAGAGAGAGAAAACACAAGAATATTAGCAAGATCCAGAAAAACAAAAGACCTCTGTGAGAGAATAAAATTTTAGAAAGGTGATACCTTCCCTCTTACCTAGTCATAATAAAATGAATAATGGACTGTGGGCATATCTTTTGAAACTTATGGTGAGAAGATGATAGTATTTAGGTCATAAAGGTAACAGGAGTGAAGAAGGTTTTCTTTAGTGAAAATTGATATACTACAAAGACAGAGATGGTGGGAAAACACTCAGCCCCACTAGTAATTGAGGCAATGTAAATAAACCAGCTGACGACAATCTGGTAAACAATAATTTAAATATATGGGGGCAAAGTGCGAAAGGACTAACACGGATTGACAAGGATAGGTCTGGTACCCCTATTGCTTGTTATCACTGCGTGGGCTTTTTTGCTCAATGCAATGAAGTCGAAAGTGGCCATACTCTCCACTGTGTCAATCAACTAAATGGCACTTAAAGATTTAACACCAAGTCTACAGGTCATTTTTCCTTCACCCGTGTCAGACATGCCAGCGGGAGGAAAGCACCGAGGGTCTAAACCTGTCCTCTGGTGTGTGCTCATCTCCCGGATGCTGGAAGGGGAGCAGACCTTACAGACAAACCAACGTTGGCACAGTTCTCTACTGCAGAGGCCACCAGAAGAACTGACACGAGGCAATCCTGTTTTTCTTAAATCAGAATTTAAGTGAAAAAACTTACAAGGACTGCAAACCAAATTAACAACCTTCATATGTCTGCTTCAAAGGGTATAACCTAGCTGCCGGGGGTTGGGCTGCAGTATGTTAAGTTACCCCTGAGGACATCAGCAACCCATATGAGCAATGATTTGAGTCCATCTGCTCTACCAGTCCAGCACCCCGCTGAAGCCCCTGGGAAAGCAGTGGAAAACTGGCCAAGTGCTTGGGCCCCCACCACCCATGTGGGAGACCCAGATGGAGTTCCATGCTCCTGGCTTCTGCCTGGCCCAGCCCTGGCCATTGCAGCCATTTGGGGAGTGAACCAGAGGATGGCAGTTCTCTGTGTGTCTCTCTCTCTCTGTCACTCTGTCTTTTAAATAAATCTTTTTAAAAAGGTCAATCTGAACATACTATAGACTACCTAAGGCAAAACCGGAGACACTTCATCACAGAAACTGTGACATTCAAAATATAGTGTGGACATCGCAAATGATCAGGTGTGGAGACAGAGAGGGAGAGAGGGAAAGAGAGGGCAAGGGAGAGAAGAAGGAGAGATAAGGAGATGGGGAGAGAGGGAGAGAGAAAGAGGGAGGGGGGAGAGGGAGAGAGGGAGAGAGAAGGGGGAGAGCGAGAGCAGAGCTGAGGAAAGGGTCAGAAAGTCAGCCACCAAACCTCCAAATACACAAACCCCGAAAGCCCGTTGCTGTTCTCCTCGACTCCCCTTCCTTCAGCTTTCTCTAGCCTCTGCTCGCAGAGCACACCTGCACACCAAGTAGCTACTAGAGCAGGACTGTGGGGGACAGCGCGACAGAGAGGTGCCAGTAAGAAGTGCTGGATTGGGCTGGCACTGTGGAGTAGCAGGTAAAGCTGCTGCCTGCAGTGCTGGCATCCCATATGGACACTCGTTCTGATCCAGCTCTCTGCCACAGCCTGGGAAAGCAGATGATGGCCCAAGTCCTTGGGCCCCTGCACCCACATGGGAGATCTGGAAGGAGCTCCTGGCTTCAGGTTGGCACAGCTCTGGTCATTGCAGACAACTGGGGAGTGAACCAGCAGATGGAAGGACCCTCTCCCTATTCTCTTTCTCTCCCTCTCTGTTTGTCTGCCTCTCTGTAATTCTGCCTTTCAAATAAATAAAATAAACCTTCAAATAAAATTTTAAGAAGTATCTTAAGCATTTGGCAGTGAAATGGAGCTATGTGGGTTTTTTTAAAAAACATTTATTTATTTGAAAGTCAGAGTTACACAGAGAGAGGAGAAGCAGAGAGAGAGAGAGGTCTTCCATCTGATGGTCACTCCCCAATTGGCTGCAATGCCTGAACTGTGCTGATCCCAAGCCAGGAGCCTGGAGCTTCTTCCAGGTCTCCCACGTGGGTGCAGGGGCCCAAGGACTTGGGCCATCTTCCACTGCTTTCCCAGGCCATAGCAGAGAGCTGGATTGGAAGTGGAGCAGCCAGTTCTCAAAATGGCACCCATATGGGATACCGATGCTTCAGGATAGAGCATTAACCCTCTGTGCCACAGCGCCAGCCCCCACAAAAATTTTGTAAAAGTATTATAGGGCCGGGGCCAAAGGCTCACTTGGCTAATCCTCCACCTGCAGAGCCGGCACCCCAGGTTCTAGTCCCGGTTGGGGCACCGGATTCTGTCCCCATTGCCCATCTTCCAGTCCAATTCTGCTGTGGCCCAGGAAGGCAGTGAGGATGTCCCAAGTGCTTGGGCCCTGCACCCACATGGGAGACCAGAAGGAAGCACCTGGCTCCTGGCTTCGGATTGGCACAGCGCGATGGCCGCAGCGCCCATTTTGGGGGTGAACCAAAGGAAAAGGAAGACCTTTCTCTCTGTTTCTCTCTCACTGTCTAACTCTGCCTGTCCAGGAAAAAAAAATTATACATTCAGGGCTGGTGTTGTTTCATGGCAAGTTAAGCCTCTGCCTCCAGTGCCAGCATCCCATATGGGTGCCAGCTCAAGTCCCAGTTGCTCCACTTCCCATCCAGCTCCCCGCTTAGCCCTGGGAAAGCAGCAGAGGATGACCCAAGTGCTTGGGCCCCTGCACCATGTGGAAGGCCAGGAAGAAGCTCCTGGCTTCGGCCTGGCCCAACCCTGGCCGTTTGCTGCCATTTGGGGAGTGAACCAGTAGATGGAAGATCCCTCTCTCTATCTCTCTGTAACTGTGCCTTCCAAATAAATATAAATAAATGTTTTTAAACATACAGATTATATGAATAATTGGTGTAAAGCATTTTGTATAAACCCAAATTCAAACAGAGAACACACTGTTGGTTGGCACTCTTTCCTTCAGAACAGGCAAAGAGGGGATAAGAGCGCTTTCTGCTCCCAGCAAAACTTCCCTGGGGAGCATCTATCGCTGAGGTGCTCCAGGGTATCTGGTCCCTACCCCCAGCCCGGCCACTCACTAGAACTCCACAGGAAAAGTTCCCAGTATTTCTGACCAGCAATTTGTATACCTTTAACACACATTTTAAAAACACACTGGTTGTTTTGTTTTAAATCAAATTTGTTTGTTTAAATAAAATCTCAGCAGTAAAACTGGCAGCTGAGCCCACAATCTTCACCTGGGAGGCCCCTCCCTCCCCTGTGGTCCAGAGCAGCTTCTGGAAGGGCTTCACACCCTAAGGGCACCATTGTTCTGGGGCCTTGGATTTTGCCTCCAGGACAGAGTGAGGAGCTGAGAGGGCTCCCCCTCCACCATGGGCACTTTCCAAGGATTTTCTGAAGACCTCCTAGAGCTGGGAGGCCTCTGAAAGCTGATTGAGATGTCACACTCACAAGCTGCCAGACAGACTGGCGCTGACCCAGGACTTCTCTCACCCAGTGCTTGTTTAGAGAAAGAAGTCAGGGCCAGAACCCCAAGACTTCAGAACTCCAGCTTTTATTTTATT
Organism: Oryctolagus cuniculus; assembly: GCF_964237555.1. Taxonomy (NCBI): domain Eukaryota; kingdom Metazoa; phylum Chordata; class Mammalia; order Lagomorpha; family Leporidae; genus Oryctolagus; species Oryctolagus cuniculus. The sequence goes on along the minus strand of NC_091446.1, from coordinate 70,602,463 downwards.
TTATTTTATTTTATTTTTTGACAAGCAGAGTTACTCAGTGAGAGAGAGACAGAGAGAAAGGTCTTCCGTCCATTGGTTCATTCCCCAAATGGCCATAACGACCGGCGCTGCCTGAAGAATCTAACTTGGCTCCAATAGAAGAAGTCCTCAGAGAAACGAATATCATGAAACACCTATTCTTGGTTTCAAAGTTTGTTTGCACCAAAACATTTCTGAATTCCACTATTCCACCGACACTGTGAAGTTCCCTGCTCCAGCATTACACCACCAAGGCTGTTTCCTCCCCCTACCCTTCCCATCTTTCCCCACACCTCCCACCCCTTCATTCTGAAGGGAACCCAAGACACTGTTCTACCTAAACTACTTCCAGGTACATCTTTAAAATGCAGAAAACTTTTTAAGGCAACCCCAAGTTGGGTTAATTTTTAAACACCTGAGCCTTTGGGAAATCCTACCCCTGCATTCAGCCAGGCGGTAGCCAGAGACAATGACACCTGTGACACTAGTGGCCCCTGGACCACGAGCCTGCACTTCTGAAAGACGAAAGCTCAAAGCCCCACAGAACACCAGGACAGCGAGAACCCGGCCTTGCCGAAAGCCGCACAGGGAAACTCACCACTGGTAGCCATGTCTGGGAGCCCTCCTGAGACCGTCTTCTTGGGCAGTGAAGTGAGGGCTGCTGGTACAGCGTTCATTTAATATAAACCTGGGATGGCCACCCTAGGCACGCCTTAGACCCAGCCCTTCTCCAGCCCCTGCCACACCCTACACACAGCTCCCCCTAGGCACAACAGGATTTCCAAAATCTCCATTTGTATCTCCAGTCACTGAACACCCATGGGAACTAATTTTCTCATTTAGCCCTGGCCAAATGATAACTGATAACTGAGAGTTTGGAGGCTGGTGAGGCCAGAGACTCACAGCAAATGAGGACGTTAAAGAATATAAGACTGCAGGCATTGTGGCAAAGCTTGTTAAGCTGCCATGTAGGATGCCCCCAGCCCATAGCAGAGTGTGGGTTCCAGTCCCAGTTACTCTGCTCCCGATCTGGCTTCACACCAAAGTAGCCGGGGAACCAGCAGGTGATGGCTCAGGTGCATGGGCCCTATAGCCTACACTGGGAGACCTGGATGCATTTCTAGGTTCCTGGCTTCAGCCTGACCCAGCTTTGGCTGTTGTAGACATTTGGGGAGTGAACCAGCAAACAGAAGGTTTCTCTCTCTCTTGCTCTCTCTCACTCAGCCTCTCAGGTACACAAAAATAAATGGTTTTCAGAAGTCAGCATAAGGGCCCAGCATTAAGGTATAGCGGGTATGCCAGCATCCCACACGGGTGCTGGCTCATGTCCTGGCTGCTGCACTTCCCATGCAGCTCCCTGCTAATGGCTTGGGAAAGCAATGGAAGATGGCCCAAGGGCTTGGGACACTGCCACCCACATGGGAGACTCAGAAGAAGCTCCAGGCTCCTGGCTTTGGCCTGGCCCAGCCTTGCCTGTTGCAGCCATCTGGGAAGAAGATTCTCTCTCTCTCTCTCTCTCTCTCTCTCTGTAGCTCTTTCAAATAAAAGAAATCTTAAAAAGTCAATATAAGTCTAACATCATACAGTAATTAAATCATTGAAATAATTCATTCAAAACAGCCAAAACCTCCATAGAATAGTTTGAGAACTGGACATCTGAAAGGAGACTAGGGCTGAGAGAAAACAAACTAAAATTAAGTTGGGGAGCCGATGCTGTGGCATAGTGGGGAGAGCTGCCGCCTGCCGTGCCGGCATCCCATATGGACACTGGTTCATGTCCAGGCTGCTCCACTTCCGATCCAGCTCTCTGCTACAGCCTGGGAAAGCAGTAGAGGATGGCCCAAGTGCTTGGGTCCCTGCACCGCATGGGAGGCCTGGAAGAAGCTCCTGGCTCCTGGCTTCAGATCAGTGCAGCTCCAGCCATTGCGGCCAGTTGGGGAGTGAACCAGAGGATGGAAGATCTCTCTCTCTTCCCCCCTTCTTCTCTCTCCGTGTAGCTCTGACTTTCAAATAAATAAATCAATCTTTAAAAAAATTAAGTTGGACCTAGCCCGGTTTCCCTGGCTTTTTTTTTTTTTTTTTTTTTTCCTGTAATTCAAAGTTCATTACCTCAGCACCGTGAATTTCCACTAGATGGTGCCTTTCCCTCTTCCATCAAACTTGTTTCAAAGAATATTTTGACCAGGTGAATTCACTTGCTTTTATGCTCTCCCCAACTCCAGGCAGTCACTTCTATTCTCATGCCATTATTTAGACATCACTGGCAAAGGTCAACATACCAGCTCCCACACTGCCCAATCTTAGGGTTCACCTTCTAAATCATCAACCTCTATTGGAAAATCTCTCTTTTTCTACCTGAACAACTCAGGAGAGTTTACATATTTTTCCTGTGGACCTTGACTTCGGGGGATGTTCACGGAGTAGTGCATTGACCTTGCTTTGTTAAGATTTACAGGCGTTGCTGGGGCATAGTAGGCTGAGCCTCTACCTGCATCACCAGCATCCCAGTTCCAGTCCCAGCTGCTTCTCTTCAGATCTGGCTCTGTGCTGTGGCCTGGGAAAGCAGTGGAAGATGACCCAAGTGCTGAGGCCCCAGCACCCGCATGGGAGACCAGGAAGAAGCTCCAGGCTCCTGGCTTTGGATTGGCCCAGCTCTTACTGTTTCAGCCATTTGGGGAGGAAACCAGCAGATGGAAGACTTTTCTCTCTGTCTCTCCCTCTCTCTCTCTGTAACTCTATCTCTCAAATAAATAAATAAAACCTTTAAAATGTGATTTATTTATTTGAAAGCCAGAGAGAGAGAGAGAGAAAGAGATCTTGCCTCTGTTGGTTCACTCCTCAGATGGCTGCAATGGCCGGAACTGCGCAGATCCAAAGCCAGGAGCCAGGAGCTTCCTACAGGTCTCCCACACGTATGCAGGGCCCAAGGACATGGGCCATCCTCCACTGCTTTCCCAGCCCACAGCAGAGAGCTGGATCAGAAGTGGAGCAGCCAGTTCTCAAACTGGAACCCATATGGGATGTCAGTGCTTCAGGCTAGGGCGATAACCTGCTAAGCCACAGCTTATCCTATATGCCTGCCTATGACACCAACACACACCCAATCCTGTGTATTGAGCCCTGCCGTGTAGGTGTGACCAGCACAAACATAGTCCTTGAAATCAGTATTCAGGTGAACTTTAGAAACACATGCCTCCCAATTATCACCTACAAGGAAAAGCCAGAACTTGGGGGAACTCCTGGCAGCTCTATGACCTGGCTCCCACTCCTGTTCAGCTTGGCCTTGGAGAATCACCACTGGCCAACTGTGAGCTCCCACCAGGCTTCTACATGTCTGAGAACTGAAAAACTCTGTCCTGCCAGCCTGACACCTGTTTCAAGTGCTACAGGAAGAGTTCCCAGTGATGCTGGAAGAAAATGCTTTGACCACAATCAAGTTATCAGCATGACAATTTTGATAAAGATCATCAGTTTAAAAAAGAATAGCTGGCGCCGCGGCTCACTAGGCTAATCCTCCGCCTTGTGGCGCCGGCACACCGGGTTCTAGTCCCGGTCGGGGCGCCGGATTCTGTCCCGGTTGCCCCTCTTCCAGGCCAGCTCTCTGCTGTGGCCAGGGAGTGCAGTGGAGGATGGCCCAAGGTGCTTGGGCCCTGCACCCCATGGGAGACCAGGAGAAGCACCTGGCTCCTGGCTCCCGCCATCGGATCAGCGCGGTGCGCTGGCCACAGCGCGCCAGCCGCGGCGGCCATTGGAGGGTGAATCAATGGCAAAGGAAGACCTTTCTCTCTGTCTCTCTCTCTCACTGTCCACTCTGCCTGTAAAAAAAAAAAAAAAAAAAAAAAAAGAATAAAACAAAGTGCGGTAACAAATGAACTTGAGATTCTGGTGCTCTACAGAGTGGACTTGTGTTTCCTAAATGTCTTTTCTCTGGACTTTTTATTATTATTATTATTTCCCAGAAGTTTGGAATTTTTTTCACTTTTGGGATCAATGACTTATATATTCATTTCCCCCATTGTTTCTGTGATGTCAACAGTTTAACTTAAAGTCCAAACCTATGTTCAGTTCGTGGTTTACCTGTTCAAAATGTAGCATTTTCAGGGCCAGAGTTGGGTGCAGTGGGTTAGGCTGCTGCTGTCTGCAATGCCAGCATCCCACATGGACATCAATTTGATTCCTGGCTGCTCCACTTCTGATTCAGCTCCCTATTAATGTGCCTGGAATGCAGTGCAAGAAGGCCCAAGGCTTTGGGCCTCTGCACTCACTTAGGATACTAGAAGAAGCTCCTGGCTTCAGCCTGGCTCAGCTCTGGCCATTGTGCCCATTTGGGGCATGCACTGGTAGATGAAAGATCTCGACCTCCATATCTCTCCCTTCCCCCCACTTTGTCTCTGTAACTCTGCCTTCAAATAAATAAATAAATCTTTATTATTATTTGAAAGGTAGACTTACATAGAGAGAGGGAAAGACAGATCTTCCATCTGCTGGTTTACTCCTAAAAGGCTGCAACAGCCAAGCCTGGGCCAGGCAGAAGCCAGGAGCTTCATCCAGGTATCCCATGTGGGTGCAGGTGAAGTAACACCTTGACAGTAGGGATTCCATTTTGGGGAACCTGAGACTCCATTCTGGGAAGGTGCCCCCCCCCACCCACACACACACCGTGAGGCTCTGCTCTGAAACTATGGTCTAAAACAGTTGAACAATAGCAGTCCACTACATCACACTAGGCAGAGCATAGAAACCCCCTAGCATGATCGCTCAAGCTTGGAAGTGGATAGGCTGCACCTGGGTTAATGATAAAAATGTAATTTGTCTATGCCCTACATATGATTAAAACCAATACCTGGATTAATGTCAAGATTATAATTGAAATTGTTAAGATTGCAACTGGCATTGTCAAGATTATAATTGATACTCGTTTCGCATCGGTTTTAGGTCAGCTTGACCCCCATAACCATGTATTCCCCCCGATCCTAGCAACCATGTATTCCCATCCCAATTTTGCAGTTTTTGCCTTTATAAACCCTGTTGCTTTGGGCTTCAGGGACGAGAGTTCTTTTGGGCATGAGCCCACTCTCCACCGCCGGCAATAAAGGACCATCAAATTTTATCAATGTGTGGTGCTCCTTTGTTTACACTCACTCAGGTACAACACAGGGGCCCAAGCAACTGGATCACCCTCTGCTGCTTTCCCAAGCACATTAGCAGGGAGCTGGATCAGAAGCGGAGTTCCAGCCGTTGTGGCTATCTGGGGAGAGGACCAGCGGATGGAAGACCTCTCTTTCTCTCCCTCTCTGCCTCTGCCTCTCTGCCTTTCAAATAAATAAATACATCTTTAACAATAAGTGGCACCACTGGGAAACAAATGGATGCCCATATGGGATGCTAGTATCGCAAGCAGCAGCTTAACCTAGTGAACAACACTGGCCCTAATAAATCTTTTTTTCTTTTAATGTAGCATTTTTTTCCATGACCTGACATGTTAAAGCCACAGCCCATCAGTTTGGTGAATCCGGTAAACTGTAAACTGGTGATTCATCAAACTGACTTCCAGCACACTGAGTTTTCCTAATGATTTTCTGTCAAATGCCCACTTAATGAGATTGCAGTTTCTTTATCTTTTTCTCTTTCTTTCTTTCTTTCTTTCTTTCTTTCTTTTTTTTTTTTTGACAAGCAGAGTTAGACAGTGAGAGAGGGAGACAGAGAAAGGTCTTCCTTCCGTTGGTTCACCCTACAAAGGCCACTACATCCAGAGCACTGCGCCGATCCAAAGCCAGGAGCCAGGCACTTCTCCTGGCCATCCTCCACTCTCTACTCGGGCCACAGCAGAGAGCTGGACTGGAAGAGGAGCAACTGGGACAGAATCCGGCACTCCAACTGGACTAGAACCTGGAGTACCAGCGCCACAGGCAGAGGATTAGCCTAGTGAGCCGTGGCGCCAGCAATGAATGTGCATTTTCCCAAACCCAACTTTAGCTACCTGCTTGACCCTTTCTCAGACATCTCAATGCTTAATCCACTAGACTGCAACAATAGTAAGAACAACAGCCAACATTAATTTTTTACTCTGTGCCGCCTCTCACCTAACCATGAAGCAGTTATGAACGAATGTCCTCTATACCCAATTCCTGCAGGAAACCTACTGAGCATCATCATCATCAGTCATCACAATGATTTGAGCTTTACACCCTTGGGCAAGAAACCGCCCTGGTCCCACCCACATCTCAATACCACCTCCTGGGGCCAGCGCTGTGGCACAGTAGGCTAAGGATCGGGCCTGGAGCGCCAGTATCCCATATGGGCGCCAGTTTCAGAACTGGCTACTCCACTTCCGATCCAGCTCTCTACTATGGCCTTGGAAGGCAGTGGAGGATGGCCCGAGTCCTTGGGTCCCTGGACCCGATGAGACTGGGGGTGGGGTGTTGGGGGAGATAATGGCTCCTGGCTTCAGAACAGCACAGCTATGGCCATTGTGGCCAATTAGGGAGTGAAACCGGCAATGGAAGCACTCTCTCTATCTCTCTCTCTCTCTCTCTATCTCTCTCTCTCTCTCTTTCTGCCTCTCCTCTCTCTGTGTAACTCTGACTTTCAAATAAATAAATAAATAAAAATTGATCACATTTGTGAGCTGGAAGATCAGGCCTCCACCCCACCCCGAGTGACCTCATGCCCCTATCTGACCACACCTCTGTGCCCACCTGCCAATCAGGGTAATTAACCTCTTGTCTGCAAAGGCAGGGACAGCCCTGCTATGAGTGGAATATGGAATCAGAAGAGTTTTGATCTGCAGACAATTTCACAGTTTCTTCTAGCAACAAAATTTAATTTCACATTGTTTCTTCTAGCAACCAAAAACTACCCTAATTCTCCTGATGCACGATGCTTTCTTCATGTTGTTCTCCCCATCCGATGACACTGGGAGAGTGTGGGGTGTTTGCTGTGACTCAGCACATGCCCATCCTGCTCTGCAGACATCTCATCACACTCCTGTGGCGCTACTGGACAGCCCTCTACTGCTGCACTACGTGTGAATTTACATGTGGGAGAGGAGAGTTCGAGTCCTGGCTGCTCTGCTTCCAACCCAGCTTCCTGCTAATGTGCCTGGGAGGCAGCAGAGGGTCCAAGTACTTGGGTTCCTCTTCTCCACACGGGAAACTCAGATGGAGTATTCCTGACTTTGGCTTCAGCCTGGTGCTGGCCCCATCCCAGCTGTTGTGAGCATTTGGGGAATGCACCAGAACATGGAATGGTTGCCTCTGTCTCTCTCTCTCTCCTGCCTCCCATCTCTGTCACTCTGCCTATGGTAACTAAGAGTACCTAAAAGGTAATCTATAGAAGTGAAATTGACACTCTGAGATGCAATGATGGTTTACAGCCCTTGTCTCTACAGTTTGTTGAACTCTTTACTTAGTGTAGGGATAATGAGTATAAAGTAAACTGAAAATAAATCTTTGTAAAAATTAAGATTGGATGGCTGGCGCCACGGCTCACTAGGCTAATCCTCCACCTTGTGCGCCGGCACACCGGGATCTAGTCTCAGTCAGGGCACCGGATTCTGTCCCAGTTGCCCCTCTTCCAGGCCAGCTCTCTGCTGTGGCCCGGGAGTGCAGTGGAAGATGGCCCAAGTGCTTGGGCCCTGCACCCCATGGGAGACCAGGAAAAGTACCTGGCTCCTGCCATCGATCAGCGCGGTGCGCCAGCCGCAGTGCGCCACCTATGGCGGCCATTGGAGGGTGAACCAAAGGTAAAGGAAGACCTTTCTCTCTTTCTCTCTGTTCACTCTGCCTGTCAAAAAACAAAAAAATAAGATTGGGACTAGGAGAGGGAGGAGGAAGAAGGATGGGAGCGTGGGTGGGAAGGATCACCATGCTCCTAAATCTGTATATATGAAATACATGAAATTTGTATACCTTACATAAAATTAAACTCATTGCTGGAGGCCAGCCTTACCCTGATACTCAAGCCAGACAAGGACACAACAACAAAAAACTACAGACAAATATCTCTGATGAACATAGAATGAAAATTTTTAACATACTGCCAAATCAAAATTGACAGCAATCAAAAACATCCGTCATGATAAAGTGGTCATAGTTCAAGGATGCCTATATGTGGATGCCAGGGCCACAGGTGGTGGCCTATTCCACTGCACCCAGCGCCGGCCCCTATTTATCTTTCTTTAAAAAGCATGTATGTATTGGAAAGACAGCGTTACAGAGAGCGACGCTTGGAAAGGGTGTCCCCTACAGATAATGACCAGGCCAAGACGGGGCTGGTCAGGCCACCACCTGTGCTTGGCAAGCCCGCGGCCCTCCTCCCTCCCCGCGGGTTGGGCGGAGCAGCCGCCCAGGCCCGCCCCTGCTGGTCCTGCATCCACTGCACTGGGAGCAGAGCCGGCCGCGCACCCCAGTAAGGAGCTGCAGCGATGGCGATGGCGATGGCGATGGCGGCAGGCAACGCGGCCTACTTCCAGAGGGGCAGTGTGTTCTGGTTGGCGGTCATCACGCTCTCCTTTGGCTACTACACGGTAGGGGCAACCGAGTTGGGACAACCGCCTGGAGCGAACGCTCCTGTCACGCAGGCCTCCGCCTCCACTTGGAGGAGAGGCCGCGCAGGCGCAGTTCTCGCTCTCTCGCCTCCCAGCGGGGAGGGAAGACAGAACCCGGCAGCAGGCTCAGGCGCAGTCGGCTGCCAAGGCTTTTGGCAGGTGTTGGAGGCCCTGCGAAACCGGTTGGCCTACTTTCCTCAGGTGGGGGCGGGCACACTCCCCAGCTGAGGACTGAGCGCCTGGGTCTTTCACGATGGTGCTGGCGAACTCGAAGGCCGCAAGGGATGCTACCGCCTACTTCCGGACGGCCAGCCCGTTGCCCTCGCTGGTCACGGGGCTGGGGCTGGGATACTTTGCGGTGAGGCGCGGGGCGCGGACGCGGGCGCATGTGTTTTGGACCTCCGGGATGTCGTAGCGCGAGGGGCGCCGTGGGAACGGCGTGGGTGCGCATGCGCACCGTGCGGTTGCCTAGGTTACGAACGCCAGCGGACGCTAAGCCGGGTTTTAGAAGGTTTAGAGTGTTTGAAGCAGGGGGAGTTGCTTGGAAAACGGCGGATAAAGCCAAGGGATGGCTAGGATTTCACTGGTGAGCAAGAACCGGTGTGACAGCAGGAGGACAGCTCTACTGCGGGGAGGAGTGACTTTCGTCTCACTTCCAGGATAACGAACGGGAAAGACGCCCGGAAACAGGTTGGGGTAAACCGGTATCATGTAGGAGGAAGGCGAAGCTAGTTTGGATCTTTCCCGGGAGATCCTGGAACCTGGACGGGTGTCATTTCCACAGCGGCGTCGCTCTGACCACCTCCGCCCTCCTTTCACCTTGTGCAGGATGGAGGCGTGGGACTCTAGTTTTCCCGAGTGCCCTTTCTGTGCCAGGATCCCGCGACCCTGTTCGAACACACAAGCTGGGAAACTGAAGATTCGAGTTGGAATTTAGTGGAACTGGCAGATGCCAGCCCCTCTCCACCACGCGGTTAGGAGGCCGCAGTGATATGTTATACTTTATTGGAATATTGACTTTAAACAGCATCCTGGGAGAAGTAGTGTTGCCTTTGGTGCAGATCTAAGTGGAGCACTAAACTTTGGAGGGGTTGACAGAGATTCACAGAAAGGCTTGTAACAGAGCCTGAGGAGGAGTTGGTAAGGTCACCACAAAAACCTTACATGAACGAGGAGTTGCTGTTAATCCTTCGCGAGTCTGATTTTCCGAGTGTGTCTGCGTGGTGTGCAAGAGTGGAAGAGCATGATTCTAACTGCGAGATTGAGCTCAAGCCACCGTTTGCAGGACAGAAGCTGGCCAAAGCACGCAGACTCCTACAAGTCTAGGAAATAATGTTTGGGTGGAATTCATGAAAAATCGGATCCGTTCTGCCAGTGCACGGAGCCTGATCATCACCTCGTTTCTTTGTGGCACACATCCATCGGAGCTGCTTTTTAGAAATAGAGGATGGAGATTCGGGTGCCCTCCTTCAGACCCTGTTTCCCCGGTAGTTACTTTGGTAGAATCGGTGTTCTTTCCTACCTGCTCGTCTTTCAGGTGCCCTAATAGTTTCTCTGTGCCTCTGGTTCTCTTTCAGTGGGTTGTTCTCTGGCCACACAGCATCCCTTATGAGAGCCTTGGGCTCCTGGGCTCGTTCACTCAGTACCTAGTGGACCATCATCACACCCTCCTGCACAACAGGTAAGGAGATCTGCAGAAACAACACACTGGTCTCACTGGAGACCTTGAAGGCCTGCAGCTGCCTTTAGAAATTGAAAATGGATCTAGTTCACGTTTAGGAATCTTTCCAGATTTCTGTTAGATTTTATCATTAGAAATCCACCTTAAACTAGACTGTTCCCAGATGCCTCTCTAACCACAGGTGAAACTTCAAGCAGATGCATAGGTAATCCTGGGCCCTCTGAGATGTCAGGAAGTCCAGCTGTTAAAGCCATAAGCTTTGTTCTAAATCAGATCATCCGATCATTGAGCAGGGGCTGAGGAGCCTGGCTTGGGGAAGAGTGTGCAGCTGGTGCCTTCTCTCTCGTTCTTTTTTCCCTTGTTCCCCAGCGACAGCTGCCTTTGGACCCCTTGGAATGGTGGGAATAGTTAGGGGAAGGTGGGTGTAGTTTTCAGTGGGTGCTGCCTGGGGACCAGGCGTCTGGGAGCTGGGTATGCTGCAGACACAGTGCTGACTGTTTGTCTCTGGGAGGTCCTCAGAGGGATCCTCCTGTGCAGTTCTCTATGGCTGCTGCAGGTGCCTCCTCCAGCCTGCCTCTTGCAGTTCCATCCTTGGCGTTTGTGTTTAGGGGAAATCATCCTCTTAGTGAGGTTACCTTTGTGTTGGGCCTCCAGGTCGGAATACCTTTTAACCCCCCCCACCCCCCATATCCAGTGCCCTCCTGCAAGACCTGCAAGCCTCCAGTTCTCCCCGTGGGACCTTCTGCAAGTGGGGTCCTAAGGGTATCCCTGTTCCTTTGCTCTTCCTCCGGGCAGGCTGAACCCATCTCTACGCTTTGGAGTGACACAGTCGCCCTTTGTCAGAGGGCAAGGGGATTTCCAGGTGGCTTTGTTGAAACTCTTCTCTGGGCTTGAGACTGTGGTAGGAAAGCCCAAGTGTTCTGAGACTCCTTCCCAGTGGCCTCTTGGGCCTCCCTGAGGTCTTAGCTGAGGACACGTGTTTGGCCCAGCCCTGCAGCTTGACAGCTCTTGTGACTGGCATTTGGAGCCTCTAATGAAAACCAAAAGACTGTGTTGTGTTGTACACTTCTTTGAAGGGAGAAGGAGAACAAGCCCAGGGAGGTTGCGTCTCTATTACTGTGTTCCTAAAAGCAGTCCTTTAAGGATCTAACGTGTTAGAATGTGCCATAGCTCACTATCAATCAGAATTAATACTCCTTTGATTTGTGAGATCAATGAAAGAGTAAATAAATTTGAATGCATGAATACATGAAGACATGGTATAAATTTGGAGCTTCCCAAATCCTACTGCCCAGGAATAACTACTTGTAATATTTTGTTGAGTTCCCTTTTGTTTTAATCCATACCAGGTAATTTTTAATTCAGTCATCATCCTGTAGGAAAGAGTACTTTGTGCTGTATGTAGATACAGAAATGACCTTGGAGGTGGCAGGAAAGTAACATTTACTAAGCACCTTCCATGTGCCAGTCCCTAAGCAGAATCTCAAGGACATAATCAGGCTATAATATAGTCTCTTAAATCCCATGTTTTAAAAATACATACCTTTCTGAATTTCTTTTAACCAGAGATACGATTGGACTATATGTTTAACTTATGAGGGAAGGTGAAACACCAGGTGGCCCCGGCCAGGGGAAAGAGCCTGTGGGACGTACGAGCAACTACCCAACAGGACATCCAGTTACCACCTGACAGGAGATGGAAATAGAGCACAGGGTAAGCGCAGGACCCGGGCCACTCTCTGCATCTGGGTGTCTTCCTGCCAAAGAGAGAAACCATGAAGTAATGACGGTGGATGTGGGAGTCTTAGAGGCTGGACATGGAGCCAAAGGCAGTCCTGCAAAGAAAAAGGTCAGCAGGCCAGCTCGGTCAATGTCAGGAGAGGGGCTACCTGGCCAGAGGCGCGCCTCTCCAACAGCTGCTGATGGGCCATGCAGGCGACCCCTGTATCTCACCACCATCTCACACTGTTGAATTTGCCACCTCCTTAGGCTACCCACAAGCCTCTAGAAACACTAAGCTGAGCTCAAAGGCTTGCACTCGTCCTGGTAGAGCCTTCCTGATCACCCAGGGGCCGACTCAGGCCAGAACGAGGGCAATGTCCCCTGTCCCACAGCTGCCACAACTCTGAGACCCTGAGACTGATTTGGGGGGAAAAATGAAAGCAATACACCTTCTCCCACCAGCTCAAGACAGCTCAGAAATGCCATCACCCATTGCTGAAGGAAGGATCCAGACACAGGCAGGCTCAGAGGTCTCAGACCTGAGATTCAGGTGGATAAGGCAGCCACAGCCCCTCAACCCATGCAGGGTTCACTTTAAGCTAAGCCTCCAGAGTAAGATTTTATAGGAAAAAAAGGACTCCTCTGGACACATGGTTGGAAAACCAGAGTCCTAATTCATTAAGAATCATTTTAAGTCAAGTCTAGAGGCCAAGAGAGAAGCATCGGGATGGGTGTCGAACCCGAGCCTGGGAATACCGGATCTGTTTCTCCTCCACTACTCTTTCTGAAGAAACCAGGAGCAGACAAGGAGCCAAGAGAGAAGGTGGAATTGCACTGCCCACCTGAGGCTTCCAGGCAAGAGCATCTAAGAGAGGGTGTCCCATCCTACTCACCCACCGCTATTTAGCAGAAATAGCAGAGCTATTTCTCCAATATCCTCCCTTGGCCACCCATAGGTACTGCTCACTTGCTCCTGGCTCTGGATACTCCTGGTGGCATCTCCTTGCATAATGTTAAATGTACAATGTCACATTTCCCAGACTGGTGAAGAAAGGTTGTTTTAAAAAATATTTATTTTTCTGTATTTGGAAAGCAGATACACACAGAGGCAGAGACAGAGACAGTCTTCCATCCACTGGCTCACTCCCCAAATGGAAGCAATGACCGGTGCTGGGCCAGGCTGAAGCCAAGAGCCAGAAGCTTCTTCCGGGTCTCCCACGAGGATGCAGGGGTCCTCCTCTGCTGTTTTCCCAGGCATATTAGCAGGGAGCAGGATCAGAAGTGGAGCAGCTGGGACTCGAACCCAGGGTCCACTCTGGTACCCCAGTAGGGTGGGAAGGTCCTGGGGATGGGTGGCCGTGGCCAAGTCTTCTCAGGAACCACTTTCCACTGGAGGACCAGGAGCTGAGCTCCGGGGTTGCCCCACAGGTGTCCATGGCTGATGCTTTGATAGGGCTCAGTGTGACTTTGGGACATTGTAGGAAGGGCATGCAAAGAGGAAGATGTGCCCCCCACCCCCACCCAGACTCTCCTGTGGGTCTGGATCACACAGTCTGTGTTGAGGAAACCATCAGCATGTCTGTGGCTGCTGTGAATCCACTGTGGTGGCGATCGGACTACCAGGCTCACGAAGCTAAGAGGGACCTCGGTGGAGATGGAGCACTTAAAAATACCTTCAAAATGTCCTCTAGGAGTTGATTTTGACCACATCTCACCTGAGTCAGGTACACTAATGTCCACTTTGTCCACCAATAAATTCTGCAGTACAACCACCCGGCCAGCAGAGGTCACAGAGGAACATGCAAAGACCTTAAAGGGGAGGCACAGAGCTGAGCAGGGACTGCCCCAACCCCTTAGCAGGCTCCCCATTGCAGCTGCCCGGACACACGTCACTCTGCTGTTCCTGATTCTGGCTCCCTGCTGGAAGTATTGCACTGTGCCGCACTGCACAGTGGGCCCTTTGGAGCCTCCACACACCAGAGTGAAGGTCTGTAGTAGCCAGACACAAAGTCCCAGTTCCCACCAGAAACAATTCTTGGGCTTTTCTCTGCACAGTTTCAGATGCAAGGTGCTAGAGCAAGAGACTCAGTGCCCGCTGCCTCAGGTGGTCACTGGGTGGTGCCTGACAACTCAAGTGACCAGGACAGGACCTGACACACTTGCACACTTCCAGTCCCCAGTCCTGCTTTGAAAGAGGTCGCCAGAAATGACTGGCTGGCTTTCCAGGGTTCTGAGCATAGGGAGCAACTGTGTATTGAGAAGGCCCCAAACTACAGGACAAATATGGCCACATGCCCACCCCTCTAGCTTGGAGTGGACACTTCTCATCAAGTCCTAGAGCAGTTCCCCTGACCCTCCATATATCAGACAAAAGGGGTCCATTTGCCTGGGGAGTCAACAAATGATCGGTCCCCCACGGCAGTTCAAAGGAGAGCTTTATTGTGCCAAAGAGACGGGGAAAGTACAGCTCCCAAAAACTACTGCCTCTGTGAGAAGCCATTTTTGAGGGATTGTAGAGTGAGGGCGTGGCTGGGATAGAGGAAAAAGAGAAGCAAGAGGGCCCTACCTGCTCAAGCAACCCACAGCAGCACGCATCGTGTGTTCAAAACTCAACTCCTGGTGGGCTCTTGCAGCTCTCCTTGCTGTGAGGTCCAATCCCTGGGAGTACAGCATTGCAAGATCACCCTTCTTGGAATATTCTTGGGAAAACAAGCCAAGAGAATAAATTGTTAGATGCTGTGCCCCTGCCCATGCCCATGCCTGTTGTCTAAATCCTACTGTCTGAGTTACAGAATTTTTTTTAAAGATGTATTTATTTGAAAGGCAGAATGACAGAGAGACAGACAGGCAGACAGAGTCTTCCATCCACTGGTTCACTCCCCCCAAAAGGCCGCAATGACTGGAGCTATACAAGGAGGAGGAGCTTCTTTTGGGTCTCACACATAGGTGTAGGGGCCCAAGGACTTGGACCATCTTCCACGACTCTCCCAGGTGCATTATCTGGGAGCTAGAACAGAAGTGGAACAGCTGAGACTTGAACTGGCATCCATATGGGATGGAGGCTTTACCCGCTGCACCAGAGCACCAGCACCTGTAGAGATTTTTTTTTTAATATTTATTTTTTATTTGAAAGTCAGAGTTTCACAGAGAGAGGAAAGGCAGAGAGAGAGAGAAGGAGGACTTCCATCTGGTGGTTCATTCCCCAGTTGGCTGCAATGGCCAGAACTGTGCTGATCCAAAGCTGGGAGGCAGGAGTTTCTTCTTGGTCTCCCACACAGGTGCAGGGGCCCAAGGACAAGGGCCATCTTCTGCTTTTCCAGGCCATAGCAGAGAGCTGGATTGGAAGCAGAGCACCAGGTTTCATACTGGTGCCCATATGGGATGCCAGTGCTCAGGCCAGAGTGTTAACCCGCTGCACCACAGTGCTGGCCTGGGAAGTAATGTTTTTTCACATTTCCCTACTGGGAGGCAGCAACATATACTGCTCAAGACCAGGGACCACACCCATGGTGAAATTTAAAGGACTCCATGCAACCTGGGTTTTTCTCCAAACTTTTCTTCCAAGGGACAAATAGCTGGCAATAAAACACCAAGATTAGAAGATGCTAGTCTAAAACTTGAAAATAACACATTTTCCATACACAAATACTCTAGGAATGAAAGCCCTAATGGTACTTTAGATGATTTATAGCGGTAAATTTAAAACCCTAGATGAAATGGAATTAGTATTAGCAAACATAATCACAAATTTTACTCAAGGAGAAATGATAGTTTTCTAATCACCTATAATGAGATCAGGAGGCAAAATCTCCCTATAATGAATCTATCAGAGCCATCATTGTAAAATCCAAACCTTTAATGAAGGGCTAAGTGCAGTGTTGTACAAAATTATAGAAAATAGTAAGAAAGGTAGCATAATTGACTTCTTTAATCCTAGTTTAACATGACACAAACCCCTACAATAACTACCAGTACAACATGTCGTTTAGGAATATAAATGCCAACATGTTAGAAAATACGTCCACAACCCTAACCAGCCACACACACAAAGGATGTACACTATGAGCTTGTTCCTTTCTTTCAAGAACCTTCGACTCCCATGTACACAATTGTAGTATCACAGGCATCTGCTGACTCAAAAGCCCAACGCCATTTCCTGCAGCCACATTTCTAGTCCCAGAAGTTGGCACCAATGTGTTCCTCTTTCAAAATGTCCTGGATTTCAGAACTGGGCATCTCGGGCACCTTCTTGCTGCATATCTTGCTCGTGAGGTTCTGTTGGAGAACTGAGTACCCGCAGAGCTGTGCTCAACACCTGCAAGAACATGAGCTCTCCATCACCTTGACGATCTCCAGGCTACTGCTGGGACAGAGGAAAAGGCACCCTGTTCTCTGCGCTGTTGTGATTCTGCTGCATTGGAAACTGGTCTGGGGAGGGCAGCTCCTGCCAGTAATCCGGAGGCTGCTGGGGCTGCTGAGGGTGCGTTCCCCAGCCATTCTGCTGCCACTCTTCACATGGTGGGTAACGAAAACAGCTCTTCTGCTCCTGCAGCTGTTGCATCGCTCCCTGAGCACTGGGAACACCGGGTAGCAGGGAAGGCCAATCAGGCTGCATGACCCTCATTTCTGACCTGGAACTCCCAAAATACGGTGCGTATGAAAAAGAATGAATAAACCTTGCTCCTGGAATGCCACTGGGAAAAGATCCACCTCCTACGTTCCCTTGATTCTCCAGAGCATAGCTCAGTGCCTCTTGAGCACCTCGAACCCCAGAATCCCAGGAGCCGTAGAGCGGGCTGGGAACCTCCCATGTGGGTGGAGTGGAGTAGACAGCTCCGCCCAGCACAGCCACCTGGGCAGCATTGGGAGACCACTCCTGGGCACGTGGAGTGGAGTAGACTGCTCCGCCCAGCACAGATGCCTGGGCAGTTTTGGGAGACCACTCCTGGGCACGTGGAGTGGGGTAGACAGCTCTGTCCAGCACAGCCACCTGGGTAGTGTTGGGAGACCGCTCCTGGGCATTCTGCAGGCTTACATCTGGGGGACCTTGGACAGGGAGTGCATAAGGCATCCTGGGTTCAAGCACTCTGCGTCTCTTCTTGGCTGGTAGTCTGGCTCTTTTATTTTGGAACCAGTTCTAAAAAAGAAACGAAACAGAAATTACTTTTGAGTCTATATATTCCCCAATGTAGGAGAAGTTTGTAGTTCCTCTTAGGATCAGCGTCATCACTGATTTCCTTCGTGACCTTGAGTAAGACATGAAAAATGCAAGCACGCTTTCCAGGGGCTTCCTGTGTTATTATATTTATTATATGAGAATGCATTTACAGTAAATATGATATGTAAATGTATATATAAATATACATTTATAATAATTAAAATCGTAATTGTGCACAATTCTGGATTCCCATCTGACTTCAAAGGAGGCACGGACCCTTATATATGAGCAAATCCCTACTTTTGGAGGAGGCAAGATGGCGGAATAGGAAGGGAGCACACTGATAGTCCGGGGAGAGATAGTTTAATAAAAGTGGAGATACTGCAGGTTCAAGGAAGAGTAGGGGAGGAAACAGCAGAAGAAACTCTTCTGGAATGTGTGATTCACAGCGGACCTGCGTGGAGAGTGTGGGAGCCCACAGTTCGGGACACCAGCGGCAGACTCAACACACCAGCGCTGGAACGCGAGGTGAGCCGAACCTCAATAGCCCGAGACACCGGCAGGCAAGCGGAGAGAGGAGACTAGAGGGAACGACCCCCGGGGGGGGGGGAGTTCACCAGGCTAACTGGAAGAGAGAGAGAGAGAGAAAAAAAGGTGACTGGTACGGACATGGGTTTCTCTCTCTCCGCTCACCTCTCAAGGGCGAGCAAGACAAAGAGCAGGCGCCATCTTGGACATACGTCATAAGCAGAGCGACCTCAGGTCTGCACCGGCCCTGAGCCTAGCAGAAAAACCTGCCTCTGGGCGGGGCGAATTAACAGGAGATTAGGACCTAGTAAATTTGTGGTGCTACTGAACTGAGACTGTGAAAAAAGAGACGGTGGGGGAGAGAACTCACGGAATTCACGTGAGCACTCTCCAGAGACACTACAATTCCGTAACTTTGGCAACCCAGTGGGAGACTGAAGGAGAATTTGAGCCCACCCTGAGGGCCGAACAGATTCCCTGTGTGGTCCTTGGGAAAGAGCTTCCGATCTCTGGCTCCTGTGGGTATATCATTTGCCTGCTAACTACCTCCAACTTCGTTCAGCTGTGCGGAATTACTTCCCTTTTGAATCAAAAAAAAAGAGAGAGAGAGAGAGAGATTTACCACGCCTAACCTGGGAGTGTCACCTTTGGCACACCAAACAGAGCTCTCAGGCCACACCCATCTCAAGCCCTAAGGCTCCATCAAAAACAGATAGTCCACTTAATCTAGAGTCATAGTATAACAAGAAAAAGCACCACAGTGAAGAAACCAAATATCTCCAATATGGCAAATAACAAACGCAAAAACCGAGGTAATAAAAACAAGGAAGTCACCATGACGCCCTCAAATGAAAAAGACACCCCAATTCAAGATTATGAAGATGATGACATAGAAGAAATGCAAGAAGCAGATCTCAAAAAATTGATAAGAACATTAAGAAGTTCTCAAAAACAAATTCTTGAACTACAGAAATCCTTAATGGACAAGATAGAAAATCTCTCTCATGAAAATGAAATATTAAGGAGGAATCAAAATGAAACGAAACAACTAGTACAACAGGAAACTGGGATAGTGACTGAAGTGAAGAATTCAATAGATCAAATGAAAAACACAATAGAGAGCCTTACAAACAGAATGGGTGAAGCAGAAGAGAGAATATCGGACTTAGAAGACAGAGAACAGGAAAGGATACAGTCAGACCAAAGAAAAGAAGAGGAAATTAGAAATCTAAAACATATTGTCGGGAATCTTCAGGATACTATTAAAAAACCCAACATTCGGGTTCTAGGAGTTCCTGAAGGCATGGAGAGAGAGAAAGGATTAGAAGGCCTTTTTAGTGAAATATTAGCAGAAAATTTCCCAGGTTTGGAGAAGGACAGAGAAATCCTAGTACAGGAAGCTCACAGAACCCCTAATAAACACGACCAAAAGAGATCCTCACCACGACACGTTGTAATTAAACTCTCCACAGTGAAACATAAAGAAAAGATCCTAAAATGTGCAAGAGAGAAACGTCAGATTACTCTCAGAGGATCTCCAATCAGACTCACAGCTGACTTCTCATCAGAAACTCTACAAGCTAGGAGGGAATGGCGAGATATAGCCCAGGTACTAAGAGAGAAAAACTGCCAGCCCAGAATATTATATCCTGCAAAGCTATCATTTGTGAATGAAGGTGAAATAAAGACTTTTCATAGCAAACAGAAATTCAAAGAATTTGTTGCCACTCGTCCAGCCCTGCAAAAGATACTTAAAGATGTGTTACACACAGAAACACAGAAACACGGTCATCAATATGAAAGAAGGTAAAGGAAGGAAACCAAGGAAGGAAACCTCACAGCAAAAGATCACAGGGAATTCAAAGCATATATTAGGACTTATCTTTGGCAAGTGGCAGGGCAAAGTTACCACTTATCATTAGTCACTTTGAACGTGAATGGCCTGAACTGTCCAGTTAAAAGACACCGATTGGCTGATTGGGTTAAGGAACAAAACCCATCTATTTGCTGCTTACAAGAAACACATCTTTCCAACAAAGATCCATACAGACTGGAAGTGAAAGGCTGGAAAAAGATATACCATGCCAACAGAAATGAAAAAAGAGCGGGCGTAGCCATCTTCATATCAGACAACATAAACTTTACCACAAAAACTGTTTAGAGAGACAAAGAGGGGCACTATATAATGATTAAGGGATCAATACAACAAGAAGATATAACAATTATCAATGTATATGCACCTAACTACAGGGCACCAGTTTATCTAAAAGATTTATTAACGGACTTAAAGGGAGACTTAGACCCCAATACAATAGTACTGGGGGACTTCAATACTCCACTCTCAGAAATAGACAGATCAATAGAACAGAAGATCAACAAGGATACAGTAGATTTAAATGACACTATAGCCCAAATGGATCTAACAGATATATACAGAAGTTTCAATCCTACAGCTAAAGATTTTACATTCTTCTCAGCAGTACATGGAACCTTCTCTAGGATTGACCACATACTAGGCCATAAAGCAAGTCTCAGCAAATTCAAAAGAATTAGAATCATACCATGCAGCTTCTCAGACCATAAAGGAATGAAGTTGGAAATTAGCAACTCAGGAATCCCTAGAGCACACGCAAACACATGGAGATTGAACAATATGCTCCTGAATGAACAATGGGTCATAGAAGAAATCAAAAGAGAAATCAAAAACTTTCTGGAAGTAAATGAGGATAACAGCACAACATACCAAAACTTATGGGACACAGCAAAAGCAGTGTTAAGAGGAAAGTTTATATCAATAGGTGCCTACATCAAGAAATTGGAAAGGCACCAAATAGATGAGCTTTTAGTTCACCTCAAGGATCTAGAAAACCTACAGCAAACCAGACCCAAATCTAGTAGGAGAAGAGAAATAATTAAAATCAGAGAAGAAATCAACAGGATTGAATCAAGAAAAACATTCCAAAATATCAGCCAAACGAGGAGCTGGTTTTTTGAAAAAGTAAACAAAATTGACACCCCATTGGCCCAACTAACTAAAAAAAGAAGAGAAAAGACCCAAATCAATAAAATCAGAGATGAAAAAGGAAACGTAACAACAGACACCACAGAAATAAAAAGAATCATCAGAAATTACTACAAGGACTTGTATGCCAGCAAACAGGGAAACCTATCAGAAATGGATAGATTCCTGGACACATGCAACCTACCTAAATTGAACCAGGAAGACATCGAAAACCTAAACAGACCCATAACTGAGACAGAAATTGAAACAGTAATAAAGGCCCTCCCAACAAAGAAAAGCCCAGGACCAGATGGATTCACTGCTGAATTCTACCAGACATTTAAAGAAGAACTAACTCCAATTCTTCTCAAACTATTCAGAACAATCGAAGAAGAGGGAGTCCTCCCAAATTCTTTCTATGAAGCCAGCATTACCTTAATTCCTAAGCCGGAAAAAGATGCAGCGCTGAAAGAGAATTACAGACCAATATCCCTGATGAACATAGATGCAAAAATCCTCAATAAAATTCTCGCCAATAGAATCCAACAACACATCAGAAAGATCATCCACCCAGACCAAGTGGGATTTATCCCTGGTATGCAGGGATGGTTTAATGTGCGCAAGACAATCAATGTGATACACCACATTAACAGACTGCAGAAGAAAAACCATATGATTATCTCAATAGATGCCGAGAAAGCATTTGATAAAATACAACACCCGTTCATGATGAAAACTCTAAGCAAACTGGGTTTGGAAGGAACATTCCTCAATACAATCAAAGCAATCTATGAAAAACCCACAGCCAACATCCTATTGGATGGGGAAAAGTTGGAAGCATTTCCACTGAGATCTGGCACCAGATAGGGATGTCCACTCTCACCACTGCTATTCAATATAATTCTGGAGGTTCTAGCCAGAGCTATTAGGCAAGAAAAAGAAATTAAAGGGATACAAATTGGGAAGGAAGAACTCAAACTATCCCTCTTTGCAGATGACATGATTCTTTATTTAGGGGACCCAAAGAACTCTACTAAGAGACTATTGGAACTCATAGAAGAGTTTGGCAAAGTAGCAGGATATAAAATCAATGCACAAAATTCAACAGCCTTTGTATACACAGACAATGCCATGGCTGAGAAAGAACTGCTAAGATCAATCCCATTCACAATAGCTACAAAAACAATCAAATACCTTGGAATAAACTTAACCAAGGACGTTAAAGATCTCTATGATGAAAATTACAAAATCTTAAAGAAAGAAATAGAAGAGGATACCAAGAAATGGAAAAATCTTCCATGCTCATGGATTGGAAGAATCAACATCATCAAAATGTCCATTCTCCCAAAAGCAATTTATAGATTCAATGCAATATCAATCAAGATACCGAAGACCTTCTTCTCAGATCTGGAAAAAATGATGCTGAAATTCATATGGAGGCACAAGAGACCTCGAATAGCTAAAGCAATCTTGTACAACAAAAACAAAGCCGGAGGCATCACAATACCAGATTTCAGGACATACTACAGGGCAGTTGTAATCAAAACAGCATGGTACTGGTACAGAAACAGATGGATAGACCAATGGAACAGAATTGAAACACCAGAAATCAACCCAAGCATCTACAGCCAACTTATATTTGATCAAGGATCTAAAACCAATTCCTGGAGCAAGGACAGTCTATTCAACAAATGGTGCTGGGAAAATTGGATTTCCATGTGCAGAATCATGAAGCAAGACCTCTACCTTACACCTTACACAAAAATCCACTCAACATGGATTAAAGACCTAAATCTACATCCTGACACCATCAAGTTACTAGAGAACATTGGAGAAACCCTTCAAGATATTGGCACAGGCAAAGAATTTCTGGAAAAGACCCCGGAGGCACAGGCAGTCAAAGCCAAAATCAACTATTGGGATTGCATCAAATTGAGAAGTTTCTGTACTGCAAAAGAAACAGTCAGGAGAGTGAAGAGACAACCGACAGAATGGGAAAAAATATTTGCAAACTATGCAACAGATAAAGGGTTAATAACCAGAATCTACAAAGAGATCAAGAAACTCCACAAAAACAAAACCAACAACCTACTTAAGAGATGGGCCAAGGACCTCAATAGACATTTTTCAAAAGAGGAAAGCCAAATGGCCAACAGGCACATGAAAAAATGTTCAAGGTCATTAGCAATCAGGGAAATGCAAATCAAAACCACAATGAGGTTTCACCTCACCCCGGTTAGAATGGCTCACATACAGAAACCTACCAACAACAGATGCTGGCAAGGATGTGGGGAAAAAGGGACACTAACCCACTGTTGGTGGGAATGCAAACTGGTCAAGCCACTATGGAAGTCAGTCTGGAGATTCCTCAGAAACCTGAAGATAACCCTACCGTTTGACCCAGCCATCACACTCCTTGGAATTTACCCAAAGGAATTTAAATTGGCAAACAAAAAAGCGGTCTGCACCCTAATGTTTATTGCAGCTCAATTCACAATAGCTAAGACCTGGAACCAACCTAAATGCCCATCAACGGTAGACTGGATAAAGAAATTATGGGATATGTACTCTTTAGAATACTATACCGCAGTAAGAAACAATGAAATCCAGTCATTTGCAACAAAATGGAGGAATCTGGAACACATCATGCTGAGTGAAATAAGCCAGTCCCAAAGGGACAAATACCATATGTTCTCCCTGATCGGTGACAACTGACTGAACACCAAAAAGGAAACCTGTTGAAGTGAAATGGACACTATGGGAAACGGTGACTTGATCAGCATAGCCCTGACTGTTAATGAACAACTTAATACATTATCCCTCTTAGTAGTTTTTTTTGTCTGTTCTACTTAATATGACTGGTTTAATTCTGTAATTAATACACAGTTATTCTTAAGTGTTGAAATTTAACTGAAATGTGATCCCTGTTAAACATAAGAGTGGGAATAAGAGAGGGAAGAGATGTACAATTTGGGACATGCTCAAGCTACTTGCCCCAAATGGTAGAGTTAGAAACATACCAGGGGATTCCAATTCAATCCCATCAAGGTGGCATGTACCAATGCCATCTCACTATTCCAAGTGATCAATTTCAGTTCACAATTGATCATAATTAAAGGACTAAGAGTCAAAGGGAGCACATAAACAAGTCTAGTACCTGCTAACACTAACCGATAGAATAAATAAAGGGGAGAGTGATCCAACATGGGAAGTGAGATACTCAGCAGACTCATAGAATGGCAGATGTCCTAAATAGCACTCTGGCCTCAGAATCAGCCCTAAAGGCATTCCGATCTGGCTGAAAAGCCCATGAGAGTATTTCAGGCATGGAAAGCCAAGACACTCTGGCAAAAGATCTCTGTGAGTGAGATCCCAGTGGAAAGAACAGGTCTTCAAAGAAGGAGGTACCTTTCTCTGAAGGGAGGAGAGAACCTCCACTTTGACTATGACCTTGTCTAAACAAGATAAGAGTCGGAGAACTCAGAGGGCTCCCATAGCCTTGGAAACTCATGACTGGAGCATAGGGAGATTACTGATGCCATAGACAGGAGTGTCAATTGGTAAAGTCAACAACAGGAGTCACTGTGCACTTGCTCCTCATGTAGGATCTCTGCCCTTAATATGCTGTGCATTGAGACTTAATGCTATAACGAGTACTCGAACAGTATATTTCATTTTATGTTTCTATGGGGGCGCAAACTGTTGAAATCTTTACTTAATGTATACTAAACTGATCTTCTGTAAAAAAAAAAAAAAGAAGAAGAAATTATCAATTCCCAACTTGACTCTCACTGGGATTAAACATGACAATAGGTCTGATCTGATTTCATCATCATTTAAAAAATCATCTATTATTTTTCACTTTATGTTTCTGTGTGGGAGCAAACTGTTGAAATCCTTACTTAATGTATACTAAGCTGATCTTCTGTATATTAAGATAATCGAAAATGAATCTTGATGTGAATGGAAGGGGAGAGGGAGTGGGAAAGGGGAGGGTTGTGGGTGGGAGGGACGGTATGGGGGGGAAGCCATTGTAATCCATAAGTCGTACTTTGGAAATTTATATTCATTAAATAAAAGTTAAAAAAAGAAAATTAATTGCAAGCTTTACATATAACTAATATTAATAATATTAATATAAAATTAAAAATTCTGCCTTCCAAATAAATAAAATTTTAAAATACTGAAAAAAAAAAATCCCTACTTTTCCAAATCTTCTACCAACCTATTTGCACCCTCTGCATTTAGACGTGAAGCAGCTGTTCTCAAAATACATTCCCTTAGCTTCCTTATTTTACTCCAACTGCTTTTCCAGAATAAATTCCTAATTCAACGTATTCTAAATCGTATTCTAAATGTCATTTTCTTCAAAGGCCATACCCAAAACAAACAAGCGTCTGCCATAACTTAGCAGTATTACTTTATACCTTACCCTAAGTGTTTCATGGAACCTCTACTCTACTTTTTCTCCTTTGTAAAGTGAGAGTAATTGGGGCCAGTGCTGTGGCATAGGAGGTAAAACCGCCACCTGCAGAGCCGGCGTTCCATATGGACACCAGTTCAAGTCCTGGCTGCTCCACTTCTGATCCACCTCTCAGCTATGGCCTGGGAAAGCAGTGGAAGATGGCCCAAGTGCTTGGGCCCCTGTACCCACATGAGAGACCCAGAAGAAGCTCCTGGCTGCTGACTTCGAATCAACATAGCTCCGGCTTGAGGCCAGGTGGGGAGTGAACCAGCAGATGGGAGACCTTGCTCTCTCTCTCTGCCTCTCCTTCTCTCTCTGTGTGTAACTCTGATTTTCAAATAAATAAATCTGTTTGAAAAAAAAACACATAATATGATTTAATATAGTCACATCCACAATGAGATGAAGAAGAAATGGGACCAAATGTCAATGCTGTCTTATGTGATGAAATGCTGTTATACTTTTTCATAATTAGTTGCTTTTTTTTTATTGTCCACAAAGACATATTCATGTAAATACCTACTTAGTTTATGTACCTCAATTGTGTAAAATGAACAATGGAGTTTTTTGGCCAGTTCCTCTTTGGTTGTATATTCAGGATAAGGACTCTCTGCAAATGATTGATTCAGTATGTGCAGTTCCTCAGGTGTAAATTGATGGCGTGCTTTTCCTTTTCTTCTTCCATGTTGTGTTTCTATGTTGTCATGACCATCTCCTGAAAAATACAGAGAGAGAAAACATGAGAATATTAGCAAGATCCAGAAAAACAAAAGACCTCTGTGATAGAGTAAAATTTTAGAAAGGTGATACCTTCCCTCTTACCTAGTCATAATAAAATGAATAATGGACTCTGGGCATATCTTTCGAAAATTATGGTGAGAAGATGATAGTATTTAGGTCACAAGATAACAGGAGTGAAGAAGGTTTTCTGTAGCAAAAATTGATATACTACAAAGACAGAGATGGTGGGAAAACACTCAGCCACACTAGTAATTGAGGTAATGCAAATAAACCAGCTGACAACAATCTGGTAAACAATAATTTAAATATATGGGGGCAAAGTGTGAAAGGACTAACATGGATTGATGAGGATAGGTCTGGTACCCCTATTGCTTGTTATCACCGCGTGGGCTTTTTTGCTCAATGCAATGAAGTCGAAAGTGGGTATACCCTCCAATGTGTCAATCAACTAAATGGCTTTTGAAAATTTAACACCAAGTCCACAGGTCATATACTTCACCCATATCAGACATGCCAGTGGGAAGAAAGCACTGAAGGTCTAATCCTGTCCTCCAGTATGTGCTCATCTCATGGATGCTGGAAGGGGAGAAGACCTTATGGACAAACCAATGTTGGCACAGTTCTCTACTGCAGAACCACCAGAAGAACTGACACGAGGCAATCCTGTTTTTCTTAAATCAGAATTTAAGTGAAAAAACTTACAAGGACTGCAAACCGAATTAACAACCTTCATATGCCTGCTTCAAAGGGTATAACCTAACTGCTGGGGGGTTGGGGTGCAGTATGTTAAGTTGCCCCTGAGGACATCAGCATCCCACATGAGCAATGATTTGAGTCCATCTGCTCTACCAGTCCAGCCCCCGCTGAAGCCCCTGGGAAAGCAGTGGAAAACTGGCCAAGGGCTTGTGCCACCGTCACCCATGTGGGAGACCCAGATGGAGTTCTATGCTCCTGGCTTCTGCCTGGTCCAGCCCTGGCCATTGCAGTCATTTGGGGAGTGAACCAGCGATGGTAGTTCTCTGTGTGTGGCTCTCTCTGTCACTCTGTCTTTTAAAAAGGTTAATCTGAACATAATATACACTACCAAAGCAAAACCGGAGACACTTCATCACAGAAACTGTGACATTCAAAATATAGTGTGGACATTGCTAACGCGCAGGAATAGGGAGAGAGAGGGAGAGAGGGGGAGAAGGGGGGAGGGGGAGGGGAGAGAAGAGGGAGAGATAGGGAGATGGGGAGAGAGGGAGAGAGAAAGAGGGAGGGGGGAGAGGGAGAGAGAAGGGGGGAGAGCCAGAGCAGAGCTGAGGAAAGGGTCAGGAAGTCAGCCACCAAACCTCCAAATACACAAACCCCCAAAACCCATTGCTGTTCTCCTCGACTCCCCTTCCTTCAGGTTTCTCTAGCCTCTGCTCCCAGAGCACACCTGCACACCAAGTAGCTACTAGAGCAGGACTGTGGGGGACAGCGTGACAGAGAGGTGCCAGTAAGAAGTGCTGGATTGGGCTGGCACTGTGGAGTAGCAGGTAAAGCTGCTGCCTGCATTGCTGGCATCCCATATGGACACCGGTTCAAGTCCCACCTGCTCCATTTCTGATCCAGCTCTCTGCCACAGCCTGGGAAAGCAGATGATGGCCCAAGTCCTTGGGCCCCTGCACCCACATGGGAGATCTGGAAAGAGCTCCTGGCTTCAGGTTGGCACAGCTCTGGTCATTGCAGCCATCTGGGGAGTGAACCAGCACCCTATTCTCTTTCCTCCTCTCTGTCTGCCTCTCTGTAATTCTGCCTTTTAAATAAATAAAATAAACCTTCAAATAAAATTTTAAGAAGTGTCTTAAGCATTTGGCAGTGAAATGGAGCTATGTGGATTTTTTAAAAATATTTATTTATTTATTTGAAAGTCAGAGTTACACAGAGAGAGGAGAGGCAGGGAGAGAGAGAGAGGTCTTCCATCCAATGCTTCACTCCCCAAGTGGCTGCAAAGCCTGAGCTGTGCTGATCCGAAGCCAGGAGCCTGGAGCTTCTTCCAGGTCTCCCACGTGGGTGCAGGGGCCCAAGGACTTGGGCCATCTTCCACTGCTTTCCCAGGCCATAGCAGAGAGCTGGATTGGAAGTGGAGCAGCTGGTTCTCAAAATGGCACCCATATGGGATACTGGTGGTTCAGGGGAGGGCCTTAACCCACTGTGCCACAGCGCCAGCCCCCACAAATTTTTAAAAAGTATTATAGGGCCAGTGCCCGAGGCTCACTTGACTAATCCTCCACCTGCAGCGCCGGCACCCCAGGTTCTAGTCCCAGCTGGGGCACCGGATTCTGTCTCCATTGCCCCTCTTCCTGTCCAGCTCTCTGCTGTGGATCGGGAAGGCAGTGAAGGATGGGCCAATTGCTTTGGCCCTGCACCTGCATGGGAGACCAGGAGGAAGCACCTGGCTCCAGGTTTCGGATTGCTACAGCGCGATGGCCGCAGTGCCCATTTTGGGGGTGAACCAACGGAAAAGACCTTTCTCTCTGTTTCTCTCTCACTGTCTAACTCTGCCTGTCCAGAAAAAAAACTTATACATTCAGGGCTGGTGTTGTTTCATGGCAAGTTAAGCCTCTGCCTCCAGTCCAGCATCCCATATGGGTGCCAGCTCAAGTCCCAGTTGCTCCACTTCCCATCCAGCTCCCCGCTTAGCCCTGGGAAAGCAGAAGAGGATGACCCAAGTGCTTTGGCCCCTGTACCATGTCGGAGGCCGGGAAGAAGCTCCTGGCTTTGGCCTGGCCCAGCTCTGGCCGTTTGCTGCCATTTGGGGAGTGAACCAGTAGATGGAAGATCCCTCTCTCTATCTCTCTGTAACTATGCCTTCCAAATGAATATAAATAAATGTTTTTAAACATACAGGTTATATGAATAATTGGTGTAAAGCATTTTGTATAAACCCAAATTCAAACAGAGAACACACTGTTGGTTGGCACTCTTTCCTTCAGAACAGGCAAAGAGGGGATAAGAGCGCTTTCTGCTCCCAGCAAAACTTCCCTGGGGAGCATCTATCGCTGAGGTGCTCCAGGGTATCTGGTCCCTACCCCCAGCCCGGCCACTCACTAGAACTCCACAGGAAAAGTTCCCAGTATTTCTGACCAGCAATTTGTATACCTTTAACACACATTTTAAAAACACACTGGTTGTTGTTTTGTTTTAAATCAAATTTGTTTGTTTAAATAAAATCTCAGCAGTAAAACTGGCAGCTGAGCCCACAATCTTCACCTGGGAGGCCCCTCCCTCCCCTGTGGTCCAGAGCAGCTTCTGGAAGGGCTTCACACCCTAAGGGCACCATTGTTCTGGGGCCTTGGATTTTGCCTCCAGGACAGCATGAGGAGTTGAGAGGGCTCCCCCTCCACCATGGGCACTTTCCAAGGATTTTCTGAAGACCTCCTAGAGCTGGGAGGCCTCTGAGAGTTGATTGAGATATCACACTCAAAAGTTGCAAGACAGACTGGCGCTGACCCAGGACTTCTCTCACCCAGTGCTTGTTTAGAGAAAGAAGTCAGGGCCAGAACCCAAGACTTCAGAACTCCAGCATTTATATTATTTTATTTTATTTTTTGGCAAGCAGAGTTACTCAGTGAGAGAGAGAGAGAGACAGAGAGAAAGGTCTTCCATCTGTTGCTTCACTACCCAAATGGCCACAACGGCCGGTGCTGCCTGAAGAATCTAACTTGGCTCCAATAGAAGAAGTCCTCAGAGAAACGAATATCATGACACACCTATCTTGGTTTCAAAGTGTTTTTTTTTTTTTTTGCATGAAAACATTTCTGAATTCCACTTTTCCACCGACACTGTGAAGTTCCCTGCTCTAGCAATACACAACCAAGGCTGGTTCCTCCCCATACCCTTCCTATCTTTCCCCACACCTCCCACCCCTTCATTCTGAAGGGAACCCAAGACACTGTTCTACCTAAACTACTTCCAGGTACATCTTTAAAATGCAGAAAACTTTTTAAGGCAACCCCAAGTTGGGTTAATTTTTAAACACCTGAGCCTTTGGGAAATCCTACCCCTGCATTCAGCCAGGCGGTAGCCAGAGACAATGACACCTGTGACACTAGAGGCCCCTGGACCACGAGCCTGCACTTCTGAAAGACGAAAGCTCAACCCCCTGCAGAACACCAGGACAGCGAGAACCCAGCCTTGTGGACAAAGCCGCACACAGAAACACCATTGGAAGCCATGTCTGGGAGCCCTCCTGAGACCGTCTTTCTGGGCAGTGAAGTGAGGGCTGCTGGCACAGTGTTCATTTAATATAAACCTGAGATGGCCACCCTAGGCACGTCTTAGACCCACCCCTCTCCAGCCCCTGCCACACCCTACACACAGCTCCCCCTAGGCACAACTGGCTTTCCAAAATCTCCATTTGTATCTCCAGTCACTAAACACCCATGGGAACTAATTTTCTCATTTAGCCCTGGCCAAGCCCCAAGTGATCTGCATCACTGAGAGCACTGATAACTGAGAGTTTGGAGGCTGCTGAGGCCAGAGACTCACAGCGAATGAGGACGTTAAAGAATATAAGACTGCAGGCATTGTGGCAAAGCTTGTTAAGCTGCCATGTAGGATGCCCCCTGCCCATATCAGAGTGTGGGTTCCAGTCCCAGTTACTCTGCTCCCAATCCGGCTTCACACCAAAGTAGCCGGGGAAGCAGCAGGTGATGGCTCAGGTGCATGGGCCCTATAGCCTACACTGGGAGACCTGGATGCATTTCTAGGTTCCTGGCTTCAGCCTGACCCAGCTTTGGCTGTTGTAGACATTTGGGGAGTGAACCAGCAAACAGAAGGTTTCTCTCTCTCTTGCTCTCTCTCACTCAGCCTCTCAGGTACACAAAAATAAATGGTTTTCAGAAGTCAGCATAAGGGGCCAGCATTAAGGTATAGCGGGTATGGCAGCATCCCACATGGGTGCTGGCTCATGTCCTGGCTGCTTCACTTCCCATCCAACTCCCTGCTAATGGCTTGGGAAAGCAGTGGAAGATGGCCCAAGGTCTTGGGACCCTGCCACCCACAAGGGAGACTCAGAAGAAGCTCTAGACTCCTGGCTTTGGCCTGGCCCAGCCTTGCCTGTTGCAGCCATCTGGGAAGAAGATTCTCTCTCCCTCCCTCCCTCCCTCCCTCTCTCTCTCTCTCTCTTTCTCTCTCTCTCTCTGTAACTCTTTCAAATAAAAACAAATCTTTAAAAATAAGTCAATATAAGTCTAACATCGTACAGTAATTAAATCATTGAAATAATTCATTTTATTCTCAAAACAGTCACCTCCATAGAATAGTTTGAGAACTGGATGTCTGAAAGTAGACAGAGGCTCAGACAGAACAAACTAAAATTATGTTGGGCAGCCGATGCATAGCGGGTAAAGCAGTGGGTGAGGCTGCCTCCTGCAGTGCCGGCATCCCATATGGACACTGGTTCATGTCCAGGCTGCTCCACTTCTGACCCAGCTCTCTGCTATGGCCTGGGAAAGCAGTAGAGGATGGCCCAAGTGCTTGGGTCCCTGCACCGCATTGAAGGCTTGGAAGAAGCTCCTGGCTCCTGGCTTCAGATCAGTGCAGCTCCAGCCATTGCGGCCTGTTGGGGAGTGAACCAGAGGATGGAAGATCTCTCTCTCTCTCTCTTCCCCCCTTCTTCTCTCTCTGTGTAGCTCTGACTTTCAAATAAATAAATAAATCTTTAAAAAAATTAAGTTTGCCTAGCTTGGTTTCCCTGGCTTTTTTTTTTTTTTAATTCCTGTTAAGTCAAAGTTCAGTACCTCAGCGCCGTGAATTTCCACTAGATGGTGGCCTTCCCTCTTCCATCAAACTTGTTTCAAAGAATATTTTGACCAGGTAAATTCACTTGCTGTTATGCTCTCCCCAACTCCAGGCAGTCACTTCTATTCTCATGCCATTATTTAGACATCACTGGCAAAGGTCAACATACCAGCTCCCACACTGCCCAATCTTAGGGTTCACCTTTTAAATAACAACCTTTATTGGACAATCTCTCTTTTTCTACCTCAACAACTCAGGAGAGTTTTCATATTTTTCCTGTGGACCTTGGCTTCGCAGGATGTTCACGGAGTAGTGCATTGACCTTGCTTTGTTAAGATTTACAGGTGTTGCTGGGGCATAGTAGGCTGAGCCTCTACCTGCATCACCAGCATCCCAGTTCCAGTCCCAGCTGCTCGTCTTCCGATGTGGATCTGTGCTGTGGCCTGGGAAAGCAGTGGAAGATGACCCAAGTGCTGGGGCCCCAGCACCCGCATGGGAGACCAGGAAGAAGCTCCAGGCTCCTGGCTTTGGATTGGCCCAGCTCTTACTGTTTCAGCCATTTGGGGAGGAAACCAGCAGATGGAAGACTTTTCTCTCTGTCTCTCCCTCTCTCTGTCTGTAACTCTGTCTCTTAAATAAAGAAATAAGACCTTTAAAATTTTATTTATTTGAATGCCAAAAAGAGAGAGAGAAAGAGATCTTGCCTATGTTGGTTCACTCCCCAGATGTCCACAACAGCTGGAGCTGGGCCAAGACAATGCCAGGAACCAGGAGCTTCTCCCGGGCCTCCCACATTGGTTGCAGGGGCTCAAGCACTTGGGCCATC
The DNA here is from genome assembly GCF_964237555.1 of Oryctolagus cuniculus. Lineage (NCBI taxonomy): Eukaryota > Metazoa > Chordata > Mammalia > Lagomorpha > Leporidae > Oryctolagus > Oryctolagus cuniculus. Next base: position 70,570,003 of record NC_091446.1, on the reverse strand, counting down.
TTCCACTGCTTTTCCCAGGGCATTAGCAGGGATTTGGATCAAAAGTGGAGCAGCTAGAACTTAAACCGGTGCTCACATAGCATGGAAACTTTACCTGCTACATCACATGGCTGGCTCCTGCACTGATTTTTTTAAAAATAGCTCTTACACCAGTAAGATCCCAAGGTAATCAGAGACAGACCTCTTAAAGGTCCCATCTGAGGTGCCAACTTTTATTGGAGTATGGGGTGCCAATTATATTACCGTTTGCTTCTTAATGAATTCACAATATTAATGAGCATCATGGGTTCTTGCCTAAGAAATCTGGATTTATACCAAGTACCAGGAGCCAGCCATGTCGAGGAAAATGTCTGCCAGAAAGGAAGGAGCAGGTGGCCCAAAGACGATGTGCAAGCCTGCAATGGTGAAAGAGACAGAGGGCCAAAAAGGGCTGGCCCACCAGGTCCCAGGCCTTTAATCAACTTCCAAAGGGGAGTGGTTAATTACCCTGATAGGCAGGTGGGCACAGGGGTGTGGTCAGGTAGGGGCATACCCATCCTGCTCTGTAGACATCTCATCACACTCCTCTGGTGCTACTGCACAGCCCTCTACTGCTGCACTACGTGTGAATTTACATGTGGGAGAGGAGAGTTCGAGTCCTGGCTGCTCTGCTTCCAACCCAGCTTCCTGCTAATGTGCCTGGGAGGCAGCAGAGGGTCCAAGTACTTGGGTTCCTCTTCTCCACATGGGAAACTCAGATGGAGTCTTCCTGACTGTGGCTTCAGCCTGGGGCTGGCCCCACCCCAGCTGTTGTGAGCATTTGGGGAATGCACCAGAACATGGAATGGTTGTCTCTCTCTCTCCCTCCTCCCATCTCTGTCACTCTGCCTATGGTAACTAAGCGTACCTAAAACGTTATCTATAGAAGTGAAATTGCCACTTTGAGATGCAATGATGGTTTACAGCCCTTGTCTCTACTGTTTTTTTTTAACTTTTATTTAATGAATATAAATTTACAAAGTACAGCTTATGGATTACAATGGCTTCCCCCCTCAACCCTCCCCTATCCCACCCGCAAACCTCCACTCTCCCACTCCCTCTCCTCTTCCAATCACATCAAGATTCATTTTCGATTCTCTTTATATACAGAAGATCAGTTTATCATACATTAAGTAAAGATTTCAACAGTTTGCTCCCACACAGAAACATAAAGTGAAAAATAATAGATGATTTTTTAAATGATGATGAAATCAGATCAGACCTATTGTCATGTTTAATCCCAGTGAGAGTCAAGTTGGGAATTGATAATTTCTTCTTCTTTTTTTTTTTTTACAGAAGATCAGTTTAGTATACATTAAGTAAAGATTTCAACAGTTTGCGCCCCCATAGAAACACAAAATGAAATATACTGTTCGAGTACTCGTTATAGCATTAAGTCTCAATGTACAGCACATTAAGGACAGAGATCCTACATGAGGAGTAAGTGCACAGTGACTCCTGTTGTTGACTTTACAAATTGACACTCTTGACACTCTTGTTTATGGCCTCAGTAATCTCCCCATGCTCCAGTCATGAGTTTCCAAGGCTATGGAAGCCCCTTGAGTTCTCCGACTCTTATCTTGTTTAGACAAGGTCATAGTCAAAGTGGAGGTTCTCTCCTCCCTTCAGAGAAAGGTACCTCCTTCTTTGAAGACCTGTTCTTTCCACTGGGATCTCACTCACAGAGATCTTTCATTTAGGGTTTTTTTTTTTTTGCCAGAGTGTCTTGGCTTTCCATGCCTGAAATACTCTCATGGGCTTTTCAGCCAGATCGGAATGCCTTTAGGGCTGATTCTGAGGCCAGAGTGCTGTTTAGGACATCCGCCATTCTATGAGTCTGTTGAGTATCTCACTTCCCATGTTGGATCACTCTCCCCTTTATTTATTTTATCGGTTAGTATTAGAAGGTACTAGACTTGTTTATGTGCTCCCTTTGACTCTTAGTCCTTTCATTATGATCAATTGTGAACTGAAATTGATCACTTGGAATAGTGAGATGGCATTGGTACATGCCACCTTGATGGAATTGAATTGGAGTCCTCTGGTATGTTTCTAACTCTACCATTTGGGGCAAGTCAGCCTGAGCATGTCCCAAATTGTACATCTCTTCCCTCTCTTATTCCCACTCTTATGTTTAACAGGGATCACATTTCAGTTAAATTTCAACACTTAAGAATAACTGTGTATTAATTACAGAATTAAACCAGTCATATTAAGTAGAACAGACAAAAAAAACTACTAAGAGGGATAATGTATTAAGTTGTTCATTAACAGTCAGGGCTATGCTGATCAAGTCACCGTTTCTCAAAGTGTCCATTTCACTTCAACAGGTTTCCTTTTTGGTGTTCAGTCAGTTGTCACCAATCAGGGAGAACATATGGTATTTGTCCCTTTGGGACTGGCTTATTTCACTCAGCATGATGTGTTCCAGATTCCTCCATTTTGTTGCAAATGACTGGATTTCATTGTTTCTTACTGCAGTATAGTATTCTAAAGAGTACATATCCCATAATTTCTTTATCCAGTCTACCGTTGATGGGCATTTAGGTTGGTTCCAGGTCTTGGCTATTGTGAATTGTGCTGCAATAAACATTAGGGTGCAGACCGCTTTTTTGTTTGCCAATTTAAATTCCTTTGGGTAAATTCCAAGGAGTGTGATGGCTGGGTCAAACGGTAGGGTTATCTTCAGGTTTCTGAGGAATCTCCAGACTGACTTCCATAGTGGCTTGACCAGTTTGCATTCCCACCAACAGTGGGTTAGTGTCCCTTTTTCCCCACATCCTTGCCAGCATCTGTTGTTGGTAGGTTTCTGTATGTGAGCCATTCTAACCGGGGTGAGGTGAAACCTCATTGTGGTTTTGATTTGCATTTCCCTGATTGCTAATGACCTTGAACATTTTTTCATGTGCCTGTTGGCCATTTGGCTTTCCTCTTTTGAAAAATGTCTATTGAGGTCCTTGGCCCATCTCTTAAGTGGGTTGTTGGTTTTGTTTTTGTGGAGTTTCTTGATCTCTTTGTAGATTCTGGTTATTAACCCTTTATCTGTTGCATAGTTTGCAAATATTTTTTCCCATTCTGTCGGTTGTCTCTTCACTCTCCTGACTGTTTCTTTTGCAGTACAGAAACTTCTCAATTTGATGCAATCCCAATAGTTGATTTTGGCTTTGACTGCCTGTGCCTCCGGGGTCTTTTCCAGAAATTCTTTGCCTGTGCCAATATCTTGAAGGGTTTCTCCAATGTTCTCTAGTAACTTGATGGTGTCAGGATGTAGATTTAGGTCTTTAATCCACGTTGAGTGGATTTTTGTGTATGGTGTAAGGTAGGGGTCTTGCTTCATGATTCTGCACATGAAAATCCAGTTTTCCCAGCACCATTTGTTGAATAGACTGTCCTTGCTCCAGGAATTGGTTTTAGATCCTTGATCAAATATAAGTTGGCTGTAGATGCTTGGGTTGATTTCTGGTGTTTCAATTCTGTTCCATTGGTCTATCCATCTGTTTCTGTACCAGTAGCATGCTGTTTTGATTACAACTGCCCTGTAGTATGTCCTGAAATCTGGTATTGTGATGCCTCCGGCTTTGTTTTTGTTGTACAAGATTGCTTTAGCTATTCGAGGTCTCTTGTGCCTCCATATGAATTTCAGCATCATTTTTTCTAGATTTGAGAAGAATGTCTTTGGTATCTTGATTGGGATTGCATTGAATCTATAAATTGCTTTTGGGAGAATGGACATTTTGATGATGTTGATTCTTCCAATCCATGAGCATGGAAGATTTTTCCATTTCTTGGTATCCTCTTCTATTTCTTTCTTTAAGATTTTGTAATTCTCATCGTAAAGATCTTTAACGTCCTTGGTTAAGTTTATTCCAAGGTATTTGATTGTTTTTGTAGCTATTGTGAATGGGATTGATCTTAGCAGTTCTTTCTCAGCCATGGCATTGTCTGTGTATACAAAGGCTGTTGATTTTTGTGCATTGATTTTATATCCTGCCACTTTGCCAAACTCCTCTATGAGTTCCAATAGTCTCTTAGTAGAGTTCTTTGGATCCCCTAAGTAAAGAATCATATCGTCTGCAAAGAGGGATAGTTTGAGTTCTTCCTTCTCAATTTGTATTCCTTTAATTTCTTTTTCTTGTCTGATGGCTCTAGCTAAAACTTCCAGAACTATGTTAAATAGCAGTGGTGAGAGTGGGCATCCCTGTCTGGTGCCAGATCTCAGTGGAAATGCTTCCAACTTTTCCCCATCCAATAGGATGCTGGCTGTGGGCTTTTCATAGATTGCTTTGATTGTATTGAGGAATGTTCCTTCTATACCCAATTTGCTTAGAGTTTTCATCATGAAAGGGTGTTGAATCTTATCGAATGCTTTCTCTGCATCTATTGAGATAATCATATGGTTTTTCTTCTGCAGTCTGTTAATGTGGTGTATCACATTGATTGATTTGCAAATGTTGAACCATCCCTGCATACCAGGGATAAATCCCACTTGGTCTGGGTGGATGATTTTTCTGATGTGTTGTTGTATTCTATTGGCGAGAATTTTATTGAGGATTTTTGCGTCTATGTTCATCAGGGATATTGGTCTATAATTTTCTTTCAGTGCTGCATCTTTCTCTGATTTAGGGATTAAGGTGATGCTGGCTTCATAGAAAGAATTTGGGAGGATTCCCTCTTTTTCGATTGTTCTGAATAGTTTGAGAAGAAATGGAATCAGTTCTTCTTTAAATGTCTGGTAGAATTCAGCAGTGAATCCATCTGGTCCTGGGCTTTTCTTTGTTGGGAGGGCCTTTATTACTGTTTCAATTTCTGTTTCAGTTATGGGTCTGTTTAGGTTTTCTATGCCTTCATGGTTCAATTTAGGTAGATTGCATGTGTCCAGGAATCTATCCATTTCTGATAGGTTTCCCTGTTTGCTGGCATACAAGTCCTTGTAGTAATTTCTGATGATTCTTTTTATTTCTGTGGTGTCTGTTGTTACGTTTCCTTTTTCATCTCTGATTTTATTGATTTGGGTCTTTTCTCTTCTTTTTTTAGTTAGTTGGGCCAATGGGGTGTCAATTTTGTTTATTTTTTCAAAAAACCAGCTCTTCGTTTGGCTGATTTTTTGTAAATTTTTTTGAATTCAATCCTGTTAATTTCTGCTCTGATTTTAATTATTTCTCTTCTCCTACTAGATTTGGGTCTGGTTTGCTGCAAATTTTCTAGGTCCTTGAGATGCGCTGAAAGCTCATTTATTTGGTGCCTTTCCAATTTCTTGATATAGGCACCTATTTCTATAAACTTGCCTCTCAATACTGCTTTTGCCGTATCCCATAAGTTTTGATATGTTGTGTTGTTATCCTCATTTACTTCCAGAAAGTTTCTGATTTCTCTTTTGATTTCTTGAATGACCCAGTGTTCATTCAGGAGCATGTTGTTCAATCTCCATGTGTTTGCATACTTTCTGGGGTTTCCTGAGTTGCTAATTTCCAGCTTCATTCCACTGTGGTCTGAGAAGCTGCATGGTATGATTCTAATTCTTTTAAATTTGCTGAGACTTGCTTTATGACCTATTATGTGATCAATCCTAGAGAAGGTTCCATGCACTGCTGAGAAGAATGTAAAGTCTTTAGATGTAGGATTGAAAGTTCTGAGATATCTGTTAGATCCATTTTAGCAATAGTGTCGATTAAATCTGCTGTTTCCTTGTTGATCTTCTGTCTGGATGATCTATCTATTTCTGAGAGTGGAGTATTGAAGTCCCCCAGTACTATTGTATTGGAATCTAAGTCTCCCTTTAAGTCCCTTAACATATCTTTTAAATAGACCGGTGCCCAGTAATTAGGTGCATATACATTTATAATAGTTACATCTTCCTGTTGAATTGAACCCTTAATCATTATATAGTGCCCCTCTTTGTCTCTCTTAACAGTTTTTGTATTAAAGTTTATTTTGTCTGATATTAATATGGCTACACCTGCTTTTTTTTTTTGGTTTTTGTTGGCATGGAATATCTTTTTCCAACCTTTCACTTTCAGTCTGCATGCATCTTTGTTAGAGAGATGTGTTTCTTGTAGGCAACAAATAGTTGGGTGTTGTTCCTTAAGCCAGTCAGCCAGTCTGTGTCTTTTAACTGGACAGTTCAGGCCATTAACGTTTAATGTGACTATTGATACATAGTGACTTGCCCTGCCATTTTCCCGGGGATATTTTCTAGTACATGCTTTGAGCTTCCCATGCTCTTTTACTGGTAGGTGTTCTTCCTTTCCCTTCTTTCATATTGATGGCCGTGTTTTTGTGTTTCTGAGTGTAGCACATCTTTAAGTATCTTTTGCAGGGCCGGACGAGTGGCCACAAAGTCTTTCAATTTCTGTTTGCTATGAAAGGTCTTTATTTCACCTTCATTCACAAATGAGAGCTTGGCAGGATATAATATTCTGGGCTGGCAATTTTTCTCTCTTAGCACCTGTGCTATGTCTCGCCATTCCCTCCTAGCCTGTAGTGTTTCTGATGAGAAGTCTGCTGTGAGTCTGATTGGAGATCCTCTGAGAGTAATCTGACGTTTCTCTCTTGCACATTTTAGGATCTTTTCTTTATGTTTCACTGTGGTAAGTTTAATTACCACGTGAGGATCTCTTTTGGTCATGCTTATTGGGGGTTCTATGAGCTTCCTGTACTAGGATGTCTCTGTCCTTCTCCAAACCTGGAAAGTTCTCTGCTAGTATCTCACTAAAAAGGCCTTCTAATCCTTTCTCTCTCTCCATGCCTTCAGGAACTCCTAGACCTCGAATATTGTTTTTTTTAATAGTATCCTGTAGATTCCCAACAATATTTTTTAGATTTCTAATTTCCTCTTCTTTTCTTTGGTTTGACTGTATGTTTTCCTGTGCTCTATCTTCTAAGTCCAATATTCTCTCTTCTGCTTCACCCATTCTGTTTTTAAGGCTTTCTAATGTGTTTGTCATTTGATCTATTGAGCTCTTCATTTCATTTTGATTTCTCTTCACTATCACACTTTCCTGTTCTACTAGTTTCTGCGTTTCATTTTGATTCTTCCTTAAAATTTCATTTTCACGAGAGAGATTTTCAATCCTGTCCAATAAGGATTTCTGTAGTTCAAGGATTTGCTTTTGAAAACTTCTAAATGTTCTTATCATAAATTTTTTGAAATCCATATCTTGCATTTCTTCTATCTCATCATCTTCATAATCTTGGCTTGGGGTGTTTTGTTTATTTGGAGGCATCATAATGTCATCGTTGATCTTGTTCCCTCGATTTCTGTGTTTATTGCTTGGCATGGTTAATTCTGTTCCCTCACTGTGAGTTTTTTTTTTATTATACTATGTCCGTGTTAAGTGGACTGCCTGCTGTTGGAGGAGCCTTGGAGGCTTGAGATGGGTGTGGCCTGAGAGCTCTGCTTGGTTCTATAGGGTTACAGGTGTGCAAAGGTGACACCCTCAAGTTATGCGTGGTAAATCTCTATTTATTTATTTACTTATTCATTTATTTATTTTATTTTTTATTCAGGAGGTAAGTAATACTGCAAGGCTGAGCAGAATGGATGGTATTTAGCTTCTGATCTCTGGCTTCTACCCAAAGAGTCTGTGCAGGCTCGGTTTCTCCTGCAGACTCCCACTAGGTTGCCTAGGCTACTGAATTGTAGCCTTAACTCTCCCCTTTTATTATGTATATCCCAGCTCTTTGTCTCTTGCTTGCTTTTGCAAGGTAGGCGGAGAGTGGAACTTGTCTGTACCAGTATGCCCCCACCTTTTTAATTTATTAATTAATTTATTTATTTTTCCTTCTCTCCTGTAGTCAGTCTGTTGAACTTTCCCGCTTCAAAACCCGCATCCCTCTAAAATTCTGTCCACCGTTTCCCCGCCAATGTCTCCGGTTACTGAGCTCACCTCCGCTTCCAGCGCCGATGTGTGGACTCGGAGCCCTGGGCGTCCCTCCTCTCCCCGCTGGTGTCTGTGTCACATCGACTCCCCTTCCCATACTGGCGCTCAGACTCTGCGGCTCCCGCGGTTCGGCTTCTGCGCGGTGGGCGACCGTGCTCTCCCAGTAGGTCCTCTGAGTCACAGTGAATAGCTCCGGAAGAGTTTCCTCTGCAATTTTTTCCTGATCCTTTTTCTGAGGCTACCGTAACTCCGCTTTTATTAAATTAAATTTTCCCGGACTATCGGTGAACACCCTCACTATTCCTCCATCTTCTCTACTGTTTGTTGAACTCTTTACTTAGTGTAGGGATAATGAGTATAAAGTAAACTGAAAATAAATCTTTGTAAAAATTAAGACTGGGACTAGGAGAGGGAGGAGGAAGAAGTGGGAGCGTGGGTGGGAAGGATCACTATGCTCCTAAATCTGTATATATGAAATACATGAAATTTGTATACCTTACATAAAATTAAACTCGTTGCTGGAGGTCAGCCTTACGCTGATACTCAAGCCAGACAAGAACACAACAAGAAACGATAGGTGAACATCTCTGATGAACATAGATGTAAAATTTTTAACATACTGCCAAATCAAAACTGACAGCAATCATAAAGATCCATCATGGTCAAGTGGTCATAGTTCTGTTAGAGTCGACCGCCCAAAAAACGTCACCAAGAGACACGTCTCTTATGCAAACAGCAAGGGGAAGCTTTATTGATTATCCAGCATGTTGGGGCTGTCTGACCATACAAGAGCAGAGCAGCCCTGAATAACCAAAGGTTAGGGTTTATAAAGGGAAAAACTGCAAAACCGGGGAGGGGGGAATACACTGTTACTATGCACGGTTGCTATACACAGTTTCTAAGATCAAAAGAGAGTACATAAAATCAAAAGAGAATATATGGTTACTGGGGTCAACATAACCTAAAACCTAAATGAAATTAATATTCATCATAATCTTGACAATACCAGTTACACTATTACAATTAGCAATTAGGACTTGACATTAATGTAAGACACAGACAAATCACATCTTCATTATTACCCCAGGTATCCCAGGTGCAACCTTTCTATTTTAAGCTTGAGCAATCATGCTAGGGGGTTTTTGTACTCTGCCAAGGGTGATGTAGCGCACTGCTATTGTCCGACTATTTGAGATCATAGTTTCAGACCAGAGTCTCATGGCGGGGGCGGGGGGGGGTGATTTCTCAGAATGGAGTCTCAAGTGCTCCAAAATGGAGTCCCTACTGTCAAGGTGCTACTTCACTCTGTCTTATTTTTACAGCTGTACCAGGAAGGTTTAAACCTGTAAGCTTAAGCTTAACTTTTTACACCCGCACATATACAATTTTAACTCTTCAGTTCAAGTATGCCTATATGTGGATGCCAGGGCCACAGGTGGTGGCCTATTCCACTGCACCCAGCGCCGGCCCCTATTTATCTTTCTTTAAAAAACATGTATATATTGGAAAGACAGCGTTACAGAGAGCGACGCTTGGAAAGGGTGTCCCCAACAGATAGTGACCAGGCCAAGACGGGGCTGGTCGGGCCACCCCCTTGCTTGGCAAGCCCGGGGCCCTCTCCCTCCTCACGGGTTGGGCGGAGCTGCCGCCCAGGCCCGCCCCTGCTGGCCCTACATCCACTGCCCTGGGAGCAGAGCCGGCTGTGCAGCCCAGTAAGGAGCTGCAGCGATGGCGATGCCGACAGGCAACGCGGCCTACTTCCAGAGGGGCAGTGTGTTCTGGTTCGCGGTCATCACACTCTCCTTTGGCTACTACACGGTAGGGGCAACCGCGTTGGGACAACCGCCTGGAGCGAGCGCTCCTGTCACCCAGGCCTCCGCCTCCACTTGGAGGAGGGGTCGCACAGGCGCAGTTCCAGCTCTCCCGCCTCCCAGCGGGGAGGGAAGCCAGAACCCGGAAGGAGGCGCAGGCGCAGTCCACTGCCAAGGCTTTTGGCAGGTGTTCTAGGCCCTGCGAAACCAGTTGGCCTGGCTTTCCTCACGTGGGGGCGGGCACGACTCCCCACCTGACCACTGAGAACCATGGTGCTTGCGAACACGAAGGCCGGAAGGGTTGCTACCGCCTACTTCGCTACGGCCAGACGTTTGCCCTCGCTGGTCATGGGGCTGGGGCTGGGATTCTTTGCGGTGAGGCGCAGGGCGCGGATGTGGGCACTTGTGTTTTTTCCCTCTGGGCTGTCATAGCGCGAGGGGCGCAGTGGGAACGGGGTCGGTACGCATGCGCGCCTGGCCGTTGCCTAGGTTACGAAGCCAGTGGACGCTAAGCCGGGTTTTAGAAGGTTTGGAGTGTTTGAAGCAGGGGGAGTTGCTTGGAAAACGGCGGATAAAGCCAAGGGATGGCTAGGATTTCACTGGTGAGCAAGAACCGGTGTGACAGCAGGAGGACAGCTCTACTGCGGGGAGGAGTGACTTTCGTCTCACTTCCAGGATAACGAACGAGAAAGACGCCCGGAAACAGGTTGGGGGTAAATCGGTATCATGTAGGAGGAAGGCGGAAAAAAAAAACTAAATGAAAGATCTCTGTCAGTGAGATCCCAGTGGAAAGAACAGGTCTTCAAAGAAGGAGGTACCTTTCTCTGAAGGGAGGAGAGAACCTCCACTTTGACTATGACCTTGTCTAAACAAGCTAAGAGTCGGAGAACTCAGAGGGCTCCCATAGCCTTGGAAACTCCTGACTGGAGCATAGGGAGATTACTGATGCCATAAACAGGAGTGTCAATTTGTAAAGTCAACAACAGGAGTCACTGTGCACTTACTCCTCATGTAGGATCTCTGTCCTTAATGTGCTGTACATTGAGACTTAATGCTATAACGAGTACTCAAACATTATATTTCACTTTGAGTTTCTATGGGGGTGCAAACTGTTGAAATCTTTAGTTAATGTATACTAAACTGATCTTCTATAAAAAAAAAAGAAGAAGAAATTATCAGTTCACAACTTGACTCTCACTGGGATTAAACATGACAATAGGTCTGATCTGACTTCATTATCATTTAAAAAATCATCTATTATTTTTCACTTTATGTTTCTGTGTGGGAGCAAACTGTTGAAATCTTTACTTAATGTATGCTAAACTGATCTTCTGTATATAAAGAGAATCGAAAATGAATCTTGATGTGATTGGAAGGAGAGAGGGAGTGGGAGAGGGGAGGGTTGCGGATGGGAGGGACGTTATGGGGTAAGCCATTGTAATCCATAAGCCGTACTTTGGAAATTTAATTCATTAAATAAATGATAAAAAAAGAAAAACCATTATTAAGTAGGAGGAAGGCGAAGCTATTTTGGATCTTTCCCGGGAGATCCTGGAACCTGGACGGGTGTCATTTCCACAGCGGCGTCGCTCTGACCACCTCCGCCCTCCTTTCACCTTGTGTAGGATGGAGGCGTGGGACTCTAATTTTCCCGAGTGCCCTTTCTGTGCCAGGATCCCACGACCCTGTTCGAACACACAAGCTGGGAAACTGAAGATTCGAGTTGGGATTTAGTGGAACTGGCAGATGCCAGCCCCTCTCCACCACGCGGTTAGGAGGCCGCAGTGATATGTTATACTTTATTGGAATATTGACTTTAAACAGCATCCTGGGAGAAGTAGTGTTGCCTTTGGTGCAGATCTAAGTGGAGCACTAAACTTTGGAGGGGTTGACAGAGATTCACAGAAAGGCTTGTAACAGAGCCTGAGGAGTTGGTAAGGTCACCACAAAAACCTTACATGAACGAGGAGTTGCTGTTAATCCTCCGCGAGCCTGATTTTCCGAGTGTGTCTGCGTGGTGTGCAAGAGTGGAAGAGCATGATTCTAACTGCGAGATTGAGCCCAAGCCACCGTTTGCAGGACAGAAGCTGGCCAAAGCACGCAGACTCCTACAAGTCTAGGAAATAATGTTTGGGGTGGAATTCATGAAAAATCGGATCCGCTCCGCCAGTGCACGGAGCCTGATCATCACCTCGTTTCTTTGTGGCACACATCCATTGGAGCTGCTTTTTAGAAATAGAGGATGGAGATTCGGGTGCCCTCCTTCAGACCCTGTTTCCCTGGTAGTTACTTTGGTAGAATCAGTGTTCTTTCCTACCTGCTGGTCTTTCAGGTGCCCTAATGGTTTCTCTGTGCCTCTGGTTCTCTTTCAGTGGTTGTCCTCTGGGCGCAGAGCATCCCTTATGAGAGCCTTGGGCTCCTGGGCTTGTTCACTCAGTCCCTGGTGGACCATCATCACACCCTCCTGCACAACAGGTAAGGAGAGCTGCAGAAACGACACACTGGTCTTGATGGAGACCTTGAAGGCCTACACACCAAGTAGCTACTAGAGCAGGACTGTGGGGGACAGCATGACAGAGAGGTGCCAGTAAGAAGTGCTGGATTGGGCTGGCACTGTGGAGTAGCAGGTAAAGCTGCTGCCTGCAGGACTGGCATCCCAAATGGACACTGGTTCTCAACCAGCTCTCTGCCACAGCCTGTGAAAGCAGATGATGGCCCAAGTCCTTGGGCCCCTGAAACCACGTGGGAGATCTGGAAGGAGCTCCTGGCTTCAGTTTGGCACAGCTCTGGTCATTGCAGCCACCTGGGGAGTGAACCAGCAGATGGAAGGACCCTCTCGCTATTTTTCTCTCCCTCTCTGTCTGTCTGCCTCTCTGTAATTCTGCCTTTTAAATAAATAAAATAAACATTCAAATAAAATTTTTAAGAAGTATCTTAAGCATTTGGCAGTGAAATGGAGCTATGTGGGTTTTTTTTTGAACATTTATTTATTTGAAAGTTAGAGTTACACAGAGAGAGGAGAGGCAGAGAGAGAGAGAGGTCTTCCATCTGATGGTTCACTCCCCAATTGGCTGCAATGCCTGAGCTGTGCTGATCCCAAGCCAGGAGCCTGGAGCTTCTTCCAGGTCTCCCACGTGGGTGCAGGGGCCCAAGGACTTGGGCCATCTTCCACTGCTTTCCCAGGCCATAGCAGAGAGCTGGATTGGACGTGGAGCAGCCGGTTCTCAAAATGGCACCCATATGAGATACTGGTGCTTCAGGGGAGGGCGTTAACCCACTGTGCCACAGCGCCAGCCCCCCCAAAATTTTCAAAATGTGTTATAGTGCCGGGGCCTGAGGCTCACTTGACTAATCCTCCACCTGCAGCGCCGGCACCCCAGGTTCTAGTCCCAGTTGGGGCACCGGATTCTGTCTCCATTGCCCCTCTTTCAGTCCAGCTCTCTGCTGTGGATCGGGAAGGCAGTGAAGGATGGGCCAATTGCTTTGGCCCTGCACCTGCATGGGAGACCAGGAGGAAGCACCTGGCTCCAGGTTTCGGATTGCTACAGCGCGATGGCCGCAGTGCCCATTTTGGGGGTGAACCAACGGAAAAGACCTTTCTCTCTGTTTCTCTCTCACTGTCTAACTCTGCCTGTCCAGAAAAAAAACTTATACATTCAGGGCTGGTGTTGTTTCATGGCAAGTTAAGCCTCTGCCTCCAGTCCAGCATCCTATATAGGTACCAGCTCGAGTCCCAGTTGCTGCACTTGTCATACAGCTCCCCGCTTAGCCCTGGTAAAGCAGCAGAGGATGACCTGAGTGGTTGGGCCCCTGCACCATGTGGGAGGCCGGGAAGAAACTCCTGGCTTCAGCCTGGCCCAGCCCTGGCCATTTGCTGCCATTTGGGGAGTGAACCAGTAGATGGAAGATCCCTCTCTCTATCTCTCTGTAACTATGCCTTCCAAATGAATATAAATAAATGTTTTTAAACATACAGGTTATATGAATAATTGGTGTAAAGCATTTTGTATAAACCCAAATTCAAACAGAGAACACACTGTTGGTTGGCACTCTTTCCTTCAGAACAGGCAAAGAGGGGATAAGAGCGCTTTCTGCTCCCAGCAAAACTTCCCTGGGGAGCATCTATCGCTGAGGTGCTCCAGGGTATCTGGTCCCTACCCCCAGCCCGGCCACTCACTAGAACTCCACAGGAAAAGTTCCCAGTATTTCTGACCAGCAATTTGTATACCTTTAACACACATTTTAAAAACACACTGGTTGTTGTTTTGTTTTAAATCAAATTTGTTTGTTTAAATAAAATCTCAGCAGTAAAACTGGAAGCTGAGCCCACAATCTTCACCTGGGAGGCCCCTCCCTCCCCTGTGGTCCAGAGCAGCTTCTGGAAGGGTTTCACACCCTAAGGGCACCATTGTTCTGGGGCCTTGGATTTTGCCTCCAGGACAGAGTGAGGAGCTGAGAGGGCTCCCCCTCCACCAGCCCCCAGCCCATAGCAGAGTGTGGGTTTCAGTCCCAGTTACTCTGCTCCCAATCTGGCTTCACACCAAAGTAGCCAGGGAACCAGCAGGTGATGGCTCAGGTGCATGGGCCCTATAGCCTACACTGGGAGACCTGGATGCATTTCTAGGTTCCTGGCTTCAGCCTGACCCAGCTTTGGCTGTTGTAGACATTTGGGGAGTGAACCAGCAAACAGAAGGTTTCTCTCTCTCTTGCTCTCTCTCACTCAGCCTCTCAGGTACACAAAAATAAATGGTTTTCAGAAGTCAGCATAAGGGGCCAGCATTAAGGTATAGTGGGTATGGCAGCATCCCACATGGGTGCTGGCTCATGTCCTGGCTGCTTCACTTCCCATCCAACTCCCTGCTAATGGCTTGGGAAAGCAGTGGAAGATGGCCCAAGGTCTTGGGACCCTGCCACCCACATGGGAGACTCAGAAGAAGCTCCAGGCTCCTGGCTTTGGCCTGGCCCAGCCTTGCCTGTTGCAGCCATCTGGGAAGAAGATTCTCTCTCTCTCTCTCTCTCTCTCTCTCTTTCTCTCTCTCTCTGTAACTCTTTCAAATAAAAACAAATCTTTAAAAAAAAGTCAATATAAGTCTAACATCGTACAGTAATTAAATCATTGAAATAATTCATTCAAAACAGCCAAAACCTCCATAGAATAGTTTGAGAACTGGACATCTGAAAGGAGACTAGGGCTGAGAGAAAACAAACTAAAATTAAGTTGGGGAGCCGATGCTGTGGCATAGTGGGGAAAGCTGCCGCCTGCCGTGCCGGCATCCCATATGGACACTGGTTCATGTCCAGGCTGCTCCACTTCTGACCCAGCTCTCTGCTATGGCCTGGGAAAGCAGTAGAGGATGGCCCAAGTGCTTGGGTCCCTGCACTGCATGGGAGGCCTGGAAGAAGCTCCTGGCTCCTGGCTTCAGATCAGTGCAGCTCCAGCCATTGCGGCCTGTTGGGGAGTGAACCAGAGGATGGAAGATCTCTCCCTCTCTCTCTTCCCCCCTTCTTCTCTCTCTGTGTAGCTCTGACTTTCAAATAAATAAATAAATCTTTAAAAAAATTAAGTTGGACGTAGCCCGGTTTCCCTGGCTTTTTTTTTTTTTTTATTCCTGTAATTCAAAGTTCATTACCTCAGCACCGTGAATTTCCACTAGATGGTGGCCTTCCATCTTACATCAAAGTTGTTTCAAAGAATATTTTGACGAGGTATATTCATTTGCTTTTATGCTCTCCCCAACTCCAGGCAGTCACTTCTATTCTCATGCCATTATTTAGACATCACTGGCAAAGGTCAACATACCAGCTCCCACACTGCCCAATCGTAGGGCTCACCTTCTAAATCATCAACCTCTATTGGACAATCTCTCTTTTTCTACCTGAACAACTCAGGAGAGTTTTCATATTTTTCCTGTGGACCTTGACTTCGGGGGATGTTCACGGAGTAGTGCATTGACCTTGCTTTGTTAAGATTTACAGGTGTTGCTGGGGCATAGTAGGCTGAGCCTCTACCTGCATCACCAGCATCCCAGTTCCAGTCCCAGCTGCTCGTCTTCCGATGTGGATCTGTGCTGTGGCCTGGGAAAGCAGTGGAAGATGACCCAAGTGCTGGGGCCCCAGCACCCACATGGGAGACCAGGAAGAAGCTCCAGGCTCCTGGCTTTGGATTGGCCCAGCTCTTACTGTTTCAGCCATTTGGGGAGGAAACCAGCAGATGGAAGACTTTTCTCTCTGTCTCTCCCTCTCTCTCTCTGTAACTCTATCTCTCAAATAAATAAATAAAACCTTTAAAATGTTATTTATTTATTGAAAGCCAAAAACAGAGAGAGTAAGAGATCTTGCCTCTGTTGGTTCACTCCTCAGATGGCTGCAATGGCCGGAACTGCGCAGATCCAAAGCCAGGAGCCAGGAGCTTCCTACAGGTCTCCCACATGCATCCAGGGCCCAAGGACTTGGGCTATCCTCCACTGCTTTCCCAGCCCACAGCAGAGAGCTGGATCAGAAGTGGAGCAGCCAGTTCTCAAACTGGCACCCATATGGGATGCCAGTGATTCAGGCTAGGGCGATAACCTGCTAAGCCACAGCTTATCCTATATGCCTGCCTATGACACCAACACACATCCAATCCTGTGTATTGAGCCCTGCAGTGTAGGTGTGACCAGCACAAATATAGTCCCTGAAATCAGTATTCAGGTGAACTTCAGAAACACATGCCTCCCAATTATCACCTACAAGGAAAAGCCAGAACTTGGGGGAACTCCTGGCAGCTCTATGACCTGGCTCCCACTCCTGTTCAGCTTGGCCTTGGAGAATCACCACTGGCCAACTGTGAGCTCCCACCAGGCTTGTACATGTCTGAGAACTGAAAAACTCTGTCCTGCCAGCCTGACACCTGTTTCAAGTGCTACAGGAAGAGTTCCCAGTGATGCTGGAAGAAAATGCTTTGACCACAATCAAGTTATCAGCATGGCAATTTTGATAAAGGTCATCAGTTTAAAAAAGAATAAAACAAAGTGCGGTAACAAATGAACTTGAGATTCTGGTGCTCTACAGAGTGGACTTGTGTTTCCTAAATGTCTTTTCTCTGGACTTTTTATTATTTTTATTATTATTATTTCCCAGAAGTTTGGAATTTTTTTCACTTTTGGGATCAATGACTTATATATTCATTTCCCCCATTGTTTCTGTGATGTCAACAGTTTAACTTAAAGTCCAAACCTATGTTCAGTTCGTGGTTTACCTGTTCAAAATGTAGCATTTTCAGGCCAGAGTTGGGTGCAGTGGGTTAAGCTGCTGCTGTCTGCAATGCCAGCATCCCACATGGACATCAATTTGATTCCTGGCTGCTCCACTTCTGATTCAGCTCCCTATTAATGTGCCTGGAAAAGCAGTGCAAGAAGGCCCAAGGCTTTGGGCCTCTGCACCCACTTAGGATACTAGAAGAAGCTCCTGGCTTCAGCCTGGCTCAGCTCTGGCCATTGTGCCCATTTGGGGCATGCACTGGTAGATGAAAGATCTCGACCTCCATATCTCTCCCTTCCCCCCTCTTTGTCTCTGTAACTCTGCCTTCAAATAAATAAATAAATCTTTATTATTATTTGAAAGGTAGACTTACATAGAGAGAGGGAAAGACAGATCTTCCATCTGCTGGTTTACTCCTAAAAGGCTGCAACAGCCAAGCCTGGGCCAGGCAGAAGCCAGGAGCTTCATCCAGGTATCCTGTGTGGGTGCAGGTGAAGTAACACCTTGACAGTAGGGACTCCATTTTGGGGAACCTGAGACTCCATTCTGGGAAGGTGCCTCCCCAACACACACATACACCATGAGGCTCTGCTCTGAAACTATGGTCTAAAACAGTTGAACAATAGCAGTCCACTACATCACTCTAGGCAGAGCATAGAAACCCCCTAGCATGATCGCTCAAGCTTGGAAGTGGATAGGCTGCACCTGGGTTAATGATAAAAATGTAATTTGTCTATGCCCTACATATGATTAAAACCAATACCTGGATTAATGTCAAGATTATAATTGAAATTGTTAAGATTGCAATGGCATTGTCAAGATTATAATTGATACTCATTTCGCATCGGTTTTAGGTCAGCTTGACCCCCATAACCATGTATTCTCCCGATCCTAGCAACCATGTATTCCCATCCCAATTTTGCAGTTTTTGCCTTTATAAACCCTGTTGCTTTGGGCTTCAGGGTCGAGAGTTCTTTTGGGCATGAGCCCACTCTCCACCGCCGGCAATAAAGGACCATCAAATTTTATCAATGTGTGGTGCTCCTTTGTTTACACTCACTCAGGTACAACACAGGGGCCCAAGCAACTGGATCACCCTCTGCTGCTTTCCCAAGCACATTAGCAGGGAGCTGGATCAGAAGCGGAGTTCCAGCCGTTGTGGCCATCTGGGGAGAGGACCAGTGGATGGAAGACCTCTCTTTCTCTCCCTCTCTGCCTCTGCCTCTCTGCCTTTCAAATAAATAAATACATCTTTAACAATAAGTGGCACCACTGGGAAACAAATGGATGCCCATATGGGATGCTAGTATCGCAAGCAGCAGCTTAACCTAGTGAACAACACTGGCCCTAATAAATCTTTTTTCTTTTAATGTAGCATTTTTTTTCCATGACCTGACATGTTAAAGCCACAGCCCATCAGTTTGGTGAATCTGGTAAACTGTAAACTGGTGATTCATCAAACTGACTTCCAGCACACTGAGTTTTCCTAATGATTTTCTGTCAAATGCCCACTTAATGAGTTTGCAGTTTCTTTATCTTTTTCTCTCTTTTTTTTTTTGGAAAGCAGAGTTAGACAGTGAGAGAGGGAGACAGAGAAAGGTCTTCCTTCCGTTGGTTCACCCTACAAGGGCCACTACAGCCAGAGCACTGCGCCGATCCAAAGCCAGGAGCCAGGCGCTTTCCTGGCCATCCTCCACTCTCTACTCGGGCCACAGCAGAGAGCTGGACTGGAAGAGGAGCAACTGGGACAGAACCTGGCGCTCCAACCATACTAGAACCTGGAGTACCGGTGCCACAGGCAGAGGATTAGCCTAGTGAGCCGTGGCGCCAGCAATGAATGTGCATTTTCCCAAACCCAACTTTAGCTACCTGCTTGACCCTTTCTCAGACATCTCAATGCTTAATCCACTAAACTGCAACAATAGTAAGAACAACAGCCAACATTACTTTTTTACTCTGTGCCGCCTCTCACCTAACCATGAAGCAGTTATGAAAGAATGTCTTCTATACCCAATTCCTGCAGGAAACCTACTGAGCATCATCATCATCAGTCATCACAATGATTTGAGCTTTATACCCTTGGGCAAGAAACCGCCCTGGTCCCACCCACATCTCAATACCACCTCCTGGGGCCAGCGCTGTAGCACAGTAGGCTAACAACCTGGCCTGGAGTGCCAGTATCCCATATGGGCTCCAGTTTGAGAACGGGCTACTCCACTTCCGATCCAGCTCTCTACTATGGCCTTGGAAGGCAGTGGAGGATGGAGCGAGTCCTTGGGTCCCTGGACCCGATGAGACTGGGGGTGGGGTGTTGGGGGAGATTCTGGCTCCTGGCTTCAGATCAGCACAGCTATGGCCATTGTGGCCAATTAGGGAGTGAAACCGGCAATGGAAGCTCGCTCGCTCTCTCTCTCTCTCTCTCTCTCTTTCTGCCTCTCCTCTCTCTGTGTAACTCTAACTTTCAAATAAATAAATAAATAAAAATTGATCACATTTGTGAGCTGGAAGATCAGGCCTCCACCCCACCCCGAGTGACCTCATGCCCCTATCTGACCACACCTCTGTGCCCACCTGCCAATCAGGGTAATTAACCTCTTGTCTGGAAAGGCAGGGGTAGCCCTGCTTGTGAGTGGAATTAGGAATCAGAAGAGTTTTGATCTGCGGACAATTTCACAGTTTCTTCTAGCAATGAAATTTAATTTCACATTGTTTCTTCTAGCAACCAAAAACTACCCTAATTCTCCTGATGCACAATGCTTTCTTCATGTTGTTCTCCCCATCCGATGACACTGGGAGAGTGTGGGGTGTTTGCTGTGTCTCAGCACATGCCCATCCTGCTCTGCAGACATCTCATCACACTCCTCTGGTGCTACTGCACAGCCCTCTACTGCTGCACTACGTGTGAATTTACATGTGGGAGAGGAGAGTTCGAGTCCTGGCTGCTCTGCTTCCAACCCAGCTTCCTGCTAATGTGCCTGGGAGGCAGCAGAGGGTCCAAGTACTTGGGTTCCTCTTCTCCACATGGGAAACTCAGATGGAGTCTTCCTGACTGTGGCTTCAGCCTGGTGCTGGCCCCACCCCAGCTGTTGTGAGCATTTGGGGAATGCACCAGAACATGGAGTGGTTGTCTCTGTCTCTCTCTCTCCTGCCTCCCATCTCTGTCACTCTGCCTATGGTAACTAAGCGTACCTAAAAGGTAATCTATAGAATTGAAATGGACACTCTGAGATGCAATGATGGTTTACAGCCCTTGTCTCTACAGTTTGTTGAACTCTTTACTTAGTGTAGGGATAATGAGTATAAAGTAAACTGAAAATAAATCTTTGTAAAAATTAAGATTGGATGGCTGGCGCTGCGGCTCACTAGGCTAATCCTCCGCCTTGTGTGCCGGCACACTGGGTTCTAGTCCCGATCGGGGCACCAGATTCTGTCGCAGTTGCCCTTCTTCCAGGCCAGCTCTCTGCTGTGGCCAGGGAGTGCAGTGGAAGATGGCACAAGTGCTTGGGCCCTGCACCCCATGGGAGACCAGGAGAAGTACCTGGCTCCTGCCATCAGATCAGCGTGGTGCGCCAGCCGCAGTGCGCCACCTATGGCGGCCACTGGAGGGTGAACCAAGGTAAAGGAAGACCTTTCTCTCTTTCTCTCTGTCCACTCTGCCTGTCAAACAAAAAAAAAATTTAGGATTGGGACTAGGAGAGGGAGGAGGAAGAAGGATGGGAGCGTGGGTGGGAAGGATCACCATGCTCCTAAATGTATATATGAAATACATGAAATTTGTATATAATATTTGTATATTAAACTCGTTGCTGGAGGCCAGCCTTACCCTGATACTCAAGCCAGAAAAGTACACAACAAGAAAGGATAGGTGAAAATCTCTGATGAACATAGATGGAAAATTTTTAACATACTGCCAAATCAAAACTGACAGCAATCAAAAAGATCCATCATGGTCAAGTGGTCATAGTTCAAGGATGCCTATATGTGGATGCCAGGGCCACAGGTGGTGGCCTAGCCTACTGCACCCAGAACCGGCCCCTATTTATCGTTTTTTTAAAAAGATTTATGTATTGGAAAGACAGCGTTACAGAGAGCAACGCTTGGAAAGGATGTCCCCTACAGATAGTGACCAGGCCAAGACTGGGCTGGCCGGGCCTCCACCTGCGCTTGGCGATCCCCGGGCCCTCTCCCTCCCCGCGGGCTGGGCGGAGCTGCCGCCCAGGTCCGCCCCTGCTGGCCCCGCGTCCACCACACTAGTAGCGCAGCCGGCCGCGATGCCAAGAACACAGCTGCAGCGATGGCGATGGCGATGGCGATGATGGCAGGCAACGCGGCCTACTTCCAGAGGGGCAGTCTGTTCTGGTTCGCGGTCATCATGCTCTCCTTAGGCTACTGCACGGTAGGGGCCTCGGAGTTGGGACAACCGCCTGGAGCAAGCGCTCCTCTCATCCAGGGGTCCGCCTCCACTTGGAGGAGAGCCCGCGCAGGCGCAGTTCCAGCTCTTCCGCCCCGGAAGGAAGCGCTGGCGCAAGCGCAAGCAAAGGCTTTTGGCAGGTGTTCCTGGCCCTGCGAAACCAGTTGGCCTGGCCGTCCTCACGTGGGGGCGGGCACGACTCCCCACCTGACCACTGAGAGCCATGGTACTGGCAAACAGGATGGCCGGAAGGGATGCTACCGCCTATTGCCTACCGCCCGACCACCTTTGCCCTCGCTGGTCACGGGGCTGGGGCAGGGATACTTTGCGGTGAGGCAAAGGGCGCGAGCGCGGGCACTTGCGTTTTTTCCCTCTGGGCTGTCATAGCGCGAGGGGCGCCGTGGGAACGGCGTCGGTACGCATGCGCGCCTGGCCGTTGCCTAGGTTACTAAGCCAGTGGACGCTAAGCCGGGTTTTAGAAGGTTTAGAGTGTTTGAAGCAGGGGGAGTTGCTTGGAAAACGGCGGATAAACCCAAGGGACGGCTAGGATTTCACTGGTGAGCAAGAACCGGTGTGACAGCAGGAGGACAGCTCTACTGCGGGGAGGAGTGACTTTCGTCTCACTTCCAGGATAACGAACGGGAAAGAAGCCCGGAAACCGGTTGGGGGTAAATCGGTATCATGTAGGAGGAAGGCGAAGCTATTTTGGATCTTTCCCGGGAGATCCTGGAACCTGGACGGGTGTCATTTCCACAGCGGCGTCGCTCTGACCACCTCCGCCCTCCTTTCGCCGTGTGCAGGATGGAGGCGTGGGACTCTAGTTTTCCCGAGTGCCCTTTCTGTGCCAGGATCCCGCGACCCTGTTCGAACACACAAGCTGGGAAACTGAAGATTCGAGTTGGAATTTAGTGGAACTGGCAGATGCCAGCCCCTCTCCACCACGCGGTTAGGAGGCCGCAGTGATATGTTATACTTTATTGGAATATTGACTTTAAACAGCATCCTGGGAGAAGTAGTGTTGCCTTTGGTGCAGATCTAAGTGGAGCACTAAACTTTGGAGGGGTTGACAGTGATTCACAGAAAGGCTTGTAACAGAGCCTGAGGAGGAGTTGGTAAGGTCACCACAAAAACCTTACATGAACGAGGAGTTGCTGTTAATCCTTCGCGAGTCTGATTTTCCGTGTATGTCTGCGTGGTGTGCAAGAGTGGAAGAGCATGATTCTAACTGCGAGATTGAGCCCAAGCCACCGTTTGCAGGACAGAAGCTGGCCAAAGCACGCAGACTCCTACAAGTCTAGGAAATAATGTTTGGGGTGGAATTCATGAAAATCGGATCCGTTCCGCCAGTGCACGGAGCCTGATCATCACCTCGTTTCTTTGTGGCACACATCCATTGGAGCTGCTTTTTAGAAATAGAGGATGGAGATTCAGGTGCCCTCCTTCAGACCCTGTTTCCCCGGTAGTTAGTTTGGTAGAATCGGTGTTCTTTCCTACCTGCTCGTCTTTCAGGTGCCCTAATGGTTTCTTTGTGCCTCTGGTTCTCTTTCAGTGGGTTGTCCTCTGGCCACACAGCATCCCTTATGAGAGCCTTGGGCTCCTGGGCTCGTTCACTCAGTCCCTGGTGGACCATCATCACACCCTCCTGCACAACAGGTAAGGTGACCTGCAAAAACAACACGCTGGTCTCACTGGAGACCTTGAAGGCCGGCAGTTGCCTTTAGGTATTGAAAATGGATCTAGTTCACGTTTAGGAATCTTTCCAGATTTCTGTTAGATTTTATCATTAGAAATCCCCCTTAAACTAGACTGTTCCCTGCTGCCACTTTAACTGCAGGTGAAACTTCAAGCAGATGCATAGGTAATCCTAGTCACTCTGAGATGTCAGGAAGTCCAGCTGTTAAAGCCATAAGCTTTGTTCTAAATCAGATCATCCGATCATCGAGCAGGGGCTGAGGAGCCTGGCTTGGGGAACAGGGTGCAGCTGGTGCCTTCTCTCTCGTTCTTTTTTCCCTTGTTCCCCAGCAACAGCTGCCTTTGGACCCCTTGGAATGGTGGGAATAGTTAGGGCAAGGAGGACATAGTCTTCAGTGGGTGCTGCCTGGGGACCAGGCGTCTGGGAGCTGGGTATGCCGCAGACACAGTGCTGACTGTTTGTCTCTGGGAGGTCCTCAGAGGGATCCTCCCGTGCAGTTCTCTATGGCTGCTGCACGTGCCTCCTCCAGCCTGCCTCTTGCAGTTCCATCCTTGGCATTTGTGTTTAGGGGAAATCATCCTCTTAGTGAGGTTACCTTTGTGTTGGGCCTCCAGGTCAGATTACCATTTAACCCTCCCAATCCCCCATATCAAGTGCCCTCCTGCAAGACCTGCAAGGCTCACAGTAAGCAGCCTCCAGTTCTCCCCGCGGGACCTTCTGCAAGTGGGGTCCTCAGGGAAGTCCTGTTCCTTTGCTCTCCCTCCGGGCAGGCTGAACCCATCTCTATGCTTTGGAGTGACACAGTCGCCCTTTGCCAGAGTGCAAGGGGATTTCCAGGTGGCTTTGTTGAAACTGTTCTCTGGGCTTGAGACTGTGGTAGGAAATGCCCAAGCGTTCTGAGACTCCTTCGCAGTGGCCTCTTGGGCCTCCCTGAGGTCTTAGCCGAGGACATGTGTTTGGCCCAGCCCCACAGCTTGACAGCTGTTGTGACTGGCATTTGGAGCCTCTAATGAAAACCAAAAGACTGTGTTGTGTTGTACACTTCTTTGAAGGGAGAAGGAGAACAAGCCCAGGGAGGTTGTGTCTCTATTACTGTGTTCCTAAAACCGGTCCTTTAAGGATCTAACGTGTTAGAATGTGCCATAGCTCACTATCAATCAGAATTAATACTCCTTTTGATTTGTGAGATCAATGAAAGAGTAAATAAATTTGAATGCATGAATACATGAAGACATGGTATAAATTTGGAGCTTCCCAAATCCTACTGCCCAGGAATAACTACTTGTAATATTTTGTTGAGTTCCCTTTTGTTTTAATCCATACCTGGTAATTTTTAATTCAGTCATCATCCTGTAGGAAAGAGTACTTTGTGCTGTATGTAGATACAGAACTGACCTTGGAGGTGGCAGGAAACTAACATTTACTAAGCACCTTCCATGTGCCAGTCCCTAAACAGGAGCTCACGGACACAATCAGGTTATAAAATAATCTCTTAAATCCCATGTTTTAAAAATACATACCTTTCTGAATTTCTTTTAACCAGAGATACGATTGGACTATATGTTTAACTTATGAGGGAAGGTGACATGCCAGGTGGCCCTGGCCAGGGGAAAGCGCCTGTGGGACGTACGAGCAACTACCCTACAGGACATCCAGTTACCACCTGACAGGAGATGGAAACAGCACGGGGTAAGCGCAGGACCCGGGCCACTCTCTGCATCTGGGTGTCTTCCTGCCAAAGAGAGAAACCATGAAGTAATGACGGTGGATGTGGGAGTCTTAGAGGCTGGATATAGAGCCAAAGGGAGTCCTGCAAAGAAAAAGGTCAGCAGGCCAGCTCGGTCAATGTCAGGAGAGGGGCTACCTGGCCAGAGGCGCGCCTCTCCAACAGCTGATGATGGGCCATGCAGGCGACCCCTGTATCTCACCACCATCTTACACTGTTGAATTTGCCACCTCCTTAGGCTACCCACAAGCCTCTAGAAACACTAAGCTGAGCTCAAAGGCTTGCACTCGTCCTGGTAGAGCCTTCCTGATCACCCAGGGGCCGACCCAGGCCAGAACGTGAGCAATGTCCCCTGTCCCACAGCTGTGTCAACTCTGGGACCCTGAGACTGATTTGGGGGGAAAAATGAAAGCAATACACCTTCTCCCACCAGCTCAAGACGGCTCAGAAATGCCATCACCCATTGCTGAAGGAAGGATCCAGACACAGGCAGGCTCAGAGGTCTCAGACCTGAGATTCAGATGGATAAGGCAGCCACAGCCCCTCAACCCATGCAGGGTTCACTTTAAGCTAAGACTCCAGAGTAAGATTTTATAGGAAAAAAAGGACTCCTCTGGACACATGGTTGGAAAGCCAGAGTCCTAATTCATTAAGAATCATTTTAAGTCAAGTCTAGAGGCCAAGAGAGAAGCATCGGGATGGGTGTTGAACCCAAGCCTGTGAATGCCAGATCTGTTTCTCCTCCACTACTTTTCTGAAGAAACCAGGAGCAGACAGGGAGCCAAGAGAGAAGGTGGAATTGCACTGCCCACCTGAGGCTTCCAGGCAAGAGCATCTAAGAGAGGGTGTCCCATCCTACTCACCCACCGCTATTTAGCAGAAATAGCAGAGCTATTTCTCCAATATCCTCCCTTGGCCACCCACTGGTACTGCTCACTTGCTCCTGGCTTTGGATATTCCTGGTGGCATCTCCTTGCATAATGTTAAATGTACAATGTCACATTTCCCAGACTGGTGAAGAAAGGTTGTTTTAAAAAATATTTATTTTTCTGTATTTGAAAAGCAGATATACAACAGAGGCAGAGACAGAGACAGTCTTCCATCCACTGGCTCATCCCCAAATGGAAGCAATGACTGGTGCTGAGCCAGGCTGAAGCCAAGAGCCAGGAGCTTCTTGTGGGTCTCCCACAAGGATGCAGTTGCCCTCCTCTGGTGTTTTCCCAGGCATTTTAGCAGGGAGCAGGATCAGAAGTGGAACAGCTAGGACTCAAACTCAGGGTCCACTCCAGTACACCGTAGGGTGGGAAGATCCTGGGGATGGGTGGCCGTAGCCAAGTCTTCTCAGCAACCACTTTCTACTGGAGGACCAGGAGCTGAGCTCCGGGGTTGCCCCACAGATGTCCATGGCTGATGCTTTGATAGGGCTCAGTGTGACTTTGGGACATTGTAGGAAGGGCATGCAAAGAGGATGATGTGCCCCCTACCCCCACCCAGACTCTCCTGTGGGTCTGGATCACACAGTCTCTGTTGAGGAAACCATCAGCATGTCTGTGGCTGCTGTGAATCCACTGTGGTGGCGATTGGACAACCAGGCTCACCAAGCTAAGAGGGACCTCGGTGGAGATGGAGAACTTAAAAATACCTTCAAAATTTCCTATAGGAGTTGATTTTGACCACATCTCACCTGAGTCAGGTACACTAAGGTACACTTTGTCCACCAAGAAATTCTGCAGTACAACCACCCTGCCAGCAGAATTCACAGAGGAACATGCAAAGACCTTAAAGGGGAGGCACAGAGCTGAGCAGGGACTGCCCCAACCCCTTAGCAGGCTCCCCATTGCAGCTGCCCGGACACACGTCACCCTGCTGTTCCTGATTCTGGCTCCCTGCTGGAAGTATTGCACTGTGCCGCACTGCACAGTGGGCCCCTTGGAGCCTCCACACACCAGACAGAGTGAAGGTCTGTAGTAGCCAGACGCAAAGTCCCAGTTCCCACCAGAAACAATTCTTGGGCTTTTCTCTGCACAGTTTCAGATGCAAGGTGCTAGGGCCAGAGACTCAGTGCCTGCTGCCTCAGGTTGTCACTGGGTGGTGCCTGACAACTCAAGTGACCAGGACAGGACCTGACACACTTGCACACTTCCGGTCCCCAGTCCTGCTTTGAAAGAGGTCGCGGGAAATGACTGGCTGGCTTTCCAGGGTTCTGTGCATAAGGAGCAACTGTGTATTGAGAAGGCCCCAAACTACAGGACAAATATGGCTGCATGCCCACCCCTCCAGCTTGGAGTGGACACCTCTCATCAAGTCCTAGAGCAGCTCCCCTGCCCCTCTATATATCAGACAAAAGGGGTTCATTTGCCTGGGGAGTCAACAAATGATTGGTCTCCCACGACAATTCAAAGGACAGCTTTATTGTGACAAGGAGATTGGAAAGTACAGCTCCCTAAAACTACTGCCTCTGTGAGAAGCCATTTTTGAGGGATTGTAGAGTGAGGGCGTGGCTGGGATAGAGGAAAAAGAGAAGCAAGAGGGCCCTACCTGCTCAAGCAACCCACAGCAGCACGCATCGTGTGTTCAAAACCCAACTCCTGCTGGGCTCTTGCAGCTCTCCTTGCTGTGAGGCCCAATCCCTGGGGGTACAGCATTGCAAGATCACTCTTCTTAGAATATTCTTGGGAAAACAAGCCAAGAGAATAAATTGTTAGATGCTGTGCCCCTGCCCATGCCCCTGCCTGTTGTCTAAATCCTACTGTCTGAGTTACAGAATTTTTTTAAAGCTGTATTTATTTGAAAGGCAGAATGACAGAGAGACAGACAGGCAGACAGAGTCTTCCATCCACTGGTTCACTCCCCCAAAAGGCCGCAACAGCTGGAGCTATACCAGGAGGAGGAGCTTCTTTCGGGTCTCACACATAGGTGTAGGGGCCCAAGGACTTGGACCATCTTCCACGACTCTCCCAGGTGCATTAGCTGGGAGCTAGATCAGAAGTGGAACAGTTGAGACTTGAACGGGCAACCATATAGGATGGCGGCTTTACCCGCTGCACCAGAGCACCAGCACCTGTAGAGATCTTTTTTTTTAATATTTATTTTTTATTTGAAAGTCAGAGTTTCACAGAGAGAGAGAGAGAGAGAGAGGGGACTTCCATCTGGTGGTTCACTCCCCAGTTGGCTGCAATGGCCTGAACTGTGCTGATCCAAAGCTGGGAGGCAGGAGTTTCTTCTGGGTCTGCCGCACAGGTGCAGGGGCTCAAGGACAAGGGCCATCTTCTGCTTTCCCAGGCCATAGCAGAGAGCTGGATTGGAAGCAGAGCACCAGGTTTCATACCGGTGCCCATATGGGATGCCAGTGCTCAGGCCAGAGTGTTAACCCGCTGTGCCACAGTGCCGGCCTGGGAAGTAATGTTTTTTCACATTTCCCTACTGGGAGGCAGCAACATACACTGCTCAAGACCAGGGACCGCACCCATGGTGAAATTTAAAGGACTCCATGCAATCTGGGTTTTTCTCCAAACTTTTCTTCCAAGGGACAAATAGCTGGCAATAAAACACCAAGATTAGAAGATGCGAGTCTAAAACTTGAAAATGACACATTTTACATACACAAATACTCTAGGAATGAAAGCCCTAATGGTACTTCAGATGATTTATAGCAGTAAATTTAAAACCCTAGATGAAATGGAATTAGTATTAGCAAACATAATCACAAATTTTACTCAAGGAGAAATGATAGTTTTCTAATCACCTATAATGAGATCAGGAGGCAAAATCTCCCTATAATGAATCTATCAGAGCCGTCATTGTAAAATCCAAATGTTTAATGAAGGGCTAAGTGCAGTGTTGTACAAAATTATAGAAAATAGTAAGAAAGGTAGCCTAATTGACTCCTTTAATCCTAGTTTAACGTGACACAAACCCCTACAATAACTACCAGTACAAAACGTCCTTCAAGAATATAAATGCCAACATGATAGAAAATACGTCCACAACCCTAACCAGCCACACACACAAAGGATGTACACTATGAGCTAGTTCCTTTCTTTCAAGAACCTTCGACTCCCAGGTACACAATTGTAGTATGACAGCCATCTGCTGACTCAAAAGCCCAACGCCATTTCCTGCAGCCACATTTCTAGTCCCAGAAGTTGGCACCGGTGTGTTCCTCTTTCAAAATGTCCTGGATTTCAGAACTGGGCATCTCGGGCACCTTCTTGCTGCATATCTTGCTCGTGAGGTTCTGTTGGAGAACTGAGTACCCACAGAGCTGTGCTCAACACCTGCAAGAACATGAGCTCTCCATCACCTTGACGATCTCCAGGCTACTGCTGGGACAGAGGAAAAGGCACCCTGTTCTCTGCGCTGTTGTGATTCTGCTGCATTGGAAACTGGTCCTGGGAGGGCAGCTCCTGCCAGTAATCCGGAGGCTGCTGGGGCTGCTGAGGGTGTGTTCCCCAGCCATTCTGCTGCCATTCTTCACATGGTGGATAACGAAGAGAGCTCTGCTCCTGCAGCTGTTGCATCGCTCCCTGAGCACTGGGAACACCGGGTAGCAGGGAAGGCCAATCAGGCTGCATGACCCTCATCTCTGACCTGGAACTCCCAAAATACGGTGCGTATGAAAAAGAATGAATAAACCTTGCTCCTGGAACGCCACGGGGAAAAGATCCACCTCCTACGTTCCCTTGATTCTCCAGAGCATAGCTTGGTGCCTCTTGAGCACCTCGAACCCCAGAATCCCAGGAGCCGTAGAGCGGGCTGGAAACCTCCCATGTGGGTGGAGTGGAGTAGACAGCTCCGCCCAGCAGGGCTGCCTGGGCAGCGTTGGGAGACCAATCCTGGGCACGTGGAGTGGAGTAGACAGCTCTGCCCAGCACAGCTGCCTGGGCAGCGTTGGGAGACCACTCCTGGGCACATGGAGCGGTGTAGACAGCTCCGCCCAGCACAGCTACCTGGGCAGCGTTGGGAGACCACTCCTGGGCATGTGGAGTGGGGTAGACAGCTCCGTCCAGCACAGCCACCTGGCCAGCATTGGGAGACCACTCCTGGGCTCGTGGAGTGGTGTAGACAGCTCCGCCCAGCACAGCCACCTGGGCAGTGTTGGGAGACCACACGTGGGCACATGGAGTGGTGTAGACAGCTCCACCCAGCACAGCTGCCTGGGCAAAGTTGGGAGACCACACCTGGGCACGTGGAGTGGCGTAGACAGCTCCGCCCAGCACAGCCACCTGGGTAGTGTTGGGAAACCGCTCCTGGGAATTCTGCAGTCTTACACCTGGGGGACCTTGGACAGGGAGTGCATATGGCATCCTGGCTTCAAGCACTTTGCATCTCTTCTTGGCTGCTAGTCTGGCTCTTTTATTTTGGAACCAGTTCTAAAAAAGAAACAAAACAGAAATTACTTTCGAGTCTATATATTCGCCAATGTAGGAGAATTTTGTAGTTCATCTTAGGATCAGCGTCATCACTGATTTCCTTCGTGACCTTGAGTAAGACATGAAAAATGCAAGCACGCTTTCCAGGGGCTTCCTGTGTTATTATATTTATAATATGAGAATGCATTTATAGTAAATATGATATGTAAATGTATATATAAATATACGTTTATAATAATTAAAATCGTAATTGTGCACAATTCTGGATTCCCATCTGACTTCAAAGGAGGCACGGGCCCTTATGTATGAGCAAATCCCTACTTTTCCAAATCTTCTACCAACCTATTTGCACCCTCTGCATTTAGACGGGAAGCAGCTGTTCTCAAAATATGTTCCCTTAGCTTGCTTATTTTACTCCAACTGCTTTTCCAGAATGAATTCCTAATTCAACGTATTCTAAATCGTATTCTAAATGTCATTTTCTTCAAAGGCCATACCCAAAACAAACAAGCGTCTGCCATAACTTAGCGGTATTACTTTATACCTTACCCTAAGTGTGTTGTGGAACCTCTACTCTACTTTTTCTCCTTTGTAAAGTGAGAGTAATTGGGGCCAGTGCTGTGGCATAGGAGGTAAAACCGCCACCTGCAGAGCCGGCATTCCATATGGACACCAGTTCAAGTCCTGGCTGCTCCACTTCTGATCCACCTCTCAACTATGGCCTGGGAAAGCAGTGAGATGGCCCAAGTGCTTGGGCCCCTGTACCCACATGAGAGACCCAGAAGAAGCTCCTGGCTGCTGACTTCGAATCAACATAGCTCCGGCCGTTGAGGCCAGGTGGGGAGTGAACCAGCAGATGGGAGACCTTGCTCTCTCTCTCTGCCTCTCCTTCCCTCTCTCTGTGTAACTCTGATTTTCAAATAAATTGTTTCAAAAATAACACATAACATGCTTTAATATAGTCACATCCACAATGACATGAAGAAGAAATGGGACCAAATGTCAACGCTGTCTTATGTGATGAAATGCTGTTATACTTTTTCATAATTAGTTGCTTTTTTATTATTGTCCACAAAGACATATTCATGTAAATACCTACGTAGTTTATGTACCTCAATTGTGTAAAACGAACAATGGAGTTTTTTGACCAGTTCCTCCTTGGTCATAAAGTCAGGATAAGGACTCTCTGCAAATGATTGATTCAGTATGTGCAGTTCCTCAGGTGTAAATTGATGGCGTGCTTTTCCTTTTCTTCTTCCATGCTGTGTTTCTATGTTGTCATGGCCATCTCCTGAAAAATACAGAGAGAGAAAACACAAGAATATTAGCAAGATCCAGAAAAACAAAAGACCTCTGTGATAGAATAAAATTTTAGAAAGGTGATACCTTCCCTCTTACCTAGTCATAATAAAATGAATAATGGACTGTGGGCATATCTTTTGAAACTTATGGTGAGAAGATGATAGTATTTAGGTCATAAAGGTAACAGGAGTGAAGAAGGTTTTCTTTAGTGAAAATTGATATACTACAAAGACAGAGATGGTGGGAAAACACTCAGCCACACTAGTAATTGAGGTAATGCAAATAAACCAGCTGACAACAATCTGGTAAACAATAATTTAAATATATGGGGGCAAAGTGCGAAAGGACTGAAACAGATTGACGAGGATAGGTCTGGTACCCCTATTGCTTGTTATCACTGCGTGGGCTTTTTTGCTCAATGGAATGAAGTCGAAAGTGGCCATACCCTCCACTGTGTCAATCAACTAAATGGCGCTAGAAGATTTAACACCAAGTCCACAGGTCATATCCTTCACCCATGTCAGACATTCCAGTGGGAGGAAAGCACTGAGGGTCTAAACCTGTCCTCTGGTGTGTGCTCATCTCCCGGATGCTGGAAGGGGAGAAGACCTTATGGACAAACCAACGTTGGCACAGTTCTCTACTGCAGAGGCCACCAGAAGAACTGACACGAGGCAATCCTGTTTTTCTTAAATCAGAATTTAAGTGAAAAAACTTACAAGGACTGCAAACCAAATTCACAACCTTCATATGTCTGCTTCAAAGGGTATAACCTAGCTGCCGGGGGTTGGGCTGCAGTATGTTAAGTTGCCCCTGAGGACATCAGCATCCCATATGAGCAATGATTTGAGTCCATCTGCTCTACCAGTCCAGCACCCCGCTGAAGCCCCTGGGAAAGCAGTGGAAAACTGGCCAAGTGCTTGTGCCCCCACCACCCATGTGGGAGACCCAGATGGAGTTCCATGCTCCTGGCTTCTGCCTGGCCCAGCCCTGGCCATTGCAGCCATTTGGGGAGTGAACCAGAGGATGGCAGTTCTCTGTGTGTCTCTCTCTCTCTGTCACTCTGTCTTTTAAATAAATCTTTTTAAAAAGGTCAATCTGAACATACTATAGACTACCTAAGGCAAAACCGGAGACACTTCATCACAGAAACTGTGACATTCAAAATATAGTGTGGACATCGCTAATGAGCAGGTGTGGAGAGAGACAGAGAGGGAGAGAGGGAGAGAGGGGGAGAGGGAGGGGGCAGGGGAATGAAGAAGGAGAGATAAGGAGATGGGGAGAGAGGGAGAGACAAAAAGGGAGAGGGGGGAGAGGGAGAGAGGGAGAGAGAAGGGGGGAGAGCGAGAGCAGAGCTGAGGAAAGGGTCAGAAAGTCAGCCACCAAACCTCCAAATACACAAACCCCGAAAGCCCCTTGCTGTTCTCCTCGACTCCCCTTCCTTCAGCTTTCTCTAGCCTCTGCTCCCAGAGCACACCTGCACACCTGCACACCGAGTAGCTACCAGAGCAGGACTGTGGGGGACAGCATGACAGAGAGGTGCCAGTAAGAAGTGCTGGATTGGGCTGGCACTGTGGAGTAGCAGGTAAAGCTGCTGCCTGCAGTGCTGGCATCCCATATGGGCACCGGTTCAAGTCCCAGCTGCTCCACTTCTGATCCAGCTCTCTGCCACAGCCTGGGAAAGCAGATGATGGCCCAAGTCCTTGGGCCCCTGCACCCACATGGGAGATCTGGAAAGAGCTCCTGGTCAGGTTGGCACAGCTCTGGTCATTGCAG
Organism: Oryctolagus cuniculus; assembly: GCF_964237555.1. NCBI lineage: Eukaryota > Metazoa > Chordata > Mammalia > Lagomorpha > Leporidae > Oryctolagus > Oryctolagus cuniculus. The sequence continues at coordinate 70,536,775 of NC_091446.1, read as the reverse complement.
CCATCTGGGGAGTGAACAAGCAGATGGAAGGACCTTCACCCTATTTTCTTTCTCTCCCTCTCTCTCTGTCTGCCTCTCTGTAATTCTGCCTTTTAAAAATAAAATAAACCTTCAAATAAAATTTTAAGAAGTATCTTAAGCATTTGGCAGTGAAATGGAGCTATGTGTATTTTTTAAAAATATTTATTTATTTATTTGAAAGAGTTACACAGAGAGAGGAGAAGCAGAGAGAGAGGTCTTCCATCCAATGCTTCACTCCCCAAGTGGCTTCAATGGCTGAGCTGTGCTGATCCGAAGCCAGGAGCCTGGAGCTTCTTCCAGGTCTCCCACGTGGGTGCAGGGGCCCAAGGACTTGGGCCATCTTCCACTGCTTTCCCAGGCCATAGCAGAGAGCTGGATTGGACGTGGAGCAGCCAGTTCTCAAAATGGCACCCATATGGGATACTGGTGCTTCAGGGGAGGGCGTTAACCCACTGTGCCACAGCGCCAGCCCCCCCAAAATTTTCAAAAATTGTTATAGTGCTAGGGCCCGAGGCTCACTTGACTAATCCTCCACCTGCAGCGCCGGCACCCCAGGTTCTAGTCCCGGTTGGGGCACCGGATTCTGTCTCCATTACCCCTCTTCCAGTCCAGCTCTCTGCTGTGGCTCGGTAAGGCAGTGAAGGATGGGCCAAGTGCTTGGGCCCTGCACCCACATGGGAGACCAGGAGGAAGCACCTGGCTTCGGATTGCAACAGCGCGCCGGCCGCAGCGCCCATTTTGGGGGTGAACCAACGGAAAAGGAAGACCATTCTTTCTGTTTCTCTCTCACTGTCTAACTCTGCCTGTCCAGAAAAAAACTTATACATTCAGGGCTGGTGTTGTTTCATGGCAAGTTAAGCCTCTGCCTCCAGTCCAGCATCCCATATGCTGTCAGTTGAAGTCCCAGTTGCTCCACTTGCCATCCAGCTCCCTGCTAAAGCCCTGGGAAAGCAGCAGAGGATGACCCGAGTGCTTGGGCCCCTGCACCCATGTGGGAGGCTGGGAAGAAGATCCTGGCTTTGGCCTGGCCCAGCCCTGGCCATTTTCTGCCATTTCGGGAGTGAACCAGTAGATGGAAGATCCCTCTCTCTATCTCTCTGTAACTATGCCTTCCAAATGAATATAAATAAATGTTTTTAAACATATTGATTATATGAATAATTGGTGTAAAGCATTTTGTATAAACCCAAATTCAAACAGAGAACACACTGTTGGTTGGAACTCTTTCCTTCAGAACAGGCAAAGAGGGGATAAGAGCGCTTTCTGCTCCCAGCAAAACCTCCCTGGGGAGCATCTATCGCTGAGGTGCTCCAGGGTATCTGGTCCCTACCCCCAGCCCGGCCACTCACTAGAACTCCACAGGAAAAGTTCCCAGTATTTCTGACCAGCAATTTGTATACCTTTAACACACATTTTAAAAATACACTGGTTGTTGTTTTGTTTGAAATCAAATTTGTTTGTTTAAATAAAATCTCAGCAGTAAAACTGGCAGCTGAGCCCACAATCTTCACCTGGGAGGCCCCTCCCTCCCCTGTGGTCCAGAGCAGCTTCTGGAAGGGCTTCACACCCTAAGGGCACCATTGTTCTGGGGCCTTGGATTTTGCCTCCAGGACAGAGTGAGGAGCTGAGAGGGCTCCCCCTCCACCATGGGCACTTTCCAAGGATTTTCTGAAGACCTCCTAGAGCTGGGAGGCCTCTGAGAGTTGATTGAGATGTCACACTCATAAGCTGCAAGACAGACTGGCGCTGACCCAGGACTTCTCTCACCCAGTGCTTGTTTAGAGAAAGAAGTCAGGGCCAGAATCCAAGACTTCAGAACTCCAGCATTTATATTATTTTATTTTATTTTTTGACAAGCAGAGTTACTCAGTGAGAGAGAGAGACAGAGAGAGAGAGAGAGAGAGCGTGAGCGAGAAAGGTCTTCCATCTGTTGCTTCACTACCCAAATGGCCACAACGGCCAGCGCTGCCTGAGAATCTAACTCGGCTCCTATAGAAGAAGTCCTCAGAGAAATGAATATCATGAAACACCTATTCTTGGTTTCAAAGTGTTTTTTTGCATGAAAACATTTCTGAATTCCACTTTTCCACCGACACTGTGAAGTTCCCTGCTCCAGCATTATATGACCAGTGCTGTTTCCTCCCCCTACCCTTCCCATATTTCCCCACACCTCCCACCCCTTCATTCTGAAGGGAACCCAAGACACTGTTCTACCTAAACTACTTCCAGGTACATCTTTAAAATGCAGAAAACTTTTTAAGGCAACCCCAAGTTGGGTTAATTTTTTAGCACCTGAGCCTTTGGGAAATCCTACCCCCTGCATTCAGCCATTCGGTTGCCAGAGACAGTGACACCTGTGACACTAGTGGCCCCTGGACCACGAGCCTGCACTTCTGAAAGACGAAAGCTCAAAGCCCCACAGAACACCAGGACAGAAAGAACCCAGCCTTGCTGACAAAGCCGCACATGGAAACTCACCATTGGAAGCCATGTCTGGGAGCCCTCCTGAGACACTCTTCCTGGTTAGTGAAGTGAGGGCTACTGGCACAGCATTCATTTAATATAAACCTGAGATGGCCACCCTAGGCACGTCTTAGACCCAGCCCTTCTCCAGCCCCTGCCACACCCTACACACAGCTCCCCCTAGGCACAACTGGCTTTCCAGAATCTCCATTTTTAAATCCTAGCTTCCATTCACTGAACACCCATGGGAACTAATTTTCTCATTTAGCCCTGGCCAGGCCCCAGGTGATCTGCATCACTGACAGCACTGATAACTGAGCGTTTGGAGGCTGCTGAGGCCAGAGACTCACAGCGAATGAGGACGTTAAAGAATATAAGACTGCAGGCATTGTGGCAAAGCTTGTTAAGCTGCCACGTAGGATGCCCCCAGCCCATAGCAGAGTGTGGGTTCCAGTCCCAGTTACTCTGCTCCCAATCCGGCTTCACACCAAAGTAGCCGGGGAAGCAGCAGGTGATGGCTCAGGTGCATGGGCCCTATAGCCTACACTGGGAGACCTGGATGCATTTCTAGGTTCCTGGCTTCAGCCTGACCCAGCTTTGGCTGTTGTAGACATTTGGGGAGTGAACCAGCAAACAGAAGGTTTCTCTCTCTCTTGCTCTCTCTCACTCAGCCTCTCAGGTACACAAAAATAAATGGTTTTCAGAAGTCAGCATAAGGGCCCAGCATTAAGGTATAGTGGGTATGGCAGCATCCCACACGGGTGCTGGCTCATGTCCTGGCTGCTGCACTTCCCATGCAGCTCCCTGCTAATGGCTTGGGAAAGCAGTGGAAGATGCCCCAAGGGCTTTGGACCCTGCCACCCACATGGGAGACTCAGAAGAAGCTCTAGACTCCTGGCTTTGGCCTGGCCCAGCCTTGCCTGTTGCAGCCATCTGGGAAGAAGATTCTCTCTCTCTCCCTCCCTCTCTCTCTCTCCCTCTCTCTCTTTCTCTGTGTAACTATTTCAAATAAAAAGAAATCTTAAAAAGTCAATATAAGTCTAACATCATACAGTAATTAAATCATTGAAATAATTCATTTTATTCTCAAAACAGTCACCTCCATAGAATAGTTTGAGAACTGGATGTCTGAAAGGAGACAGCGGCTCAGACAGAACAAACTAAAATTATGTTGGGGAGCCGATGCGTAGCGGGTAAAGCAGTGGGTGAAGCTGCCGCCTGCAGTGCCAGCATCCCATATGGACACTGGTTCATGTCCAGGCTGCTCCATTTCCGATCCAGCTCTCTGCTATGGCCTGGGAAAGCAGTAGAGGATGGCCCAAGTGCTTGGGTCCCTGCACCGCATGGGAGGCCTGGAAGAAGCTCCTGGCTCCTGGCTCCTGGCTCCTGGCTTCAGATCAGTGCAGCTCCAGCCATTGCGGCCAGTTGGGGAGTGAATCAGAGGATGGAAGATCTCTCTCTCTCTCTCTTTTTTCCCCCTTCTTCTCTCTCTGTGAAGCTCTGACTTTCAAATAAATAAATAAATCTTTAAAATATTAAGTTGGCCTAGCCTGGTTTCCCTGGCCTTTTTTTTTTTTTTTTAATTCCTGTTAAGTCAAAGTTCAGTACCTCAGCACCATGAATTTCCACTAGATGGTGCCTTTCCCTCTTTCATTAAACTTGTTTCAAAGAATATTTTGACCAGGTAAATTCACTTGCTTTTATGCTCTCCCCAACTCCAGGCAGTCACTTCTATTCTCATGCCATTATTTAGACATCACTGGCAAAGGTCAACATAACAGCTCCCACACTGCCCAATCGTAGGGTTCACCTTTTAAATAACAACCTTTATTGGACAATCTCTCTTTTTCTTCCTGAACAACTCAGGAGAGTTTACATATTTTTCCTGTGGACCTTCGCTTCGCAGGATGTTCACGGAGTAGTGCATTGACCTTGCTTTGTTAAGATTTACAGGCGTTGCTGGGGCATAGTAGGCTGAGCCTCTACCTGCATCACCAGCATCCCAGTTCCAGTCCCAACTGCTCCTCTTCCGATGTGGCTCTGTGCTGTGGCCTGGGAAAGCAGTGGAAGATGACCCAAGTGCTTGGGCCCCAGCACCCACATGGGAGACCAGGAAGAAGCTCCAGGCTCCAGGCTTTGAATTGGCCCAGCTCTTGCTGTTTTGGCCATTTGGAGAGGAAACCAGCAGATGGAAGACTTTTCTCTCTGTCTCTCCCTCTCTCTGTAACTCTGTCTCTCAAATAAAGAAATAAAACCTTTAAAATTTTATTTATTTATTTATTTGAAAGCCAGAAAGAGAGAGAGAAAGAGATCTTGCCTATGTTGGTTCACTCCCCAGATGTCCACAACAGCTGGAGCTGGGCCAAGACAATGCCAGGAACCAGGAGTTTCTTCCGTGCCTCCCACATTGGTTGCAGGGGCGCAAGCACTTGGGCCATCTTCCACTGCTTTTCCCAGGACATTAGCAGGGATTTGGATCAAAAGTGGAGCAGCTAGAACTTAAACCGGTATTGACATAGCATGGAAACTTTACCTGCTACATCAAATGGTTGGCCCCTGTACTGATTTTTTTTTTAAAAATAGCTCTTACACCAGTAAGATCCCAAGGTAATCAGAGACAGACCTCTTAAAGGTCCCATCTGAGGTGCCATCTTTTATTGGAGTAGGGGGTGCCAATTATATTACCATTTGCTTCTTAATGAATTCACAATATTAATGAGCATCATGGGTTCTTGCCTAAGAAATCTGGATTTATACCAAGTACCAGGAGCCAGCCATGTCGAGGAAAATGTCTGCCAGAAAGCAAGGAGCAGGTGGCCCAAAGACGATGTGCAAGCCTGCAATGGTGAAAGAGACAGAGGGCCAAAAAGGGCTGGGCCCACCAGGTCCCAGGCCTTTAATCAACTTCCAAAGGGGAGTGGTTAATTACCCTGATAGGCAGGTGGGCACAGGGGTGTGGTCAGGTAGGGGCATACCCATGCTGTTCTGCAAACATCTCATCACAACTGCTGTGGTGCTACTGTACAGCCCTCTACTGCTGCACTACGTGTGAATTTACATGTGGGAGAGGAGAGTTCGAGTCCTGGCTGCTCTGCTTCCAACCCAGCTTCCTGCTAATGTGCCTGGGAGGCAGCAGAGGGTCCAAGTACTTGGGTTCCTCTTCTCCACACGGGAAACTCAGATGGAGTCTTCCTGACTGTGGCTTCAGTCTGGTGCTGGCCCCACCCCAGCTGTTGTGAGCATTTGGGGAATGCACCAGAAGATGCAATGGTTGTCTCTCTCCCTCCTCCCATCTCTGTCACTCTGCCTATGGTAACTAAGAGTACCTAAAACGTTATCTATAGAAGTGAAATTGCCACTTTGAGATGCAATGATGGTTTACAGCCCTTGTCTCTACTGTTTGTTGAACTCTTTACTTAGTGTAGGGATAATGAGTATAAAGTAAACTGAAAATAAATCTTTGTAAAAATTAAGACTGGGACTAGGAGAGGGAGGAGGAAGAAGTGGGAGCATGGGTGGGAAGGATCACCATGCTGCTAAATCTGTATATATGAAATACATGAAATTTGTATACCTTACATAAAATTAAACTCGTTGCTGGAGGTCAGCCTTACCCTGAACTCAAGCCAGACAAGAATACAACAAGAAACGATAGGTGAACATTTCTGATGAACATATATGTGGGGAGCAAACCGGACTAGACTGAGTTACTGGAATTAAGACTTATTCTATGCATCTGCTCTCCCACAATATGGCGCTGGGAGAGAAGTAAACAGCTTCCGCACAGCTGCCTCCCGTTCAACCAATAAACTGTAGGACTTGCTCCTGATTGGAGAGCAGCGTACTCGGCGTGTGGGCAGCTGAGTTAGGATTGGCGGAGGAGGACTATAAAGGAGGAGAGAGACGGCATGCACCGGGAACATCTATGGGGAACATCTAAGGGAACCCGTGCAGCCCCCGAGAAAGCCGGCCGGCGGTGTGCTGCTCCCCTGCGGAAGTGGGGAATGTGGCCAGGGGGAACTGCCCTTCCACGGAGGTGGAAGGGATAGTAGCCAACCCAGGAAGAACCAGCGGCAAACCCGGGGAGGGCCGAGCAGACGAAAGAACAGCGCAGGGTCCTGTGTTGCTCCACCACGAAGAGGGGGAGCGACAATATATGGAAAATTTTTAACATACTGCCAAATCAAAACTGACAGCAATCATAAAGATCCATCATGGTCAAGTGGTCATAGTTCTGTTAGAGGCGACCGCCCGAAAAACGTCACCAAGAGACACGTCTCTTATGCAAACAGCAAGGGGAAGCTTTATTGATTATCCAGCATGCTGGGGCTGTCTGACCATACAAGAGCAGAGCAGCCCTGAAAAACCAATGGTTAGGGTTTATAAAGGGAAAAACCGCAAAACTGGGGAAGGGGGAATACACGGTTGCTATGCACAGTTGCTATACACAGTTTCTAAGATCAAAAGAGAGTACATAAAATCAAAAGAGAGTATATGGTTACTGGGGTCAACATAACCTAAAACCTAAGTGAAATTAATATTCATCATAATCTTGACAATACCAGTTACAATATTACAATTAGCAATTAGGACTTGACATTAATGTAAGACACAGACAAATCACATCTTCATTATTACCCCAGGTATCCCAGGTGCCACTTGAGCAATCATGCTAGGGGGTTTTTGTGCTCTGCCAAGGGTGATGTAGTGCACTGCTATTGTCCGACTATTTGAGATCATAGTTTCAGACCAGAGTCTCATGGCGGGGGCGGGGAGGGGGGGGTGCTTTCTCAGAATGGAGTCTCAAGTGCTCCAAAATGGAGTCCCTACTGTCAAGGTGCTACTTCACTCTGTCTTTATTTTTACAGCTGTACCAGGAATGTTATAACCTGTAAGGTTAAGCTTTACTTTTACACCCGCACATATACAATTTTAACTCTTCAGTTCAAGGATGCCTATATGTGGATGCCAGGGCCACAGGTGGTGGCCTATTCCACTGCACCCAGCGCCGGCCCCTATTTATCTTTCTTTAAAAAACATGTATGTATTGGAAAGACAGCGTTACAGAGAGCGACGCTTGGAAAGGGTGTCCCCTACAGATAATGACCAGGCCAAGACGGGCTAGTCGGGCCACCACCTGTGCTTGGCAAGCCCGGGGCCCTCCTCCCTCCTCGCGGGTTGGGCGGAGCAGCCGCCCAGGCCCGCCCCTGCTGGTCCTACATCCACTGCACTGGGAGCAGAGCCGGCCGCGCCGCCCAGAAAGGAGCTGCAGCGATGGCGATGGCGATGGCGATGGAGGCAGGCAACGCGGCCTACTTCCAGAGGGGCAGTGTGTTCTGGTTCGCGGTCCTCACGCTCTCCTTTGGCTACTACACGGTTGAGACAACCGCCTGGAGAGAGCACTCCTGTCACCCAGGCCTCCGCCTCCACTTGGAGGAGAGGCCGCGCAGGCGCAGTTCCAGCTCGTGTGCCTGGGAGCAGAGGGAAAGACGGGAACCCAGAAGGAGGCGCAGGCGCAGTAGGCTGCCAAGGCTTTTGGCAGGTGTTCCAGGCCTTGGGAAACCGGTTTGCCTGGCTTTCCTCACGTGGGGGCGGGAACGACTCCCCACCTGACCACTGAGAGCCATGGTGCTTGTGAACACGAAGGCCGGAAGGGTTGCTACCACCTACTTCGCTACGGCCAGACGTTTGCCCTCGCTGGTCACGGGGCTGGGGCTGGGATACTTTGCGGTGAGGGGCGCGGGCGCGGGCGCCTGTGTTTAGGCCTTCCGGGCTGTCATAGCGCCAGGGGCGCCGTGGGAACCGGGTCGGTGCGCATGCGCACCGTGCGGTTGCCTAGGTTACGAATGCCTGCGGACGCTAAGCGGGGTTTTAGAAGGTTTAGAGTGTTTGAAGCAGGGGGAGTTGCTTGGAAAACGGCGGATAAACCCAAGGGACGGCTAGGATTTCACTGGTGAGCAAGAACCGGTGTGACAGCAGGAGGACAGCTCTACTGCGGGGAGGAGTGACTTTCGTCTCACTTCCAGGATAACGAACGGGAAAGACGCCCGGAAACAGGTTGGGGTAAACCGGTATCATGTAGGAGGAAGGCGAAGCTAGTTTGGATCTTTCCCGGGAGATCCTGGAACCTGGACGGGTGTCATTTCCACACCGGTGTCGCTCTGACCACCTCCGCCCTCCTTTCACCGTGTGCAGGATGGAGGCGTGGGACTCTAGTTTTCCCGAGTGCCCTTTCTGTGCCAGGATCCCGCGACCCTGTTCGAACACACAAGCTGGGAAACTGAAGATTCGAGTTGGAATTTAGTGGAACTGGCAGATGCCAGCCCCTCTCCACCGCGCGGTTAGGAGGCCGCAGTGATATGTTATACTTTATTGGAATATTGACTTTAAACAGCATCCTGGGAGAAGTAGTGTTGCCTTTGGTGCAGATCTAAGTGGAGCACTAAACTTTGGAGGGGTTGACAGAGATTCACAGAAAGGCTTGTAACAGAGCCTGAGGAGGAGTTGGTAAGGTCACCACAAAAACCTTACATGAACGAGGAGTTGCTGTTAAACCTTCGCGAGTCTGATTTTCCGAGTGTGTCTGCGTGGTGTGCAAGAGTGGAAGAGCATGATTCTAACTGCGAGACTGAGCCCAAGCCACCGTTTGCAGGACAGAAGCTGGCCAAAGCACGCAGACTCCTACAAGTCTAGGAAATAATGTTTGGGGTGGAATTCATGAAAAATCGGATCCGCTCCGCCAGTGCACGGAGCCTGATCATCACCTCGTTTCTTTGTGGCACACATCCATTGGAGCTGCTTTTTAGAAATAGAGGATGAAGATTCAGGTGCCCTCCTTCAGACCCTGTTTCCCCGGAAGTTACTTTGGTAGAATCGGTGTTCTTTCCTACCTGCTCGTCTTTCAGGTGCCCTAATGGTTTCTTTGTGCCTCTGGTTCTCTTTCAGTGGTTGTCCTCTGGCCGCAGAGCATCCCTTATGAGAGCCTTGGGCTCCTGGGCTCGTTCACTCAGTCCCTGGTGGACCATCATCACACCCTCCTGCACAACAGGTAAGGAGAGCTGCAGAAACGACACGCTGGTCTCGCTGGAGACCTTGAAGGCCTGCAGTTGCCTTTAGGTATTGAAAATGGATCTAGTTCACGTTTAGGAATCTTTCCAGATTTCTGTTAGATTTTATCATCAGACAATCCCCCTCAAACTAGACTGTTTCCTGCTGCCACTCTAACCGCAGGTGAAATCAAGCAGATGCATAGGTAATCCCGGTCACTCTGAGATGTCAGGAAGTCCAGTTGGTAAAGCCATAAACTTTTTTTCTTTTTCTTTTTCTTTTTTTTTTTTTTTTTTTTTTTTGACAGGCAGAGTGGACAGTGAGAGAGAGAGACAGATAGAAAGGGCTTCCTTTGCCGTTGGTTCACCCTCCAATGGCTGCTGCAGCCAGCGCGCTGCGGCTGGTGCACCGTGTTGATACGAAGGCAGGAGCCAGGTGCTTCTCCTGGTCTCCCATGGGGTGCAGGGCCCAAGCACTTGAGCCATCCTCCACTGCACTCCTGGGCCATAGCGGAGAGCTAGCCTGGAAGAGGGGCAACCGGGAGAGAATCCGGCACCCCGACTGGGACTAGAACCCAGTGTGCTGGCGCCGCTAGGTGGAGTATTAGCTTGTTGAACCGTGGCACCGGCCAACTTTTCTTCTAAAATAGATAATGCAATCTCATCCATGAGGGGCTGAGGAGCCTGGCTTGGGGAACAGGGTGCAGCTGGTGCCTTCTCTCTCGTTCTTTTTTCCCTTGTTCCCCAGCAACAGCTGCTTTTGGACCCCTTGGAATGGTGGGAATAGTTAGGGGAAGGTGGGTGTAGTCTTCAGTGGGTGCTGCCTGGGGACCAGGCGTCTGGGAGCTGGGTATGTTGCAGACACAGTGCTGACTGTTTGTCTCTGGGAGGTCCTCAGAGGGATCCTCCTGTGCAGTTCTCTATGGCTGCTGCACGTGCCTCCTCCAGCCTGCCTCTTGCAGTTCCATCCTTGGCATTTGTGTTTAGGGGAAATCATCCTCTTAGTGAGGTTACCTTTGTGTTGGGCCTCCAGGTCGGATTACCTTTTAACCCTCCCCACCCCCCATATCAAGTGCCCTCCTGCAAGACCTGCAAGGCTCACAGTAAGCAGCCTCCAGTTCTCCCCCCGGGACCATCTGCAAGTGGGGTCCTCAGGGTATCCCTGTTCCTTTGCTCTCCCTCTGTGCAGGCTGAACCCATCTCTATGCTTTGGAGTGACACAGTTGCCCTTTGCCAGAGTGCAAGTGGATTTCCAGGTGGCTTGGTTGAAACTGTTCTCTGGGCTTGAGACTGTGGTAGGAAAGCCCAAGTGTTCTGAGACTCCTTCCCAGTGGCCTCTTGGGCCTCCCTGAGGTCTTAGCCGAGGATGTTTGGCCCAGCCCTGCAGCTTGACAGCTCTTGTGACTGGCATTTGGAGCCTCTAATGAAAACCAAAAGACTGTGTTGTGTTGTACACTTCTTTGAAGGGAGAAGGAGAACAAGCCCAGGGAGGTTGCGTCTCTCTTACTGTGTTCCTAAAACCAGTCCTTTAAGAATCTAACGTGTTAGAATGTGCCATAGCTCACTTTAAATCAGAATTAATAATACTCCTTTTGATTTGTGAGATCAAGGAAAGAGTAAATAAATTTGAATGCATGAATACATGAAGACATGGTATAAATTTGGAGCTTCCTAAATCCTACTGCCCAGGAATAACTACTTGTAATATTTTATTGAGTTCCCTTTTGTTTTAATCCATACCCTGTAATTTTTAATTCAGTCATCATCCTGTAGGAAAGAGTACTTTGTGCTGTATGTAGATACAGAACTGACCTTGGAGGTGGCAGGAAACTAACATTTACTAAGCACCTTCCATGTGCCAGTCCCTAAACAGGAGCTCACGGACACAATCAGGTTATAAAATAATCTCTTAAATCCCATGTTTTAAAAATACATACCTTTCTGAATTTCTTTTAACCAGAGATAAGATTGGACTATATGTTTGACTTTATATCTGCTATCATCATACAATTAATGACTATGCCATTGTTTTGTTTTGCTTTGTTTTGTATTTCATTTTAAAGATTTATTGTATTTATTTGAAAGAGTTGCACAGAGAGAGAAGCAGACACACACACACAGAGAGAGAAGGGTTTTCCATCCTCTGGTTCACTCCCCAGTTGGCTGCAATGGCCAGTACTGCACTGATCCAAAAAAAGGAACCAGGAGCTTCTTCCGTGTCTCCCATGTGGGTACAGGCCCAAGCACTTGGGCCATCTTCTACTGCTTTCGCAGGCCATAGCAGAGACCTGTATGGGAAGTGGAGCAGCAGGGACACAGCACCGGCCCCGCCATGTTTTTTTTTTTTTTTTCCCCTGCCATGTTTTTAAAATAACCTTGAAGGCAGGCACTTGGCCTTGCAGTTAAGATGCTACTTGAGGGACGACACTGTGGTGTAGCAGGTAAAGCCTTCGAGACCTGCAATGGCAGCATCTCATATGGGTGCTGGTTGGAGTCCTGGCTCCTCCACTTCCCATCCAGCTCCCTGCTAATGGTTTGGGAAAGCAGAGGAAGATGGCCCAAGTCCTTGGGCCCCTGCAGCTGTGTGGCAGACATGGAGGAAGCTCCTGGCTCCTGGCTTCGGGTTGGTGTAGCTCCGGCCATTGTGAACATAGAGAGTAAACCAGCAGATGAGGACTTTCTCTCTCTCTCTCTCTCTCTCTCTCTCTCTCTGCCTCTCCTCTCTCTGTATAACTCTGATTTTGAAATAAATAAATAAGAATCTTAAAAAAAATAAAAGAAACTCATGCCTTTGTCACATTCTGGTTGGCTGTTGCTTAGCCTTTCTGCATCAGTTTCCTTCCCCATCAAGGGAGATTAGTCTATTCCTTGTAAGACCTTTAAGAGGATTAAATGAACTACTCCACTGAATGCCCCAGCATAGGGCCAAGCAAAGAAATGTGAGCTTCCCTTCTCCCCCTGTAATGTGTTAGGGAAAACCCTTTTGATTAGGCCTGAGTGTTTGCCCACTTTTCATGTGGTGAAGTTTAATTAAATATTGAAGATATTTAACACTCTGCGTAGGCATCATTTAGTCAATGAACACCTGTTAGCTATCTGAAAAGGGCTCTAGAGGGCCCTAAATATCAGTAATTTACCAACTATTTGGGGTAATTTACTAACTATTTGCTTGTTCTTAGGGAGGGAGCCAGCTGGGGCCTTGGGGAGGAACCAGGAGGGTTGGGTGATACAGGGAGGCAGCTGGGGGCTCAGGAAAGCTGCTCACTTGCCAGCCGATGGAATGGACATGGTGCTGCAGAAGAGGGAACCAACCCCCTGGAAGGAAGATCCCATCTCCTGGTTTTCCGTCACAAGCTATCCAGATGCGCTGGATCGGTGACAATTCCAACGCCCACCCCTGCCATCAGGACAAGCCCTGGTCCCAGCTCCACCTGGATCCCCCTTCTCACCCTGGGGGCCCTCTCTGCCATCCTGTCCATCTCGACCAGGAAGGCTGTCTTCCACTGGGCCACACATGACCAGGGTGCAGGCGTTGCTCACTGTCCTCTGGGAGTAGGTCCTCATCTCTGCTTCCAGGCATCCCCGGGGCTGGGCAAGCAGGAACAGTGGGGTCAGGAGGAGGAGCAGCATGGCCTGGGGAGAAGAACAGAGAGGAAAGGACATGATTTCGGCTCTAGGACACGGTATAGGGCATGGCCCAGCTCCTGAAGGTCAGAAGCAGCCACTCCTTACCCCTCCCACTTCCTGCTATGGAGCTCAAAGCAGCCAGATGCTCAAAGTGATTTGGAGACAAGATGGGCACACGGTCCAGCCTCGGAGAGCAATGGGACTCTCACATGGGTTGATCACAATGTCCTCGTTCTCACGTCCCCCACGCCATTCTGCCTTTTCTTGGGCACTGCCATTGAAACAGCGGCCAGCATGGACGGTCCTCACTGAGGCTGTGTGTTCCATCCCCAAGGACCCAGTGAGTGCTCCCTCCAGGCAGGACTTTTGCCTTCTTGGACTCCTTCACCTTGTCTGTAACAGGAGGTGGTTGGCTCAGCTCAGACAGGCAACCTTCTACTCCCTCACTGACTTGCTGCCTTGAGTGGGTTAGCAATGGCAACTCACAGTGTTGGAAAATGAATGGGGGAGGGGGGTGGGGTGGGAGGGAAGGGCACTGTGGCATAGCGGGTAAAGTCTCCGGCTACAGTGCTGACATCTCATATGGCAGCTGGTTCAAGTCTCAGATACTCCACTTCCGATCCAGCTCTCTGCTGTGGCCTGGAAAAGCAGTGGAAGATGGCCCAAGTCCATGGGCCCCTGCACCCATGCAGGAGGCCCAGAAGAAGCTCCTAACTTCGGGTCATCACAGCTCTGGCTGTTGCGTCCATCTGGGAAGTGAACCAGCAGATGAAAAACCTCTCTCTTTGTCTCGGCCTCTACCTCTCTGGAACTCTGCCTTTCAATTAAGGAAGGAAGGAGGGAGGGAGGGAGGGAGGGAGGGAGGGAGAGAGGAAGGAAAGAAGGAAGATGAACCAGGGTTCTCAATGCCTAGTGACATCTGACTGAGCTCAGTCTGCAAGTGCAGCAGCATATGCCAGGCGATTTGCCAGTTCTGAACCAGAGGTGGCCCCCAAGCAGAAGAAAGCCCCCGAGGGAACCCAGGGCACGTTTTCACCCAAGTTTCACCCACCAAGTTAGCAGCTGCAGAGACTCAGCCCCTCAGCTCTTCCCAGTGTACCTGAGAGGGCTGGAAGAGGGGACTTATGAGGGAAGGTGACACGCCAGGTGGCCCCGGCCAGGGGAAAGGGCCTGTGGGACGTATGAGCAACTACCCAACAGGACATCCAGTTACCACCTGACAGGAGATGGTAACAGAGCACAAGGTAAGCGCAGGACCCGGGCCACTCTCTGCATCTGGGTGTTTTCCTGCCAAAGAGAGAAACCGTGAAGTAATGAGGGTGGAAGTGGGAGTCTCAGAGGCTGGACACAGAGCCAAAGGGTGCCCTGCAAAGAAAAAAGGGTCAGCAGGCCAGCTCAGTCAATGTCAGGAGAGGGGCTACCTGGCCAGAGGGGTGCCTCTCCAACAGCTGATGATGCGCCGTGTAGGCAAACCCTGTAACTCACGAGCCTCTCACGCTGTTGAATTTGCCACCTCCTCAGGTGCCCCGCAAGCCTCTAGAAACACTAAGCTGAGCTCACAGGCTTGCACTCGTCCCTGTAGAGCCTTCTTAAGCACCCAGGGGCCGACCCAGGCCAGAACGAGAGCAATGTCCCCTGTCTCACAGCTGCGTCAACTCTGGGACCCTGACACTGATTTGGGGGAAAAATGAAAGCAATACACCTTCTGCCACCAGTTCAAGACGGCTCAGAAATGCCATCACCCATTGCTGAAGGAAGGATCCAGACACAGGCAGGCTCAGAGGTCTCAGACCTGAGATTCAGGTGGATAAGGCAGCCACAGCCCCTCAACCCATGCAGGGTTCACTTTAAGCTAAGCCTCCAGAGTAAGATTTTATAGGAAAAAAAGGACTCCTCTGGACACATGGTTGGAAAGCCAGAGTCCTAATTCATTAGGAACCATTTTAAGTCAAGTCTAGAGGCCAAGAGAGAAGCATCGGGATGGGTGTCGAACCCAAGCCTGTGAATGCCAGATCTGTTTCTCCTCCACTTCTCTTTTTGAAGAAACCAGGAGCAGACAAGGAGCCAAGAGAGAAGGTGGAATTGCACTGCCCACCTGAGGCTTCCAGGCAAGAGCATCTAAGAGAGGGTGTCCCATCCTACTCACCCACCACATCCCCGTTCAGCAAGCAAGTGCCCTGCTGGTTCCATGTCGCTTAGTGGAGGGCAGACGGGCACCTCCCCAGCGCGTGTGCCCCCACCTCCCAAACCCAACTACAAGACCAGAAGAGCTGCAGACCCTCCTCCCTTCAACTCCAGCATGGAACACTGTCCAGACGGCCACAGGATATACATAGGCCACAGGGAAAAGAAAACGAGACACTCACAGGCTGCTGCCTCTGGGGTCCCAGGAGCTCCAGACAAACTGGTCCTGGCTTGGCAGGTGCGCACTCTTTATGCCTGTCCTGTAAGCTGAGCTGCCAGGCCCTGGTCTTCTGAGAACTCCCTTCAAGAAGTGGAGGCAGTTTTCTTCCTTGTTGACTCACTCCCTCTTACCCCCAACTGTGTGCTATAACCTGATGCTGATAAACGGAACACTTCCCACATCATCACGTTAGGGTGATTCCCATCTGCACCCCACTGAGGCCCTGGGAGCCCAAAACAACCCCCTCAGTGTCCGAATTTTAGAGATGTCCATGAATCTGAGGTCCAGACATTACTGAGTTGCACAACGACCTAGAGTGACTTCAAAAAAGAAACTCACATCTGCAGATCTCAAGAGCCAGGACCTGCCGTGTACAATTTCTCTTCTCCATCTCAACAGCCCGGATTGTGAAAGAGCTGCTTGGCATATCCGGGCAGGGGTGAGGCAGGTGCAGGAGCTGCAGAAGCAGCAGCCTTGGAAGGGGGTTGGGGGAGTGACTCGTGGAGCTGCCACCTGTCCCTCTTTGGCAACCTGCTCCAGGCCTCAGAGAGCCCCCGTTTTCCTCTTGTGAGAGTGACTTCACAAGCAGGCCTTGACCTTGCCTTTGTTCAGACTTGTATTTTCCACTTCCTCCCCTGGTGTCTGCCTTGTGCGTTGAGATAAATTAGGACTCCTGAGCTGTGAACACTCTTGTCACAGACCTGCGCGAGGGAGCTATTAACTTACAGTGTCTGGGGGGTAGTGGTCCACCCTCTGCCACTGCTGTCATCTTTGCTCCTGTCTCGAGTCTTGTGACTTGATCTTTTGCATCAGTTTTGCCTAATTTTGCATGCAAGCAGACCTATTTCTCCAATATCCTCCCTTGACAACCCACAGGTGCTGCTCACTTGCTCCTGCCTTTGGATACTCCTGGTAGCATCTCCTTGCATAATGTTAAATGTACAATGTCACATTTCCCAGACTGGCAAAGAAAGGTGGTTTTAAAAAATATTTATTCTCTTTTTTTGAAAGGCAGAGTTACAACAGAGGCAGAGACAGAGGAAAATCTTCCATCCACTGGCTCATTCCCCAAATGGCAGCAATGACCGGTGCTGGGCCAGGCTGAAGCCAAGAGCCAGGAGCTTCTTCCAGGTCTCCCACAAGGATGCAGGGGCCCTCCTCTGCTGTTTTCTCAGGCGTATTAGGAGGGAGCGGGATCAGAAGTGGAGCAGCTGCGACTCGAACCCAGGGTCCACTCTGGCGCACGGCTCAGGTGGGGTGGCCTTGAGGATGGGTGGCAGTGGCCAAGTCTTCTGAGGAACCACTTTCCACTGGAGGACCAGGAGCTGAGCCCTGAGGTGGCCCCACAGGCGTCCATGCCCGATGCTTCGATGGGGCTCAGTGTGACTTTGGGACATTGTAGGAAGGGCATGCAAAGAGGATGATGTGCCCCCCTCCCCCACCCAGACTCTCCTGTGGGTCTGGATCACACAGTCTGTGTTGAGGAAACCATCAGCATGTCTGTGGCTGCTGTGAATCCACTGTGGTGGCGATTGGACAACCAGGCTCACCAAGCTAAGGGGGACCTCGGTGGAGATGGAGAACTTAAAAATACCTTCGAAATGTCCTCTAGGAGTTGATTTTGACCACATCTCACCTGAGTCAATGAATGATGCATTTCTAAGGTACACTATGTCCACCTGAAAATTCTGCAGTACAACCACCGGCCAGCAGAGGTCGCAGAGGAACATGCAAAGACCTTAAAGGGGAGGCACAGAGCTGACCAGAAACTGCCCCAATCCCCCAGCAGGCAACACTGCAGCTGCCCTGACACCTGTCACCCTGCTGTTCCTGATTCTGGCTCCCTGCTAGAAGTATTGCACCGTGCTGCACTGCACAGTGGGCCCCTTGGAGCCTCCACACACCAGAGTGAAGGTCTGTAGTAGCCAGACGCAAAGTCCCAGTTCCCACCAGAAACAATTCTTGGGCTTTTCTCTGCACAGTTTCAGATGCAAGGTGCTAGGGCCAGAGACTCAGTGCCTGCTGCCTCAGGTTGTCACTGGGTGGTGCCTGAAAACTCAAGTGACCAGGACTGGACCTGACACACTTGCACACTTCCGGTCCCCAGTCCTGCTTTGAAAGAGGTCGCGGGAAATGACTGGCTGGCTTTCCAGGGTTCTGTGCATAAGGAGCAACTGTGTATTGAGAAGGCCCCAAACTACAGGACAAATATGGCCGCATGCCCACCCCTCTAGCTTGGAGTGGACACTTCTCATCAAGTCCTAGAGCAGCTCCCCTGCCCCTCCATATATCAGACAATAGGGGTCCATTTGCCTGGGGAGTCAACAAATGATCGGTCTCCCACGGCAGTTCAAAGGACAGCTTTATTGTGCCAAAGAGACGGGGAAAGTACAGCTCCCTAAAACTACTGCCTCTGTGAGAAGCCATTTTTGAGGGATTGTAGAGTGAGGGCGTGGCTGGGATAGAGGAAAAAGAGAAGCAAGAGGGCCCTACCTGCTCAAGCAACCCACAGCAGCACGCATCGTGTGTTCAAAACCCAACTGCTGCTGGGCTCTTGCAGCTCTCCTTGCTGTGAGGCCCAATCCCTGGGGGTACAGCATTGCAAGATCACCCTTCTTGGAATATTCTTGGGAAAACAAGCCAAGAGAATAAATTGTTAGATGCTGTGCCCCTGCCCATGCCCCTGCCTGTTGTCTAAATCCTACTCTCTGAGTTACAGAATTTTTTTAAAGCTGTATTTATTTGAAAGGCAGAATGACAGAGAGACAGACAGGCAGACAGAAGTCTTCCAACCACTGCTTCACTCCCCCAAAAGGCCGCAATGGCTGGAGCTGTACCAGGATGAGGCGCTTCTTCCGGGTCTCACACATAGGTGTAGGGGCCCAAGGACTTGGACCATCTTCCACCACACTCCCAGGTGCATTAGCTGGGAGCTAGATCAGAAGTGGAACAGCCGAGACTTGAACTGGCAACCATATGGGGTAGTAGCTTTACCCGCTACACCACAGCACCGGACTCTGGAGACATGTCGCTTTTTTTTTCATATTTATTTATTTATTTGAAAGTCAGAGTTTCACAGAGAGGAAAGTCAGAGAGAGAGAGAGAGAGAGGACTTCCATCTGGTGGTTCACTCCCCAGTTGGCTGCAACGGCTGGAACTGTGCAGATCTAAAGCTGGGAGCAAGGAGTTTCTTCTGTGTCTCCCATATAGGTGCAGGGGCCCAAGGACAAGGGCCATCTTCTGCTTTCCCAGGCCGTAGCAGAGAGCTGGATCGGAAGTGGAGCAGCCAGGTTTTAAACCGGTGCCCACATGAGATGCCGGCGCTCAGGCCAGAGTGTTAACCCGTTGTGCCACAGCGCCAGCCCGGGGAGAGCTGTTTTTTCACATTTCCCTCCCTCCCTGGAGGCAGCAACATACACTGCTCAAAACGAGGGACCGCACCCATGGTGAAATTTAAAGGAGTCCATGCAACCTGGGTCTTTCTGCAAACTTTTCTTCCAAGGGACAAATAGCTGGCAATTAAACACCAAGATTAGAAGATGTGAATCTAAAACTCAAAAATAACACATTTTACATACACAAATACTCTACGAATGAAAGCCCTGATGGTACTTCAGATGATTTATAGCAGTAAATTAAAATCCCTAGATGAAATGAACTTAGTATTAGAAATCATAATCTCAAAAGTTACTCAAGGAGAAATGATAGTTTTCTAATCACCTATAATGAGATCAGGAGGCAAAATCTCCCTATAATGAATCTATCAGAGCCGTCATTGTAAAATCCAAACCTTTAATGAAGGGTTAAGTGTAGTGTTGTACAAAATTATAGAAAATAGTAAGAAAGGTAGCATAACTAACTCCTATAATCCTAGTTTAATATGACACAAACCCCTACAATAACTACCAGTACAAAATGTCCTTCAAGAATATAAATGCCAACATGATAGAAAATACGTTCACGACCCTAACCAGCCATGCACACAAAGGATGTACACTATGAGCTAGTTCCTTTCTTTCAGGAACCTTCGACTCCCAGGTACACAATTGTAGTATCACAGGCATCTGCTGACTCAAAAGCCCAACGCCATTTCCTGCAGCCACATTTCTAGTCCCAGAAGTTGGCACCGGTGTGTTCCTCTTTCAAAATGTCCTGGATTTCAGAACTGGGCATCTCGGGCACCTTCTTGCTGCGTATCTTGCTCGTGAGGTTCTGTTGGAGAACTGAGTACCCGCAGAGCTGTGCTCAACACCTGCAAGAACGTGAGCTCTCCATCACCTTGACGATCTCCAGGCTACTGCTGGGACAGAGGAAAAGGCACCCTGTTCTCTGCACTGTTGTGATTCTGCTGCATTGGAAACTGGTCCTGGGAGGGCAGCTCCTGCCAGTAATCCAGAGGCTGCTGGGGCTGCTGAGGGTGCGTTCCCCAGCCATTCTGCTGCCATTCTTCACATGGTGGGTAACGAAGAGAGCTCTGCTCCTGCAGCTGTTGCATCGCTCCCTGAGCACTGGGAACACCGGGTAGCAGGGAAGGCCAATCAGGCTGCATGACCCTCATCTCTGACCTGGACCTCCCAAAATACGGTGCGGATGAAAAAGGATGAATAAACCTTGCTCCTGGAACGCCACGGGGAAAAGATCCACCTCCTACATTCCCTTGATTCTCCAGAGCATAGCTCGGTGCCTCTTGAGCACCTCGAACCCCAGAATCCCAGGAGCCATAGAGCGGGCTGGGAACCTCCCATGTGGGTGGAGTGGAGTAGACACCTCCGCCCAGCACAGATGCCTGGGCAGCGTTGGGAGACCACTCCTGGGCACGTGGAGTGGAGTAGACAGCTCTGTCCAGCACAGCCGCCTGGGCAGCGTTGGGAGACCACTCCTGGGAATTCTGCAGGCTTACACCTGGGGGACCTTGGACAGGGAGTGCATATGGCATCCTGGCTTCAAGCACTCTGCGTCTCTTCCTGGCTGGTAGCCTGGCTCTTTTATTTTGGAACCAGTTCTAAAAAAGAAACGAAACAGAAATTACTTTCGAGTCTATATATTCCCCAATGTAGGAGAATTTTGTAGTTCATCTTAGGATCAGCGTCATCACTGATTTGCTTCGTGACCTTGAGTAAGACATGAAAAATGCAAGCATGCTTTCCTGGGGCTTCCTGTGTTATTATATTTATAATACGAGAATGCATTTACAGTAAATATGATATGTAAATGTATATATAAATATACATTTATGATCATTAAAATCATGTAATTTTGCACAATTCCGGATTCCCATCTGCCTTCACAGGAGGCACGGGCCCTTATGTATGAGCAAATCCCTACTTTTCCAAATCTTCTACCAACCTATTTGCACCCTCTGCATTTAGACGTGAAGCAGCTGTTCTCAAAATACATTCCCTTAGCTTGCTTATTTTACTCCAACTGCTTTTCCAGAATGAATTCCTAATTCAACATATTCTAAATCATATTCTAAATGTCATTTTCTTCAAAGGCCATACCCAAAACAAACAAGCGTCTGCCATAACTTAGCAGTATTACTTCATACCTTACTCTAAGTGTTTTGTGGAACCTCTACTCTTTACTTTTTCTCCTTTGTAAAATGAGAGTAATTGGGGTCAGCGCTGTGGTGTAGTAGGTAAAGCTGCCACCTGCAGAACTGGCATTCCATATGGGCACCAGTTCAAGTCCTGGCTGCTCCATTCCAATCCAGCTCTCTGCTATGGCCTGGGAAAGCAGTGGAAGATGGCCCAAGTGCTTGGGCCCCTGTACCCACATGAGAGACCCAGAAGAAGCTCCTGGATCCTGGCTTTGGATCAACATAGCTCTGGCTGTTGAGGCCAGGGGGGGAGTGAACCAGCAGACGGGAGACCTTGCTCTCTCTCTCTGCCTCTCCTTCTCTCTCTCTCTGCCTCTCCTTCTCTCTCTCTGTGTAAATCTGACTTTCAAATAAATAAATCTTTTTCAAAAATAACACATACTATACTTTAATATAGTCACATCCACAATGACATGAAGAAGAAATGAGACCAAATTTCAACGCTGTTTTATGTGATGAAATGCTGTTATACTTTTTCATAATTAGTTGCTTTTTTATTATTGTCCACAAAGACATATTCATGTAAATATCTACGTAGTTTATGTACCTCGATTGTGTAAAACGAACAATGGAGTTTTTTGACCAGTTCCTCCTTGGTCGTATAGTCAGGATAAGGACTCTCTGCAAATGATTGATTCAGTATGTGCAGTTCCTCAGGTGTAAATTTATGGCGTGCTTTTCCTTTTCTTCTTCCATGCTGTGTTTCTATGTTGTCATGGCCATCTCCTGAAAAATACAGAGAGAGAAAACACAAGAATATTAGCAAGATCCAGAAAAACAAAAGACCTCTGTGAGAGAATAAAATTTTAGAAAGGTGATACCTTCCCTCTTACCTAGTCATAATAAAATGAATAATGGACTGTGGGCATATCTTTTGAAACTTATGGTGAGAAGATGATAGTATTTAGGTCATAAAGGTAACAGGAGTGAAGAAGGTTTTCTTTAGTGAAAATTGATATACTACAAAGACAGAGATGGTGGGAAAACACTCAGCCACACTAGTAATTGAGGCAATGTAAATAAACCAGCTGACGACAATCTGGTAAACAATAATTTAAATATATGGGGGCAAAGTGCGAAAGGACTGACACGGATTGACAAGGATAGGTCTGGTACCCCTATTGCTTGTTATCACTGCGTGGGCTTTTTTGCTCAATGCAATGAAGTCGAAAGTGGCCATACTCTCCACTGTGTCAATCAACTAAATGGCACTTGAAGATTTAACACCAAGTCTACAGGTCATTTTTCCTTCACCCGTGTCAGACATGCCAGCGGGAGGAAAGCACCGAGGGTCTAAACCTGTCCTCTGGTGTGTGCTCATCTCCCGGATGCTGGAAGGGGAGCAGACCTTACAGACAAACCAACGTTGGCACAGTTCTCTACTGCAGAGGCCACCAGAAGAACTGACACGAGGCAATCCTGTTTTTCTTAAATCAGAATTTAAGTGAAAAAACTTACAAGGACTGCAAACCAAATTCACAACCTTCATATGTCTGCTTCAAAGGGTATAACCTAGCTGCCGGGGGTTGGGCTGCAGTATGTTAAGTTACCCCTGAGGACATCAGCATCCCATATGAGCAATGATTTGAGTCCATCTGCTCTACCAGTCCAGCCCCCCCGCTGAAGCCCCTGGGAAAGCAGTGGAAAACTGGCCAAGTGCTTGTGCCCCCACCACCCATGTGGGAGACCCAGATGGAGTTCCATGCTCCTGGCTTCTGCCTGGCCCAGCCCTGGCCATTGCAGCCATTTGGGGAGTGAACCAGAGGATGGCAGATCTCTGTGTGTCTCTCTCTCTGTCACTCTGTCTTTTAAATAAATCTTTTTAAAAAGGTCAATCTGAACATACTATAGACTACCTAAGGCAAAACCGGAGACACTTCATCACAGAAACTGTGACATTCAAATATAGTGTGGACATCGCTGATGAGCAGGTGTGGAGAGAGACAGAGAGGGAGAGAGGGAAAGAGGGGGCAGGGGAGAGAAGAAGGAGAGATAAGGAGATGGGGAGAGAGGGAGAGAGAAAGAGGGAGGGGGGAGAGGGAGAGAGAAGAGGGGAGAGCGAGAGCAGAGCTGAGGAAAGGGTCAGAAAGTCAGCCACCAAACCTCCAAATACACAAACCCCGAAAGCCCGTTGCTGTTCTCCTCGACTCCCCTTCCTTCAGCTTTCTCTAGCCTCTGCTCCCAGAGCACACCTGCACACCAAGTAGCTACTAGAGCAGGACTGTGGGGGACAGCATGACAGAGAGGTGCCAGTAAGAAGTGCTGGATTGGGCTGGCACTGTGGAGTAGCAGGTAAAGCTGCTGCCTGCAGTGCTGGCATCCCATATGGACACTGGTTCTGATCCAGCTCTCTGCCACAGCCTGGGAAAGCAGATGAAGGCCCAAGTCCTTGGGCCCCTGCACCCACATGAGAGATCTGGAAGGAGCTCCTGGCTTCAGGTTGGCACAGCTCTGGTCATTGCAGACAACTGGGGAGTGAACCAGCAGATGGAAGGACCCTCTCCCTATTCTCTTTCTCTCCCTCTCTGTTTGTCTGCCTCTCTGTAATTCTGCCTTTCAAATAAATAAAATAAACCTTCAAATAAAATTTTAAGAAGTATCTTAAGCATTTGGCAGTGAAATGGAGCTATGTGGGTTTTTTTAAAACACATTTATTTATTTGAAAGTCAGAGTTACACAGAGAGAGGAGAAGCAGAGAGAGAGAGAGGTCTTCCATCTGATGGTTCACTCCCCAATTGGCTGCAATGCCTGAGCTGTGCTGATCCCAAGCCAGGAGCCTGGAGCTTCTTCCAGGTCTCCCACGTGGGTGCAGGGGCCCAAGGACTTGGGCCATCTTCCACTGCTTTCCCAGGCCATAGCAGAGAGCTGGATTGGACGTGGAGCAGCCAGTTCTCAAAATGGCACCCATATGGGATACCGATGCTTCAGGATAGAGCATTAACCCACTATGCCACAGCGCCAGCCCCCCCCCCCAAAGATTTTTTTAAAAGTATTATAGGGCCGGGGCCCAAGGCTCACTTGGCTAATCCTCCACCTGCAGAGCCGGCACCCCAGGTTCTAGTCCCAGTTGGGGCACCGGATTCTGTCCCCATTGCCCATCTTCCAGTCCAGCTCTCTGCTGTGGCCCAGGAAGGCAGTGAGGATGTCCCAAGTGCTTGGGCCCTGCACCCACATGGGAGACCAGGAGGAAGCACCTGGCTCCTGGCTTCGGATTGGCACAGCGCGATGACCGCAGCGCCCATTTTGGGGGTGAACCAAAGGAAAAGGAAGACCTTTCTCTCTGTTTCTCTCTCACTAACTCAGCCTGTTAAGGAAAAAAAAAATTATACATTCAGGGCTGGTGTTGTTTCATGGCAAGTTAAGCCTCTACCTCCAGTGCCAGCATGCCATATGGGTGCCAGCTCAAGTCCCAGATGCTCCACTTCCCATCCAGCTCCCCGCTTAGCCCTGGGAAAGCAGAAGAGGATGACCCAAGTGCTTGGGCCCCTGCACCATGTGGGAGGCCGGGAAGAAGCTCCTGGCTTCAGCCTGGCCCAACCCTGGCCGTTTGCTGCCATTTGGGGAGTGAACCAGTAGATGGAAGATCCCTCTCTCTATCTCTCTGTAACTATCCCTTTCAAATAAATATAAATAAATGTTTTTAAACATATTGATTATATGAATAATTGGTGTAAAGCATTTTGTATAAACCCAAATTCAAACAGAGAACACACTGTTGGTTGGCACTCTTTCCTTCAGAACAGGCAAAGAGGGGATAAGAGCGCTTTCTGCTCCCAGCAAAACTTCCCTGGGGAGCATCTATCGCTGAGGTGCTCCAGGGTATCTGGTCCCTACCCCCAGCCCGGCCACTCACTAGAACTCCACAGGAAAAGTTCCCAGTATTTCTGACCAGCAATTTGTATACCTTTAACACACATTTTAAAAACACACTGGTTGTTGTTTTGTTTGAAATCAAATTTGTTTGTTTAAATAAAATCTCAGCAGTAAAACTGGCAGCTGAGCCCACAATCTTCACCTGGGAGGCCCCTCCCTCCCCTGTGGTCCAGAGCAGCTTCTGGAAGGGCTTCACACCCTAAGGGCACCATTGTTCTGGGGCCTTGGATTTTGCCTCCAGGACAGAGTGAGGAGCTGAGAGGGCTCCCCCTGCACCATGGGCACTTTCCAAGGATTTTCTGAACACCTCCTAGAGCTGGGAGGCCTCTGCGAGTTGACTGAGATGTCACACTCACAAGCTGCCAGACAGACTGGCGCTGACCCAGGACTTCTCTCACCCAGTGCTTGTTTAGAGAAAGAAGTCAGGGCCAGAACCCAAGACTTCAGAACTCCAGCTTTTATTTTATTTTATTTTATTTTATTTTATTTTATTTTTTGACAAGCAGAGTTACTCAGTGAGAGAGAGACAGAGAGAAAGGTCTTCCGTCCATTGGTTCATTCCCCAAATGGCCACAACGGCCGGTGCTGCCTGAAGAATCTAACTTGGCTCCAATAGAAGAAGTCATCAGAGAAACGAATATCATGAAACACCTATTCTTGGTTTCAAAGTTTGTTTGCCCCAAAACATTTCTGAATTCCACTATTCCACTGACACTGTGAAGTTCCCTGCTCCAGCATTACACCACCAAGGCTGTTTCCTCCCCCTACCCTTCCCATCTTTCCCCACATCTCCCACCCCTTCATTCTGAAGGGAACCCAAGACACTGTTCTACCTAAACTACTTCCAGGTACATCTTTAAAATGCAGAAAACTTTTTAAGGCAACCCCAAGTTGGGTTAATTTTTAAACACCTGAGCCTTTGGGAAATCCTACCCCTGCATTCAGCCAGGCGGTAGCCAGAGACAATGACACCTGTGACACTAGTGGCCCCTGGACCACGAGCCTGCACTTCTGAAAGACGAAAGCTCAAAGCCCCACAGAACACCAGGACAGCGAGAACCCGGCCTTGCCGAAAGCCACACATGGAAACTCACCACTGGAAGCCATGTCTGGGAGCCCTCCTGAGACCGTCTTCTTGGGCAGTGAAGTGAGGGCTGCTGGGACAGCGTTCATTTAATATAAACCTGGGATGGCCACCCTAGGCACGCCTTAGACCCAGCCCTTCTCCAGCCCCTGCCACACCCTACACACAGCTCCCCCTAGGCACAACAGGATTTCCAAAATCTCCATTTGTATCTCCAGTCACTGAACACCCATGGGAACTAATTTTCTCATTTAGCCCTGGCCAAATGATAACTGATAACTGAGAGTTTGGAGGCTGCTGAGGCCAGAGACTCACAGCGAATGAGGACGTTAAAGAATATAAGACTGCAGGCATTGTGGCAAAGCTTGTTAAGCTGCCACGTAGGATGCCCCCAGCCCATAGCAGAGTGTGGGTTCCAGTCCCAGTTACTCTGCTCCCAATCCGGCTTCACACCAAAGTAGCCGGGGAAGCAGCAGGTGATGGCTCAGGTGCATGGGCCCTATAGCCTACACTGGGAGACCTGGATGCATTTCTAGGTTCCTGGCTTCAGCCTGACCCAGCTTTGGCTGTTGTAGACATTTGGGGAGTGAACCAGCAAACAGAAGGTTTCTCTCTCTCTTGCTCTCTCTCACTCAGCCTCTCAGGTACACAAAAATAAATGGTTTTCAGAAGTCAGCATAAGGGGCCAGCATTAAGGTATAGTGGGTATGGCAGCATCCCACACGGGTGCTGGCTCATGTCCTGGCTGCTGCACTTCCCATGCAGCTCCCTGCTAATGGCTTGGGAAAGCAATGGAAGATGGCCCAAGGGCTTGGGACACTGCCACCCACATGGGAGACTCAGAAGAAGCTCCAGGCTCCTGGCTTTGGCCTGGCCCAGCCTTGCCTGTTGCAGCCATCTGGGAAGAAGATTCTCTCTCTCTCTCTCTCTCTCTCTCTCTCTCTCTCTCTCTCTCTCTCTCTGTAGCTCTTTCAAATAAAAGAAATCTTAAAAAGTCAATATAAGTCTAACATCATACAGTAATTAAATCATTGAAATAATTCATTCAAAACAGCCAAAACCTCCATAGAATAGTTTGAGAACTGGACATCTGAAAGGAGACTAGGGCTGAGAGAAAACAAACTAAAATTAAGTTGGGGAGCCGATGCTGTGGCATAGTGGGGAGAGCTGCCGCCTGCCGTGCCGGCATCCCATATGGACACTGGTTCATGTCCAGGCTGCTCCACTTCTGACCCAGCTCTCTGCTACAGCCTGGGAAAGCAGTAGAGGATGGCCCAAGTGCTTGGGTCCCTGCACCGCATGGGAGGCCTGGAAGAAGCTCCTGGCTCCTGGCTTCAGATCAGTGCAGCTCCAGCCATTGCGGCCAGTTGGGGAGTGAACCAGAGGATGGAAGATCTCTCTCTCTTCCCCCCTTCTTCTCTCTCCGTGTAGCTCTGACTTTCAAATAAATAACTAAATCTTTAAAAAAATTAAGTTGGACCTAGCCCGGTTTCCCTGGCTTTTTTTTTTTTTTTTTTTTTTCCTGTAATTCAAAGTTCATTACCTCAGCACCGTGAATTTCCACTAGATGGTGCCTTTCCCTCTTCCATCAAACTTGTTTCAAAGAATATTTTGACCAGGTGAATTCACTTGCTTTTATGCTCTCCCCAACTCCAGGCAGTCACTTCTATTCTCATGCCATTATTTAGACATCACTGGCAAAGGTCAACATACCAGCTCCCACACTGCCCAATCTTAGGGTTCACCTTCTAAATCATCAACCTCTATTGCACAATCTCTCTTTTTCTACCTGAACAACTCAGGAGAGTTTACATATTTTTCCTGTGGACCTTGACTTCGGGGGATGTTCACGGAGTAGTGCATTGACCTTGCTTTGTTAAGATTTACAGGCGTTGCTGGGGCATAGTAGGCTGAGCCTCTACCTGCATCACCAGCATCCCAGTTCCAGTCCCAGCTGCTTCTCTTCAGATCTGGCTCTGTGCTGTGGCCTGGGAAAGCAGTGGAAGATGACCCAAGTGCTGGGGCCCCAGCACCCGCATGGGAGACCAGGAAGAAGCTCCAGGCTCTTGGCTTTGGATTGGCCCAGCTCTTACTGTTTCAGCCATTTGGGGAGGAAACCAGCAGATGGAAGACTTTTCTCTCTGTCTCTCCCTCTCTCTCTCTGTAACTCTATCTCTCAAATAAATAAATAAAACCTTTAAAATGTGATTTATTTATTTGAAAGCCAGAGAGAGAGAGAGAAAGAGATCTTGCCTCTGTTGGTTCACTCCTCAGATGGCTGCAATGGCCGGAACTGCGCAGATCCAAAGCCAGGAGCCAGGAGCTTCCTACAGGTCTCCCACATGTATGCAGGGCCCAAGGACATGGGCCATCCTCCACTGCTTTCCCAGCCCACAGCAGAGAGCTGGATCAGAAGTGGAGCAGCCAGTTCTCAAACTGGCACCCATATGGGATGTCAGTGCTTCAGGCTAGGGCGATAACCTGCTAAGCCACAGCTTCTCCTATATGCCTGCCTATGACACCAACACACACCCAATCCTGTGTATTGAGCCCTGCCGTGTAGGTGTGACCAGCACAAACATAGTCCTTGAAATCAGTATTCAGGTGAACTTTAGAAACACATGCCTCCCAATTATCACCTACAAGGAAAAGCCAGAACTTGGGGGAACTCCTGGCAGCTCTATGACCTGGCTCCCACTCCTGTTCAGCTTGGCCTTGGAGAATCACCACTGGCCAACTGTGAGCTCCCACCAGGCTTCTACATGTCTGAGAACTGAAAAACTCTGTCCTGCCAGCCTGACACCTGTTTCAAGTGCTACAGGAAGAGTTCCCAGTGATGCTGGAAGAAAATGCTTTGACCACAATCAAGTTATCAGCATGACAATTTTGATAAAGATCATCAGTTTAAAAAAGAATAGCCGGCGCCGCGGCTCACTAGGCTAATCCTCCGCCTTGTGGCGCCGGCACACCGGGTTCTAGTCCCGGTTGGGGCGCCGGATTCTGTCCCGGTTGCCCCTCTTCCAGGCCAGCTCTCTGCTGTGGCCAGGGAGTGCAGTGGAGGATGGCCCAAGGTGCTTGGGCCCTGCACCCCATGGGAGACCAGGAGAAGCACCTGGCTCCTGGCTCCCGCCATCAGATCAGCGCGGTGCGCTGGCCACAGCGCGCCAGCCGCGGCGGCCATTGGAGGGTGAATCAATGGCAAAGGAAGACCTTTCTCTCTGTCTCTCTCACTCACTGTCCACTCTGCCTGTGAAAAAAAAAAAAAAAAAAAAAAAAAGAATAAAACAAAGTGCGGTAACAAATGAACTTGAGATTCTGGTGCTCTACAGAGTGGACTTGTGTTTCCTAAATGTCTTTTCTCTGGACTTTTTATTATTATTATTATTTCCCAGAAGTTTGGAATTTTTTTCACTTTTGGGATCAATGACTTATATATTCATTTCCCCCATTGTTTCTGTGATGTCAACAGTTTAACTTAAAGTCCAAACCTATGTTCAGTTCGTGGTTTACCTGTTCAAAATGTAGCATTTTCAGGCCAGAGTTGGGTGCAGTGGGTTAGGCTGCTGCTGTCTGCAATGCCAGCATCCCACATGGACATCAATTTGATTCCTGGCTGCTCCACTTCTGATTCAGCTCCCTATTAATGTGCCTGGAAAAGCAGTGCAAGAAGGCCCAACGCTTTGGGCCTCTGCACCCACTTAGGATACTAGAAGAAGCTCCTGGCTTCAGCCTGACTCAGCTCTGGCCATTGTGCCCATTTGGGGCATGCACTGGTAATGAAAGATGTCGACCTCCATATCTCTCCCTTCCCCCCTCTTTGTCTCTGTAACTCTGCCTTCAAATAAATAAATAAATCTTTATTATTATTTGAAAGGTAGACTTACATAGAGAGAGGGAAAGACAGATCTTCCATCTGCTGGTTTACTCCTAAAAGGCTGCAACAGCCAAGCCTGGGCCAGGCAGAAGCCAGGAGCTTCATCCAGGTATCCCATGTGGGTGCAGGTGAAGTAACACCTTGACAGTAGGGATTCCATTTTGGGGAACCTGAGACTCCATTCTGGGAAGGTGCCCCCCCACACACACACACCGTGAGGCTCTGCTCTGAAACTATGGTCTAAAACAGTTGAACAATAGCAGTCCACTACATCACACTAGGCAGAGCATAGAAACCCCCTAGCATGATCGCTCAAGCTTGGAAGTGGATAGGCTGCACCTGGGTTAATGATAAAAATGCAATTTGTCTATGCCCTACATATGATTAAAATGAATACCTGGATTAATGTCAAGATTATAATTGAAATTGTTAAGATTGCAACTGGCATTGTCAAGATTATAATTGATACTCGTTTCGCATCGGTTTTAGGTCAGCTTGACCCCCATAACCATGTATTCCCCCCGATCCTAGCAACCATGTATTC
Organism: Oryctolagus cuniculus; assembly: GCF_964237555.1. Classification (NCBI taxonomy): domain Eukaryota; kingdom Metazoa; phylum Chordata; class Mammalia; order Lagomorpha; family Leporidae; genus Oryctolagus; species Oryctolagus cuniculus. Next base: position 70,506,240 of record NC_091446.1, on the reverse strand, counting down.
CCATCCCAATTTTGCAGTTTTTGCCTTTATAAACCCTGTTGCTTTGGGCTTCAGGGTCGAGAGTTCTTTTGGGCATGAGCCCACTCTCCACCGCCGGCAATAAAGGACCATCAAATTTTATCAATGTGTGGTGCTCCTTTGTTTACACTCACTCAGGTACAACACAGGGGCCCAAGCAACTGGATCACCCTCTGCTGCTTTCCCAGGCACATTAGCAGGGAGCTGGATCAGAAGCGGAGTTCCAGCCGTTGTGGCTATCTGGGGAGAGGACCAGCGGATGGAAGACCTCTCTTTCTCTCCCTCTCTGCCTCTGCCTCTCTGCCTTTCAAATAAATAAATACATCTTTAACAATAAGTGGCACCACTGGGAAACAAATGGATGCCCATATGGGATGCTAGTATCGCAAGCAGCAGCTTAACCTAGTGAACAACACTGGCCCTAATAAATCTTTTTTTCTTTTAATGTAGCATTTTTTTCCATGACCTGACATGTTAAAGCCACAGCCCATCAGTTTGGTGAATCCGGTAAACTGTAAACTGGTGATTCATCAAACTGACTTCCAGCACACTGAGTTTTCCTAATGATTTTCTGTCAAATGCCCACTTAATGAGATTGCAGTTTCTTTATCTTTTTCTCTTTCTTTCTTTCTTTCTTTTTTTTTTTTTTTTTTTTTTGACAAGCAGAGTTAGACAGTGAGAGAGGGACACAGAGAAAGGTCTTCCTTCCATTGGTTCACCCTACAAAGGCCACTACAGCCAGAGCACTGCGCCGATCCAAAGCCAGGAGCCAGGCGCTTTCCTGGCCATCCTCCACTCTCTACTCAGGCCACAGCAGAGAGCTGGACTGGAAGAGGAGCAACTGGGACAGAATCCGGCGCTCCAACTGGACTAGAACCTGGAGTACCAGCGCCACAGGCAGAGGATTAGCCTAGTGAGCCGTGGCGCCAGCAATGAATGTGCATTTTCCCAAACCCAACTTTAGCTACCTGCTTGACCCTTTCTCAGACATCTCAATGCTTAATCCACTAGACTGCAACAATAGTAAGAACAACAGCCAACATTACTTTTTTACTCTGTGCCACATCTCACCTAACCATGAAGCAGTTATGAACGAATGTCCTCCATACCCAATTCCTGCAGGAAACCTACTGAGCATCATCATCATCAGTCATCACAATGATTTGAGCTTTACACCCTTGGGCAAGAAACCGCCCTGGTCCCACCCACATCTCAATACCACCTCCTGGGGCCAGCGCTGTAGCACAGTAGGCTAAGGACCTGGCCTGGAGTGCAGTATCCCATATGGGCGCCAGTTTCAGAACTGGCTACTCCACTTCCGATCCAGCTCTCTACTATGGCCTTGGAAGGCAGTGGAGGATGGAGCGAGTCCTTGGGTCCCTGGACCCGATGAGACTGGGGGTGGGGTGTTGGGGGAGATTCTGGCTCCTGGCTTCAGATCAGCACAGCTATGGCCATTGTGGCCAATTAGGGAGTGAAACCGGCAATGGAAGCTCGCTCGCTCTCTCTCTCTCTCTCTCTCTCTTTCTGCCTCTCCTCTCTCTGTGTAACTCTAACTTTCAAATAAATAAATAAATAAAAATTGATCACATTTGTGAGCTGGAAGATCAGGCCTCCACCCCACCCCGAGTGACCTCATGCCCCTATCTGACCACACCTCTGTGCCCACCTGCCAATCAGGGTAATTAACCTCTTGTCTGGAAAGGCAGGGACAGCCCTGCATTGAGTGGAATATGGAATCAGAAGAGTTTTGATCTGCGGACAATTTCACAGTTTCTTCTAGCAACAAAATTTAATTTCACATTGTTTCTTCTAGCAACCAAAAACTACCCTAATTCTCCTGATGCACGATGCTTTCTTCATGTTGTTCTCCCCATCCGATGACACTGGGAGAGTGTGGGGTGTTTGCTGTGACTCAGCACATGCCCATCCTGCTCTGCAGACATCTCATCACACTCCTCTGGCGCTACTGGACAGCCCTCTACTGCTGCACTACGTGTGAATTTACATGTGGGAGAGGAGAGTTCGAGTCCTGGCTGCTCTGCTTCCAACCCAGCTTCCTGCTAATGTGCCTGGGAGGCAGCAGAGGGTCCAAGTACTTGGGTTCCTCTTCTCCACACGGGAAACTCAGATGGAGTCTTCCTGACTGTGGCTTCAGCCTGGTGCTGGCCCCATCCCAGCTGTTGTGAGCATTTGGGGAATGCACCAGAACATGGAGTGGTTGTCTCTGTCTCTCTCTCTCCTGCCTCCCATCTCTGTCACTCTGCCTATGGTAACTAAGAGTACCTAAAAGGTAATCTATAGAAGTGAAATTGACACTCAGATGCAATGATGGTTTACAGCCCTTGTCTCTACAGTTTGTTGAACTCTTTACTTAGTGTAGGGATAATGAGTATAAAGTAAACTGAAAATAAATCTTTGTAAAAATTAAGATTCGATGGCTGGTGGCGCAGCTCACTAGACTAATCCTCCGCCTTGTGCGCCGGCACACTGGGTGCTAGTACCGGTCAGGGCACCGGATTCTGTCCCAGTTGCCCCTCTTCCAGGCCAGCTCTCTGCTGTGGCCAGGGAGTGCAGTGGAAGATGGCCCAAGTGCTTGGGCCCTGCACCCCATGGGAGACCAGGAGAAGTACCTGGCTCCTGCCATCGGATCAGCGCGGTGTGCCACCTATGGCGGCCATTGGAGGGTGAACCAACGGTAAAAGAAGACCTTTCTCTCTTTCTCTCTGTCTACTCTGCCTGTCAAAAAAAAAAAAAAATTAAGATTGGGACTAGGAGAGGGAGGAGGAAGAAGGATGGGAGCGTGGGTGGGAAGGATCACCATGCTCCTAAATCTGTATATATGAAATACATGAAATTTGTATACCTTACATAAAATTAAACTCGTTCCTGGAGGCCAGCCTTACCCTGATACTCAAGCCAGACAAGAACACAACAACAAAAAACTACAGACAAATATCTCTGATGAACATAGATGGAAAATTTTTAATATACTGACAAATCAAATTTGACAGCAATCAAAAACATCCGTCATGGTCAAGTGGTCATAGTTCAGGGATGCCTATAATATGTGGATGCCAGGGCCACAGGTGGTGGCCTATTCCACTGCACCCAGCGCCGGCCCCTATTTATCTTTCTTTAAAAAACATGTATGTATTGGAAAGACAGCGTTACAGAGAGCGACGCTTGGAAAGGGTGTCCCCTACAGATAATGACCAGGCCAAGACAGGGCTGGTCGGGCCACCCCCTTGCTTGGCAAGCCCGGGGCCCTCCTCCCTCCTCGCGGGTTGGGCGGAGCAGCCGCCCAGGCCCGCCCCTACTGGCCCTACATCCACTGCACTGGGAGCAGAGCCGGCCGCGCACCCCAGTAAGGAGCTGCGGCGATGGCGATGGCGATGGCGATGGCGGCAGGCAACGCGGCCTACTTCCAGAGGGGCAGTGTGTTCTGGTTGGCGGTCATCACGCTCTCCTTTGGCTACTACACGGTAGGGGCAACCGAGTTGGGACAACCGCCTGGAGCGAGCGCTCCTGTCACCCAGGCCTCCGCCTCCTTTGGAGGAGAGGCCGCGCAGGCGCAGTTCTCGCTCTCTCGCCTCCCAGCGGGGAGGGAAGCCAGAACCCGAAAGGAGGCGCAGGCGCAGTCGGCTGCCAAGGCTTTTGGCAGGTGTTGGAGGCCCTGCGAAACCGGTTGGCCTACTTTCCTCAGGTGGGGGCGGGCACACTCCCCACCTGCGGACTGAGCGCCTGGGTGTTTCACGATGGTGCTGGCGAACTCGAAGGCCGCAAGGGATGCTACCGCCTACTTCCGGACGGCCAGCCCGTTGCCCTCGCTGGTCACGGGGCTGGGGCTGGGATACTTTGCGGTGAGGCGCGGGGCGCGGACGCGGGCGCCTGTGTTTTGGCCCTCCGGGCTGTCCTAGCGCGAGGGGCGCCGTGGGAACGGCGTCAGTGCGCATGCGCACCGTGCGGTTGCCTAGGTTACGAACGCCAGCGGAAGCTAAGCCGGGTTTTAGAAGGTTTAGAGTGTTTGAAGCAGGGGGAGTTGCTTGGAAAACGGCGGATAAAGCCAAGGGATGGCTCGGATTTCACTGGTGAGCAAGAACCGGTGTGACAGCAGGAGGACAGCTCTACTGCGGGGAGGAGTGACTTTCGTCTCACTTCCAGGATAACGAACGGGAAAGACGCCCGGAAACCGGTTGGGGAAAACCGGTATCATGTAGGAGGAAGGCGAAGCTGTTTTGGATCTTTCCCGGGAGATCCTGGAACCTGGACGGGTGTCATTTCCACAGCGGCGTCGCTCTGACCACCTCCGCCCTCCTTTCGCCGTGTGCAGGATGGAGGCGTGGGACTCTAGTTTTCCCGAGTGCCCTTTCTGTGCCAGGATCCCGCGACCCTGTTCGAACACACAAGCTGGGAAACTGAAGATTCGAGTTGGAATTTAGTGGAACTGGCAGATGCCAGCCCCTCTCCACCGCGCGGTTAGGAGGCCGCAGTGATATGTTATACTTTATTGGAATATTGGGCTTTAAACAGCATCCTGGGAGTACTGTTGCCTTTGGTGCAGATCTAAGTGGAGCACTAAACTTTGGAGGGGTTGACAGTGATTCACAGAAAGGCTTGTAACAGAGCCTGAGGAGGAGTTGGTAAGGTCACCACAAAAACCTTACATGAACGAGGAGTTGCTGTTAATCCTTCGCGAGCCTGATTTTCCGAGTGTGTCTGCGTGGTGTGCAAGAGTGGAAGAGCATGATTCTAACTGCGAGATTGAGCCCAAGCCACCGCTTGCAGGACAGAAGCTGGCCAAAGCACGCAGACTCCTACAAGTCTAGGAAATAATGTTTGGGGTGGAATTCATGAAAAATCGGATCCGCTCCGCCAGTGCACGGAGCCTGATCATCACCTCGTTTCTTTGTGGCACACATCCATTGGAGCTGCTTTTTAGAAATACAGGAGGGAGATTCAGGTGCCCTCCTTCAGACCCTGTTTCCCCGGTAGTTACTTTGGTAGAATCAGTGTTCTTTCCTACCTGCCGGTCTTCAGGTGCCCTAATGGTTTCTCTGTGCCTCTGGTTCTCTTTCAGTGGGTTGTCCTCTGGCCGCAGAGCATCCCTTATGAGAGCCTTGGGCTCCTGGGCTCGTTCACTCAGTACCTGGTGGACCATCATCACACCCTCCTGCACAACGGGTAAGGAGAGCTGCAGAAACAACACGCTGGTCTCGCTGGAGACCTTGAAGGCCTGCAGTTGCCTTTAGGTAGTGAAGAATGGCGCTAGTTCACGTTTAGGAATCTTTCCAGATTTCTGTTAGATTTTATCATCAGACAATCCCCCCCTTAAACTAGACTGACTTGTAGAAATAGGTTTGGGGCCGGCATTAGCAGGTAAAGCCGCCACCTGCAGTGTCGGCATCCCTTATGGTTGCCGGTTCGAGTCCCGGCTGCTGTACTTCCAATCCAGCTCTCTTCTATGGCCTGGGAAAGCAGCAGAAGATGGCCAAGTGCTTGGGCCCCTACACCCATGTGGGGGACCTGGAAGAAGCTCCTGGCTCCTGGCTTGTGATTGGCCCAGTTTCAGCTATTGTAGGTATCTGGAGAGTGAACCAGCACATGGAAGGCTTCTACCTCGCTCTTTCTCTCTCAGCCTCTGCCTCTCTGTAACCCTGCCTTTCAAATAAATAAATAAATCCTTATGAAAATTTTCTTTTTCTTTGATACAGAGAAATTTTCCATACACTGATTTCGCTCCCCCTGATGCCCACAACAGCCAGAGTTGGACTAGGCCAAAGGCAGAGCCAGAAACTCCATTCAGGTCTCCCACGTGATGGCAAGAATCCAAGTACTTGAGCCATCACCTGCTGTCTGTCAGGGTGTGCATTGGCCAGAAGCTGACTCAGAAACAGAGTTACCGAGACTCGAATCATACACCTGAATGTAGGATGCTGGTGTGCCAAGGGCAACTGAACCTCTTTGTTGTTGTTGTTTCAGGTATTGGTTTGCCTGGATGATTCACGTGGCAGAGTCCTTGTATGCCATGGTGCTGTGCAAGTAAGTCATTATTTAGGTCCTGGTCACCTTTCTCGCGGTATCTGGTAGAAGCTGAGCCACCACATTTAAATAAGTCATGCACGCCTAGGCTGAGAGCACTCTGAGGTAGTGTGGAGTACCCATGCCTGATACTGGGCCTGACGCAGGAATACTCAGTAAATGTTCGGTGAGTGAGTCCATTTAGTTTGTGTTAGTTATTATTTACTCCGTTAGTGCATTAGGCTGATTGTTATTTTTTTTTTTTAACTTTTTTTAATTGTCTGTACAGCAGCACCTAGAACAAAAGATTAGGAGTCTGCCTCCTAGTGTGCGAAAGAGCTGAGTTACTTTCCTAGGCCAGTAATCTCCTATCTTGATGCCACAGTGAACCACCTGAGGAGCTGTTTCACTGTACATGTCTGGTTTCCACCAGAAAAATTGATCTGGCAGGTCTTGCTTCAGACCTACAAGTCTGTTCTTTCTGGAAGGTCTGCAGGTAATTCTGGAGCTAAATGCAAGTTAAAAGCCCCCAAACAGACCCTACTCAGCAGATGCTACTGTAGGTGACTACTATGTGAGAGTACTGAAAAAGATTCTTTGTACTTTTGGACAATTTGTTCTCCCCTCCGGGACCGTCTGCTAGTGGGGTCCTCCGTGAAGTCCTGTTCCTTTACTCTCCCACTGGGCAGGCTGAACCCATCTCTGTGCTTTGGAGTGACACAGTCGCCCTTTGCCAGAGTGCAAGGGGATTTCCAGGTGGCTTTGTTGAAACTGTTCTCTGGGCTTGAGACTGTGGTAGGAAATGCCCAAGTGTTCTGAGACTCCTTCCCAGTGGCCTCTTGGGCCTCCCTGAGGTCTTAGCCGAGGATGTTTGGCCCAGCCCCACAGCTTGACAGCTCTTGTGACTGGCATTTGGAGCCTCTAATGAAAACCAAAAGACTGTGTTGTGTTGTACACTTCTTTGAAGGGAGAAGGGGAACAAGCCCAGGGAGGTTGCGTCTCTCTTACTGTGTTCCTAAAACCAGTCCTTTAAGGATCTAACGTGTTAGAATGTGCCATAGCTCACTATAAATCAGAATTAATACTCCTTTTGATTTGTGAGATCAATGAAAGAGTAAATAAATTTGAATGCAAGAATACATGAAGACATGGTATAACTTTGGAGCTTCCCAAATCCTACTGCCCAGGAATAACTACTTGTAATATTTTGTTGAGTTCCCTTTTGTTTTGATCCATACCTGGTAATTTTTAATCCAGTCATCATCCTGTAGGAAAGAGTACTTTGAGCTGTATGTAGATACAGAAATGACCTTGGACGTGGCAGGAAACTAACATTTACTAAGCACCCTCCATGTGCCAGTCCCTAAGCAGAAGCTCAAGGACACAATCAGGCTATAATATAGTCTCTTAAATCCCATGTTTTAAAAATACATACCTTTCTGAATTTCTTTTAACCAGAGATAAGATTGGACTATATGTTTGACTTTATATCTGCCATAATCATACACTTAAGCACTTTGCCATGTTTTTTTTTTTTGTATTTCATTTTAAAGATTTATTGTATTTATATGAAAGAGTTGCACAGAGAGAGAAGCAGACACAGAGAGAGAGAGGGGGGTTTTCCACCCTCTGGTTCACTCCCCAGTTGGCTGCAATGGCCAGTACTGCACTGATCCAAAAAAAAGGAACCAGGAGCTTCTTCCGGGTCTCCCATGCGGGTGCGGGCCCAAGCACTTGGGCCATCTTCTACTGCTTTCCCAGCCATAGCAAAGACCTGGATGCGAAGTGGAGCAGCGGGGACACAGCACCGGCCCCGCCATGTTTTTTTTTTTTTTTTTCCCCTGCCATGTTTTTAAAATAACCTTGAAGGCAGGCACTTGGCCCTGCAGTGAAGATGCTACTTGAGGGACGACACTGTGGTGTAGCAGGTAAAGCCTCCGAGACCTGCAATGCCGGCGTCTCATATGGGTGCTGGTTGGAGTCCTGGCTCCTCCACTTCCCATCCAGCTCTCTGCTCGGGCCTGGGAAAGCAGTGGAAGATGGCCCAAGTCCTTGGGCCCTTGCAGCTGTGAGGGAGACCCGGAGGAAGCTCCTGGCTCCTGGCTTCGGATCGGTGCAGCTCCGGCCGTTGCAGCCAATTGAGGAGTGATCCATCGGATGGAAGACCTCTCTGCCTCTCCTCTCTCTGTGTAACTCTGACTTTCAAATAAATACTTTTTTTTTTTTTTAATGATGCTACATGGGACAGCCCCATCCTATATCAAAGTGCCAGGAATCAGATCCTGGCTCTGGTCTTAATTCCAATTTCCTGCTGATGCACACCCTCGGAGGCCTCAGATGATGCCTCAAGCCCATGGGTCCCTACCACTCATGTGACAGACCCAGATACTGACCGAGTTCTCAGCTCCTGGCTTCAGCCTGCTCCAGTCCTGGCTGTTGGTGGCATTTGAGAGTGATCCAGCAGGTAGGAAATCAGTTTCTTTCTCTCTCTCCCTCTCAGCCTTTCTGCCTTTATTTCAAATAAAATAATTTTTTATGAAGTTTGGTGAATAGTTTTAAATTTTGCAAACTATTCCTCTAGTTGTATATTCCAGAATTCATTTAGCTAAACTAGCAGTGAATATTTAACTTTAAAAAACATTTTTCTTTTGTTAATTATTGTTTAGTTTTGTTTGAGAGAGAGAACTCCACTCCACTCACTCATGCTCCAGATATCTCCAGTAGCTGGAGCTGGGCCAGGGCCAAAGTTAGGCTCCAGGAAAGCAATCCAGGTCTGCCTTTGCAATCCAGGTCTCCCACAAGGCAGGGACCCTACTGCTTGAGCAATCAGCACTGTGATGTGGGAGGCAGATTTTTTATCACTGGGCTAAATTCTACTCCCTGGGTCTTAGGTCTTTAATCTACCTGGAACTGACTTTTTGTGAGAGGCAAGTATTCAACTTTATCTTAATATTTCTATATGGATGCCCTGTTTTCCCCAAGCCACTTCTTGAGACTTTCACTCTTCATTAATGTGCTGTAGCTTATAGCCACATATATGTCTGTGTTTCTGAACTCACTGTTCTTTTCTGTTGGTTTGCTTCTTTGTCCTTGGGCCAGCATAACATTATCTTACAGTAGTAGCTTTGTAATCACTGACACCTGATGGAGCACGTCCTCTCACCTTGTTCAGAGTTACCTGTTCCTGGGCCTTTGCACAGCCTTATGCATTGTCATGTGCTTCAAAGATGAAAAATTTATCTGTTGGCATTTTTATTAGATTGACCATATGAATTAATTTGTAGCAGAATGGCATATTTCCGTTATTAAGTCTTCTAAACCAGGAAAAATGATTTGTCTCCATTTCCTTAGAGTTTTGTGATGTTTTTCCTATTCTTTATTTGGTTAATATCCAGCTTCCTGTACTTTCAGATGTTGTTATAAGTGACTTTTCCTTCATTTTATCATTGTTTGATGGTAGCATATATGCATATAGTCAGTTTTATATATTGACCTTATACGTAGCAACCTTAAAAATTCATTTATTAATTCTAATAGTTCATCTATAGATTATTTTCAGTTTTCTAGTCATCATTCAAGTGTCTCTAGAAACAGTTTTATTTTTTCTTCTCAGTTCAGTCCCTTTGCTTTGTGTTTCTTCCCTGTTGTACTAACTCATACTTCCAGTGCATGTTGCCTAGAAGTGGACATGATGCCTGGTTCCTGATCGCCAAGCTGTCAGTGTCCTTGCATCATGTTTATTCTAGAGTTTTATAGATCTCCTCTGTCAAAATGAGGATGTTCGACTGTATATCTAAGTCTGCTAAGAACTTTGAAGAATGGATGTTGAAACTTATCAGATATTTTTGCATTTTTTTGGATTTATTAGTTTATTTGAAAGTCAGAGTTACACAGAAAGAGAAAGAGAGGCAGAGAGAGAGAGAGAGTCTTCCATCCGCTGATTCACTCCCCAGTTGGCCACAACAGCTGGAGCTGGGCCTATCCAAAGCCAGGACAGGAACTTCTTCTGGGTCTCCCACATGGGTAAAGAGGTCCAAGGAGTTGGGCCATCTTCTACTGCTTTCCCAGGCCACAGCAGAGAGCTGGATCTGAAGTGGAGCAGTCGGGACTCAAACCTGTGCCCGTATGGGAAAGCAGCTCTGCAGGCGGCAGCTTTACCCACTATGCCACAGCACTGACCCCTATTTTTTGCATTATTAAAATGTATAATCTTTATCCTTTAATTTATTGATAGAAAAAAACCATTTGTATATATGCATATAAAGTTTGCTTTAAATAAAAGGTTTATGCAAGTGAGACTTAATTACATACACATGAGCCTACAGCAAGCCGTTCACTTAAGCTGAATCATTTTCTGTTGAGCTTTCAGACAGTTGAATGACTGTATAGTAACACTATGTTCCAGTTTCTTTCCTAAGCAGTTTGTGTATATATCTCATAAACCAAGTGGGACAGATACTACTACTATGACTGTTTTTCACATGAGAATACTGTTTCTGAGAGCTACTAGTGATGTGCCCAGGACACAGCTGGCGGGTGGCCAAGCTGGGATTCACATCTGGTACAAATCTTCACATCTTCAGACACTTGCTCTGAAGCCATACCAGTGCCCATCTCCTTTCCAGTCATCTCATGAGAAACCATTTTATAATGCTCTACCCTGCTCTACCTGGACAGTAGCCAGACTAGTTCCAAGGAATAGTGTACCATCCTAAATACATTTATTAGGAAGCAAGGAAGAGAAAAAATAAATTGCCCCTTTAAGTTAAAAAACCAGGGTGGGGAGGTGGTAGACAGATGGAAGTATAGAAAAAGTATAAAAATTAAAAAAGAATAAGGCCAGCGCCGCAGCACACTGGGCTAATCCTCTGCCTGCGGTGCCGGCGCCCCAGATTCTGGCCCCAGTCTGAGCGCCGGTTCTGTCCTGGTTGCTCCTCTTCCAGGCCAGCTCTCTGCTGTGGCCCGGGAGTGCAGTGGAGGATGGCCCAAGTGCTTGGGCCCTGCGCCCACATGGGAGACCGGGAGAAGCACCTGTCTCCTGGCTTTGGATCAGCGTGGTGCGCCCACCGCAGCGGCCATTGGGGGATGAACCAACAGAGGAAGGAAGACTTTTCTCTCTGTCTCTCTCTCACTGTCCACTCTGCCTGTCAAATAAATAAATAAATAAATAAACAATGCTTCCTGTGAAACCATAAGATCAAAATTATGGTGCTTATATTTTGTACTTTTTTTTTTTTTTTTTTTTTTTTTTTAGGTATAAAGGAATCACAAATGGTCGGGCTCAGCTACTCTGGTTCCTACAGACTTTCTTCTTTGGGATAGCATCTCTTTCCATCTTGATTGCTTACAGACCAAAGCGCCAAAAACAAAATTAAAAGCAAATATACAGAAGTTGCCTCTACTTAATTCAGACACCTTTCCAGGGTGACGGGGACTGCCATTTTCACTCAATGATATTTCTATTTTGTAAAAAGTGTCCCTCAAAGCTATCTAGGACCCTGCAGTTACTCATTTTTCGTATAATATGCTGTGGTTGAGCTTGAATAGACCAGTTAGTTAACAAGGAAATAGGAAAAGTAAATACAAGTTTACAAGTAAATTAAGGAACTAGGAAAAGATTTTAGCCTTCAGCTCTGCGGACTCAGCACAGAAGAGGGCTTCCCCCCCACCTTCTTGAGGGCCTCTGGCATTGTGGGCTCTGCTGTCATCTGGGCTGAGACACACGCTTGCTAGATTTGCTTGTTGGTTTTTCTTTGCTCCTTTCCTTCTTGTTAAAACATCTTGGCCGCACTACCACCATGTTAGCTCTCCTTCCCTTAAATTCTCTCCATCTTTCTGGACCAAGATGTAGGGACACTTCTACAATACATCAGTTCCTTATACATTTGTTAGGCACCTCTAAGGTAGAATCTTACCCTTTCAAACTTCTGTTTCTCAAATTACAGAGAAAAATAAGGAAGTTGGAACGGGCAGACTGAGTGATCACATAGAGGCACGCTGAGAATCAGGGCTGGTGGCCTTCCCTGCTGCTGACCGAAGTGTCCTTTCCCTACACTGGACCCCGGGACACGGTGCCCTGTGGCTCGCAGGGGTTGATTGCTGCTCCAGCTCAGGGTGCAGCTTAGCTCTACTTCCCCCACCTTACCTGTCCCCCTGCCGTGCACGGAGTTGTTTGACCAGTGTTGATTGCTGACTTCACTTTCTACTCGTTCATTATCATTCCAATTTTTATGTGAAAACTACAGGACTCATTCCATACACTGTCCTCTCAAAAGACAGCCGCAAGACCTTTGGCTGACTGTGTCACCACTTGGTGAGACTCCCGGTGGGAAACCTGTCTCTTTTTCATGCTTTCATGTTCTCCATCACTGTCTCCAGACTCCAAGTGTCTTCCTCCAGCTCTGAAGAGTCTAGCTCACAGTTTATCCATCAAGTTAGTGTCTTCCATTCTGGTGGATATATCTTACTACTGTTGACTGGTGGGATGACTCTGTCACCATTAGGAGCCATTAGGCCTCCTTCCCTAGAGGATGGCTTACTTGTTCTCTTTGGACTAGTCTTCATACCCCTTCCATAATATGGGGAGGGGGCAAGTTATTTGTATTAAGCAGACATTTATGAGAAACAACTACCTCCCCCAAAAGAGAGCTTCCAATTGAAACCACAATATAAAAGATTATGGACTGGGGCCACCGACCCTGTTGCATAGCACATTAAACCTCCACATCACATATGGGCACTGGTTCCAGACCCAACTGCTCCGTTTCTGATCCAGCTCTCTGCTAATAATGTGCCTGGGAAAGCAGCAGTGGATGGCCCAAGTCCTTGGCCTGCAGCCTCGTGGGAGACCCAAAAGAAGTTCTGGGCCTGGCTTCAGCTTGGCCCCGCCCCAGCCACTGTGGTTATTTGAAGAGTGAACCAGTGGATGGAAGATTGCTGTCTTGCTTGCTCTGTCTTTTAAAGAAAAAAGAATATGGACTATGAATTATTTCTGGTGGTATTTGTCTTAAAGTTTTTCTCTAGTTCTCTTGTGATTATGAGTTGCTTTTCACTAAGGAACCACATTTTTGACCATGGAGTTAAGCATCATGGAAATCAAACCCAGTTTTTAAGAAGTCCTTTCCAAAGAGAAATAATAATGACTAATATTGGTGGTGCTGGGGACCGTGCTATCAGGTTACTGAATGAAATGGATTAATTTAAATAAAATGCTGTGAGTTATCTCTTCAACCAAGTGCTTTTTTGTGTTTCTCAATTTTGATATATTATCACATATTTGATTCTGTCTCAAATAGACTTTATGGGGCTGTTTGTATGGTTCAAATATCAGTTTTTCACTGACAGAGAAATGCAGAATGCTGTGGTTTCAGGGTATATCCCTCTTAGGTTTATAGAGGCCCACTTTTTTTTTTTTTTTTTTTTTTTTTGACAGGCAGAGTGGACAGTGAGAGAGAGAGAGACAGAGAGAAAGGTCTTCCTTTGCCGTTGGTTCACCCTCCAATGGCCGCTGCGGCTGGTGTGCTGTGGCCGGCGCATCGCGCTGATCCGATGGCAGGAGCCAGGTACTTTTCCTGGTCTCCCATGGGGTGCAGGGCCCAAGCACTTGGGTCATCCTCCACTGCACTCCTGGGCCACAGCAGAGAGCTGGCCTGGAAGAGGGGCAACCGGGACAGAATCCGGCGCCCCAACCGGGACTAGAACCTGGTCTGCTGGTGCCGCAAGGCAGAGGATTAGCCTAGTGAGCCGTGGCGCCGGCCAGAGGCCCACTTAACTCTTGCACACACACTGAGGCACTGGGGTGGACACAAGTGTATTTGAATTATAGGACTTCCTCTTGTTTTCATTTCATTCAGCATTTCATAGAAACTCTGCAGCAAGTGAAGAATGTTCTGGCATTTTCTTTCAGTGCCAGAAGTATAAAATCATGCCATCTTATGTGGGATTTTACTATGGTGGGGTCTTAGCAGATGGTGCTGGCTGTTCAGGTCATAGACCCATCCACAGCCTCACAGTGAGGGGAGGTCACTTACGCAGCATCACACAGGAAGAGGCCGATTCTGGGCCTTGGGACACTCCCTCCCTTGCAGCCCAGGAGCTTTGATGTCAGTGAAGGAAAAAATAAAAATGGAGGCATCTTTATGTTGTAGTCTTAGCAATGATATGAGAAAAATAAAAAAAAAAAAAAACAGCTTTGAGTCTGAGAAAAAAATCAGAGGCATCTTACTGGAATCGACTTGGAAGGCAAATGGACTAAATTGTTTTCTTCCCCACCCTAAAGATTTTCAGAGCGTGCATACTTCGGAAAAATAGAAAAAAGGACCAAAACAAAACAAATTGCTTCACAATTTACTAATAGGCCCGATTTATAGACTAACAGTATTTCCTACAGTCAATATGCTATGACTCAATAGAGCTCAAGTCTAAACATGTTTGATCAGCCACAGTGTTAACAGCCTTGAGTTTAAGAGGTCGTGTTCCAGATAGGTGAAGTTTTTGTTTTAGCAAACAGCTTGCTTTTCAGAGGCCCTTTATGTCTTTACACTGAGAGTCCGAAAACTGCAGGGAAGTTAGGGAGCCTGCAGTTGAGGTATAAAACAATGGAACAGAAGAAAACAGCCCAGAAATAAACCTGGACATTTAGCAGTCAATGGATCATCGACAGAGAGGCCAGGAACACACAGGAAAGGACAGTCTCTTCACTCAATGCTGCTGAGAAGAAATGAATGTCCACATGCTGAAGGATGAAATTGGTCCCTTGCCACATGCCATTTGCAAAACTAAAAATGCATTGAAGACTTAAATCTAAGATCTCAATTACTAGAGGAAAATAGAGGGGGCAAGTTCTATAACGTTAATCTGGGTGATGGTTTTATGGCTCTAATCCCAAAAGTCCAGGCAACAAAAGATAAAATAGACAAACTGAAAAGCTTCAGCACAGCCAAGAAAATGATTAACAGAGCAAAGAGAAAAACCTACAGAATGGGAGAAAATTTTTGCAAAGCATACATCTGATAATATCCAAAATATGCGGGAACTATACAACTCAATAGCAACAAAGCATGCGCCAGTTACTAACGGTCAAAGGACCTGGATAGACATTTCTGAAAAAAAGACATAGAAATGGCTCAGCATCATTGTTCTAAACACTGATAATAAAATATCCAAAGCCCACAGCTTTTTAAGGCAACCATTGTCCCCATTTTACAGTTAGTGAGTTAGAGACATGAAGGGAGTTCCTGCCAAAGATGACTGACTAGCTCAGGTGGAGGACTCCCCCGCTCCTGCGATTGACCTGAAGAAATAGAAGCTTCGAGTTGCAACCTGATCCTTGCACCACGTTAGTGACAGCACAGGCCATGTGCGTGAGTGTTAGCAACATAAAACCCCACTGGGGATGGGATGTAGGCAGCCCTCAGGCATTTGCTGCACCAGGCTCCCAGCCCAAATGTGGATTGTATTATTATTTTTCCTTCAGGGTTTAGAGGTGAAAATCTCTGGACTAGTGGATGGGCCTCAAACAGGGACACACT